>NC_046606.1:13787953-14110006 GCF_011750605.1 Drosophila busckii
ATAACAAAACTGCAAACTGAGTCGAAGTCAGCGCCTGCTCCAGTTTTGCACTAGCTATCAATATATCATGACACTGTTAGCAGTGTGTCAGCATCACACACACATGCAGACACACGCACACTCAAGTACTTAGACAAGTCGGAGAACTGCGGGTAAAACATGTTTCCATTTGGGGGAAAAACTAGTGGAAACTAGTAAAGTTACACAACGAAGTTCACTTGGCAACAGCTGGAAAAATGTTATTAATTTAATCAAAAAAAAAAAGAGATAAATTTTATAACCAGTTAAAAATTGTAAGTGTGAGTTTGATAAACTATTTGATGCCACAGTTGCGACTCATTTCTTTTGTAGTCTAGTGTAAGAACTTGCTGGCAATGTAGACCGCGCGCTGAAAAGAAAAGTGCAGATGAAAGCCGACAAAGCGTACCGAATCCAAGATAAAAATACAAGTCTATGGAAATGGAAGCTGAAGAGAGTGTAGAAAAGAAAGAAGGAGAGGGGCGAAGAGTTGAAATTCATTGAGTTCATTTGGCTGGCGATGTTAGTTGCTAATTAACTAACTCAAACTAATGAATCAAAGCGGAATTTTGTGGACACAAAAAACATTTAAAATAAAATAAATTTGCTTTAAATTAAATGATGTGTTAAATGTTGAAATTATGTCATATGCTAAATAAATTTGTGCAAAACTATTGTGCGAATTACAAAAGCTTTAATAAAAGCAATAAATTAATTTTAATGCTGTTTATATAAATTAAATTTATTAAATTCAAAGCTTGCAGTATAACTTAAAAAGGCTGTAACTTAAATTTATTGAGATTTATATAATTTAAATTTATTAAATTTCAAACTGCTTCAATTTGCAGAGTATCTCAAGCTCTCATGCACTAATTTTTTAACGTTAGCTTTACATGTTAATTTATTAGACACGCACACGTTCCACACACACACACACACACACGCACACTTAAGGGGGGCGATAAGGTGTGGAAATGTTTTAGCCCCAACTCTGTGACACTTTCTTTCTATGCACATTAATTTGTGCGACACAAGACATTTTTAAGTTAAATTAGAAATTCTTTAAACTTACACAACTCGCTATACCACTTTTGTAATTGTTTAACTAAATGGCGCTCTAAACTTTTAACTAACTTTTTCCGTTCGCTCTTTTCTAATTACAGCTAACAGGTTCTCGAAAACAGCCGCAAAATTTCCAAAACAACGAAAATGGTTTTTGACTGCGGTGTCTGGTGTGCAAAGTATTTGCTTTGCATATTGAATTTTATATTCTTTGTAAGTATAAAGTATAAAATAAAAGAAAACATACATAATAAAATTTGCAGTATTAATAATGGCATTAACTGCTCAAAATGCTGCGGGCAAATTGGCAATAGAAAAAGAAAAATAAATAGTTCCCAGCAGCGCATAATTTAAAGTTAAATGTGGGAATTGATTGAATAGTTTTTTATTTGCTGTCGAATACCGATTAATAGTTATGCATAGAGGGTATGCTAAAAGTGTTAAGAAGATAAAGAAAATAAGAGAATTTATGAGTTTATTGCGAAAATTAAGCTTAATATTTATATTAACCCTTTCGACTAAAATTGAACAAATAAATATTTTTATCATTTCCTTTTGTAAGTATTTGGGCAAAATTGCTCACAGGTAATGTTGGGGTCGAATGGGTTAAATGGAAAGGAAAAAGGAAAAATAATTATATAATGAGAATGTTGAACAGATTGAAACTTTGAACCCAGATAGCTATTAATAATTAAAAAAATATCAAAATGATTTTTTATATATTAGACAACCCTAGTTAAAGGGTCTTACACAGTCGGCTACGCCTGCATTATTTACTGAATTTAAATTCTAGTCCCTAGAGAGCTAATACAAAATTATGTGGGTTTAAGCTTAAAGCATTAAAAGTTGATTTATTGTAGCTAATAATCAAATTCAAGATCTAAACTTTCCGCTTGGTAATCGAAATCAAAGTTATATAGTTAACAGGGTATATCGAAGCAGTTGCCATGGGCAGTATTTCCAAACTCTATTGCGCTTTGGGTTTTTTGTTTAAATTCCATTACAAATTGTAAGCGTTTGGAGTCGCTGCCTGGGCCTGAGCCGGAGCCGGAGCCGCTGGATAGGCGCGGTTGCAGTCAATCAAGCAAATCTCTGCGCAAGCGCAGTTTTGTTTTTTTTTTTCTCTCTGCTCTTTTGTGCATATTCACAGTTTGCTTTCATGACGGTTCATTGACTTTGTTGTCGCTGTACTTGTTGTGGTTGTTGTTTATGTTTATCCATCATAATCATCAAACATCAAATGCAATCAACATAAACATAATTACGAACATAGTCCGCCGAGCTGCGACTGTTGGTTGGAGCTTTATGCTCACTGGTGGCCATTTGCATGAGCCATGAGGGTTTCTTTTTCCCAGCGCTATTATTTACTAAACACCTTGCTTATATTTCTGTGTTTTTTTTCTATTCACAGGTGCTAGGCACAATTATATTCGGCGTTGGACTATGGCTGGCGGTGGACAAGCATTCGCTGATTGCTTTGCTCAAGCTGGTCGAGAGCGAGCGCATTGAGGTAAAGTGTTTACCCATAATGCTATTTTGGGTGAAAGTGTTTTTCGAAACCATCCACCAAGTGCATGTAGTTAAAGCTGAAAATCATGTCTCGATATGCGTCACCCTTAATTGGTTTATAGCCACTTAATAATTCATAAATTGAACGATTATATATTGGAAAATATAGTGTTAGAGTAAGTTAATAACTTAATTAGTGTCAAATATATAGAAAAGCAATATATATAATTTTAAAAAGTGCAAGTAAATTTATATCCAAAAAAGTATTATAGATTTTTTAACTGAAGCCAACGATTATCGTCCAGCTTAAAATTGCAAAATTGAAAGTTTAAGACCAAACAAACTAATTAGCTCTAATTTTTAGTTTAATGTTGAATGTAGTAGATCATTTATTCAATACGTTTTTAGTTCAACGCCTTTATTCAATTATAGAAATTTAAATTACAACTAGTTATTTGAAAGTTTATAAATATAAATAATTCTAAATATATAAAAATTAAGTTTAGCTTAAGCAAATAATTTATTTTGATTTATAGCGAATATAAATACGAACAGTCCAAGCTGCAATTTTTTTCAAGTTGTTTTGCTTTAATTTATAGTGTAGAGTAAACTTTTAACTTAAAATTTATTCAATTTGAGAACAAAACATTTGAGTTCAACTCTTGTTTTTTACCCAATTGAAGCATTGTAATTATTTTACTGCTGCTAGTATAATTAAAATAAAAAATGATTTCTGATACAAAAGTTTAGTTAACTTAACACATATTTCACTAAATTTATTCTCTAGAATTTTTGAACACTTGAGCCCTCAATTCATACTAAAAGTAGAGCAAAACTTTTAAATAATAAATTGCTAATGCATTTAATTGTCTATATCGGAAAACGATTTAGTTAAACTCCTATTTATTATTACAATTTTTAAATTCAACTGTGCAGCTTATCTAACCTTCATTACAATAGCCATAAGCTCTAACTAATGGCTAATCCATAGTTAATTGTTAACAAAAACGTGTTGCCTTTGCTATGGAAGCCGTGTCATGTCTGTTGCTGTTTCTGTTGCAGTTGCAGTTGCATGTCAAATGCAACTAAACTGAACGCCCCTTCTGACCTCCAAAGCTTCTGGTTGATATCTGTGCAAAGTCATTAGCCTTTCGCTTTGAATAATCAACTGGACACTGGGACTGAAAGTACATGTTGTAGCCCTGGCTTAATTGCAGGGATTTTAAAGCAAACAGCGAACTATTGGTCAATGAACTTGGCCAAGCGTAGATAAAAAATAAATATTTAAATTCGTGCACTCTCTAAGCTTTAATTACTCGCACATAAGTTGCAAAATCAACTTCAGAATGCTGTGAGTTCAGCACAAGGTTAATTATGCATAAGCTATATAGCGAGAACTTATATGTCAAGTTACTTATATATCATCTTGTTATTTATCAATTTACAGCCGCAGGTCATAGAGCAGTTTGCCTATGTGCTGCTTGTCATTGGAGCTGTCATGTTCTTCATGAGTCTCTTGGGTTACTTGGGCGCCATGCGTGAATCTCGCTGTCTGCTGTCAACGGTAAGTAACAAATATAGAGATAAAAGATACAAGATACAGTGCGTTCAATAACAAATTAAGTTATTGTTGCATCATCATCATCATCATCATCATCGACATAAGCATGTAATTGCAACTTTCAAAAAACTTGAGCTCAGCAGCGTCTGCTCGTGGGCTATGTGAAGAAGCTGCTTGTTGTTGTTGTTGCTGTTGCTGTGGATTGTTTGCATATTTACACGATTATAAAAATAGTAGACAGTTTGACTTTGACTTTAGCTTGGAAAAATGCTCATGTTGAAACCTTCAAGTGTTTCTTCGCTTTTTGGCGTCAAGTGAAAGTTGCGCGCGTTGCGGTTGCGGCGGCGGGGGCGACAACTGTACTTTGATTTTTCATCTGCACTGGGCATTTCCATGAGACGCGCCAGAAAACGTGTGTCAACAATTTATCAAGTTACATTTAAGCTGCAGCGTTTGGCCCTCGCATTGCGACAAGCCAAGCCAAGCGGGCCAAGCCCTTCACTTGATATGCATTGTGCTTGGAATTTGTAATTTTCACCAGCACGCATTTCAATTAACACAAGCTGTTTATATAGCCAAGTTATTATAGCTCGCTTGATTGGCTGCTGACCCCACCTTAAAAGGCACTTTCTACATAGCAGAGACAGTAGCTGCAATAATTAATTAAACAGCCAACCAACCGACCAACCAGCCAACAGTTTATTATTAATTTGCGGGTGGCCACAGGCTGCAATTTATTGGCTCAAGGGGCGACGCATGCGTCAATAACAAGCGGCTCATAAAAGTTTGGCTGGCCCTCAAAATCGAAAATCTTTATGCACAATTTGCAGTAAATATAGCAAGGTCAGCTTGCTGTGAAGGCCTCAGCTCACATTGTATTTAAAAACGGTTTAGAGTGTCAAATGTAGGCGCACGATTTGGCGTTTAAGCCAAATTGATTTGGCTTGTGCAGAATATTTAATTAAAGACTTGAATTATGCAGCGCCGCAGAGTTTGCAACATTGATAACATTATGATAAGGCCAGAGTTCATTTGCCAACATTTGTGACGCAGCCACGCGTAACAAGCACAACATACATGTGACTTTATCAGGGCGCACGCATCTGCAGCAACAATAATAATAAAAACAACAACAATATGTAGATTAGCACATTGAGAGCACAGCATACATGTCTAAAAGCTTAAAAGCTATGCGCGCAGCTTGGCCTTCAACATATACCAAATGGCCAGGCTGACAAGCTTGTCTCTATTTATATGCATGTGTGTGGGTCGAATTCACCACACATAGCAGAACGGCTGCTGCACATTTAGCTCAGGGTCAACGCATCAGCATTTTTATGCAATCCACGCGCTCTCGCTCTCGCGCTCTGATTTATTAATTGGGTCAGCTGCAACATGCGGCGTATACGCAACTGATTTCAACTTGTATTCTGTGTCTTTTCGCAGTATGGCACTCTGCTCGTCTTGCTGCTTATTGCCGAGCTTGTGGCTGGCGGTTTGGCCGCCTTCTACAAGGACAAGGTGCGCTATGAGAGCAAACGCTTCTTGCAAAACACAATTAGCAGCTATACGCTAAGCGAGAACATGGACACCACCTCGTTGATGTGGAACCAGCTGATGGGCAACTTTGGCTGCTGCGGCATCAATGATTATCGCGACTTCAACAACTCGATGTCGTGGCAGGCCACCAAGGGCAATCGCACCATACCCGAGGCCTGCTGCAAGCTCAAGGATGTGGCCAAGCTGGTGCCGCAGTTCGAGGACTGCACCACAAATCCCAGTGAAAGCAATAGCTTCTATATGAAGGTAAGCTTATCAATTTGACAATTGCTTACATTCATATTAATTCATTTATGTTTTGCTTGCAGGGCTGCTATGAAGTCTTTGCCGATTGGTTGATCAGACAGCGCGAGCTTATCATAGGCGTCATTATAGCCGGCATTGTGCATTTGGTGCTCGTTATTTTAGCCTTTGCGCTTTGCAAAGCTTTTGCCAAATACGATGACATGCGTCTGTAAATTCATTACCGCACGCATTTTGTTTTAGCCCAGCAAGCTATAGAGCCGGACAGCAAGAGCAAACAGTGAAGCAGCAGACAAAAAGAATAAACAAACCCTAACGAACATTCACAATGTGTTCAATCAAACCCCCAAATGATGAAAATTCAAATTAAAATGCATTTTCTCCCCCTGCATGGAAATTTACACGTTTTTTAAGGCTAAGCTCATAAGAAGTTGAAGCAACCACACGCATATTTAATCAAAAACAAAAGAAAACGTACAGAAATATTTGCTCAAGCAGTCTACAAGTTTACAGTTTATTGATGAAATATTGCTATAAACATATATAAATATTTATTTGTAAATGATGAAAAAGAATATCTGTTTTGATAGCAGTTTATGTTTTTTAAGCTATATGCTAAAATAATCATAATTTTATAAATGTCAAATAACATTTGCACACAGCCAAATGTTTAAACAAAAGCCACTCAAACGCATCACAAGTAAACAAAAGTAAAACTAACAATTTTTGAAGTCAAAGCAAAGCAAAGAATTTTAAGCTACCGCTAAACAACAGCATTAGTTTATATACATTACTCACTCACTCACACATACATTTAAAGCCCACAATTTAATGTTAGTTAATTAAAAACTAAACAAAAAAATACATAAAAAACGAAACGAAAATTTAACTCAATGGCAAATTAAAAAGACATTGATGTTGTACTATGTGTTTTAGATTGTAAGCCCTTCTATATTGTTAAGTTGTAATTTAAGTTGTTTTTGCTATAGCTATTTTCAAGTTTTTAACGACATACATAAACTAAAAAGAAAGAAGTGAGCAAGAGAACGCGTAGCAAATCGTGTTTATCCTTTTTGTTAAAACTGAATGTTGTACATTTTTTGAATTCTATATATACACGGCTACACATACATACATACATACATACATACAATATATACATTTAAATTACATATATATTAATATATCTATTATAAATGCATATTATATACACGTATGTCTGTAGTTTACTCAATGTAATTTTGATGCAAGCTAAAAACAAAACTGAAATACCATTAAAAAAAAAAAAGAAAAACGAAAAAAAAAATAAAAATACATAAATCCCAAAAAATGTGCGTTTAAATGAATTATTTAAGGCGTTTTTAATAAATAAAAATTGTATTTATTTAATGTACGCGTATATCCGATATGAAGCTAAATATCCAATACACCATGCAGTTGTTGTCTTCGCTAAATACCAGCAAGTTTATGGATTAAGTCTCTGCTATATTGAGCATCCTAAAAGTATGCAAGAATCTTAAGCTGCGCAGTGGTACATACTAAAATAAAAATTTCCATATCTCGGCACAATTCCAAAATTTTTGGTTTGCGCGCTTCGCAGTACCAAACTCTATCGTTCTGCATTCAAGGATGAGGGTGTCATCTTAATATCCCAACACTTAGAACTTTTCGAGCTCAGGGTCAAGGAAAGTTGCCAAAAACAGAAAATGTGTTATATTTCAGAAACTGCAAGGAAAACTTTTGATATTTTTGGTCAGCTGATAGTCCTTTTGAATTAGCATCGATTGGTACTGATTTTGTCTTGATCCTGCTAAGGACTCGCGAGATATAACCGTTTTTCTGTATACGGAAAATGCCCTTTTTCTCAGCTCCTGTAAGGATATGCGTCCTTTGAGTGATATATTCTGAAAGGTCTTGATGAGCACTACTTGTATGCCAAAGGACATACAAATCTTCCATGTAGTTTCTGAGAAAAACGGCATTTTATGTTTTTTAGCCAATTTTTGGGACAAACCCCCTTGATTTTTTTACAGAAAATTGTTTTCTACGATTTTAAAAATCCTTGAATGCAGATCGATAGATTAGATGCTCAGGAGTGCGAAAATTAAGGTCCTTTTACAATTCGAATGATAACGGAGGTGTAGGAGCCAAGTAAATATTGTCATGCGAAAGAAAATTCGTTAATTGCGCAGAAGGTACTAGGACGATTTGAATATTCTTTGATCAGCTGATTATTCCATTTAATACGCTTTAATTGATTTTGTTTTCGTTCTTATCCAGCAAAGGACACGGGTAATATAGCCATTTTGTTCTGTAGACATGAATCCTTAAACCATGGCTTCCCATAGGACTATTGTGCTTTTTATTATTAATGCAAATGCGCCAGGAAAAGTATCTTAACATAGCTAAAGGATATCAAAATTCTACTGCAGATAACGGATTCACAACCATTTTCTGCAAAGAAATTACTTTTCTTTTGCTAAAAGCAATTTATTGTTCTTAGGCTCACAGTTTACATTCATACATAAATAATAGAATTAAGTTTATGTAATTTTTTCTGTGTGATGGAATCAATAGTCACTTCCTGTAACAAATATAGTCTTACCAGCCTTGTAAATGATATTCAAGTTGTTTAGTTGGTGCTTACAAACTATAGACTACTGCAAATACATTTCCACTGGCAATATTTGTTCGTGATGCAGCGTTTCAATAATTTAAACGCAATATTTTAAGTACATTTATAGTATTGGAAAATACATATTACGGTATGTATGTGTATATAGTTGTTGCGGCTGTTAATAGTTATATGTCCTGCATTATGTTATATATAGAATACTATGTGTATAGACTAAAAGTATATAAAAAAGATTAAGATATTTTGCATTTGTTTAAACAAATAATTTTATGCTTACATCAGAATTTGAAATAAATGTGTATGTGTCGAAGGAGTTGCTGTTAAAAAGTTTATAACTAATGTAAAAATACCATAGAATTGGTTTGCAGCGAGATCGCAAAAACTAAGCTAAGCTTTCTATAGTTCATGGTCAGCCTAAGCCTTACACACTTTGTGTTAAATTCTGTTTTTGTTTTTTTTTGGAATTACAATAGTTGTTTGTTTTTTTTTTTTTTTTGGAATTATAGTTGTTGAAATAGTTTTTGGTAGCAAAAAATTGTTGACACTTAAATATAAGAAGATGTCGTTGGTTCGTCCTCATAGTTGGGCTTGCTCAGGAATGGAATGGTAAAGTCCACCATGTTGGGATAGACCAAGAATTTATTAACCGCCTCGCAGAGTTTGCTCTCAATGACATTGGTAACAATGGACCAATCGACGGATTTATCACCCACTTGCGGCTTGGTGGAGATCCACAAACGTGGCGGTCCACGAAAGCACATCCAGACTCGATCCGAGGGTGGTGGCGGTATGTTTAAAGTACCACGAGCCACCATGCCCTTCAAATCAACGCGCAGCGTTATATTGGCGCTCATGTTCTCCATGGCGCGTTGCACATACGGCAGCTCTGTGGCATATTGAAACAGATTGGAGGCAGCAATGCGATCGACAATCTTGAAAATACGACGCGCATTGCCAGGCGAGTTTTGAAAGTATCTGCAAGCAGCAAAAAGTAAGTAAAAGACTTTAAACATTTATAGAATTGATTTACTCATTGTTGGCATTTTCCTGAGTGGCACGTGGCGTTGGACTTTCCGATTCACTGCTGCTGCCACCCACACTCTCCGCATCGCTGTCATAAATAGCATCCTTGCTCTCCTCATCTGTCATGCCGCTGCGTGCATCTGGCGCTGGCTCCATTGTTGTAGCCGGATCTGTATCTGGATTGGCAGCCGTCTTTGGTTTGCTGCGTATGCGCAATAAGTTGAGCTTGGTGGTTACAGTAATGTGCGCCAGGCCCTCATAAGTCAAGTCTGCATCCAGCCAGACACCGCGCTCATCCAGCATGGGCTGTGAAATGCGATGGAAGAGCAAAGGAAATTCACCCAAGTAGATGTTGGTAATGACAACCTCTTCCATGAAACTAGGCAGCTGCAATTAAGTTACATTAACAATAGTAGCAACAATGCTGTAAGCAACTTACTTTAATGGAATTGAGTTTCTTTTGCATAAACTCTTTGATCTTCTCGTGCAGCATCGCATCATTCAGACAGCTGAAGAGACAACGTCCAAGCAATATATTTGCCCAGACTACGCTGCCCGAAGGACCCAGAAACAGCGACTGATTGATGCCCTTCCAGAGCTCATCCTCCTTGCGTTTGGCACGTCGAGACTAGCAAACAAAGAATATATTACTAAGCTATCTGAACAAACTTAAGTTTAAGCTTTACAAATGATATATTAAAGAAATTATGCAAAATTATAAGTGGAACATACTTTTCTATGACGACGGCCCGTAGTGGAATCTATGCGTGATGTATGACACATGGGTATTTTATCTTGTCTGCAAGCTCGCTGAATGTAACAAAATTATAAAATAATACAAACAAAACAAAAACGCATAAGCTGCTAAACTATGGCTTGAGTATATACCTGATAAATTGTCATAAATTTAACATATTCAGCTGGATTTCTGGCTACATCTGCGCTCATTATCATGCCCTCGAAACCTTCTTTGGGCGAGCCGGGTGGCGTATCGGCATCAAGCTCTTCAAAGACAGTATCTGGTGTTTCAGCTTCAGTTTCAGCATAGCTGGAAGCAGCGGAAGGTTCCTTTGCTTGCTCCTCTGAATCTTTGCTATGCTTAGCATCCTTGGACTCCTTAGAATCTGTGGAGTCTTTGCTGTCCTTGGCATCTTTGGCGTCCACAATTCTTATGGTTTTCTGCAGATATTCAATCAATTAAACTGCTTATAAAGTGCTTAGAAAACTTACCTTAGATTTGCCCATGGTTAGATTTATAGCTTGCTGTGCTGCCACCGCTTGCAAATCCGTATCATCCACAAAATGCGCCATGGGCATGTGCAGCTCCTGCTCGTGCACTTTGCCCTTGGAAGCGGCTGTAAAGCGACGATACCAATCCTCCTTTTCGCGATCGCAGCGTGCAAAAAGCAGCAGACGCACTTCCTCGCCACAGGGCACAGTTATGTCACGCAGCTCCTTGTCGGGATTGACATCGTTGCGCAGCTGCTCGAGCTGCAAATTAAACATTTACAAACAAATAATGTAATATAGTTTGTGGCACTTACATCTGCCTGCAGCACTGTGGCAGCAAAGTCATTGGTTTTGTCTGTCTCCTCAGCATTATTTGGAGTGGCAGAGCCTGAAGCTTTGTTGAAATGCGACGACTGCGTTAGCAGCTCCGTTTCCTCCGCTGGTGTGGTATACTCAATGCAGCTGTTTTTGATAATCAACTGTATGGGATATTTGCGATTGAAGAAGCTGCAAGCGGCAAGAATTGCTGTTGAGTTGACTTGCTAAAGTTGTGCTACTCACCGTTTTCTAGCCAAGCCTACAGGCAGCAGCTCAATGCGGCAATGCTTCAAGTCATACGAACGATGATCGGTGAAGAGCACCTTGGTGCGATCGATGGCGGGCTCATTCCACATGCGACGCTTGGGTATGCGCGCATTGGTGCCGGATAACTTGATTACGGTGCCATCCAGACGCACATAGACCGCTCTGGTCATGGTAAACGAAAAGGTATTGGGATCATAGCTGTTGATCTCGTTCAGCCAGCCCGCATAGGTTTTAATTGTCTTGTGCTCCTCCACAGCGGGAATTTCGCATATAGGCAGCTTATCATAGTTGGGTATTTGGAATGGCTGCCGCTCCGGATGCGTTTTGAGTATGAAACGCTCCAGCAAATAGGCCACTTGAGTCGAGAGCGTATCCATAAGCAATATAAAGACAATGGTGGCCAAAATGCCGCGCAGAAAGTCGTGCAAGGGCCACACCAAGAGCAGCACAAAGCACAGCAGCAGCACAATGGGCGCCGAGCCGTGCGTGCGCCACTCCACAATGCTCAGCGAGCTGAATATGGAGTACCGCTCGTTTGACAGCTCCTCCTCGCTGCTTTCGTGCGTCGCTTGCTGCTCCAGTGGCAGCACCAGCGTGACGCGCTCCCTGGACAGAAATAAGTCGCTGTCTCTTAGCGTTGCTGGTGGCGGTTCGGCCAGCATGGGCGCATCGGCACTGCAGCTGGGTATCATGTCCTCCAGCACTTCTACGCCGGATTCGATTTCCACATACTTCTTGGCCAGCATAATGCCACGCTTGGCCCTGCTGCTGCTTTCCGCTGCGTCCACATTGTCAGGCAGCGCAGCAGCTGCTTCGGCTGCCTGCGCGCCGCTGCTTGCCTCGGTCTGCGCCTCTGCTTGCGCCACGCGTCGGCGCAGAAAGCCGCTGCGTATGGCTGATGTGTTGCTGGGATTTGTGCTCAACTCGCGCTTGCTCATGGCGGCGGCTTGCTGCTTGGCCTTCACTTTGGACTTGATGTGCGCCAAGCCACGCCGCAGTCGGGAGCGCTCTGCTATGGCAGGCAAGAGATCGGCGCTGCCTACGCTGCTGCTGTCGTGCTGCAAAAACTCGACGTCCTCCAAATCCGAATCGGAGTTTTGTTCCTTTTTGTGTGGCGCCTGCTGCGGCAATTGCTCGCTGTTTGTTGTGCACTCCGTGTCCGAATCCGCTTCGTTAAGCCATGCTGACGTATCTGCTACTATAATGGGTATAGCCGTCGAACTGGAGTGCTTGGACGATTTGATATCCTCGATAGTCTGTGTCACCTTGCCCTTGATTAGCTTCCAGGTGCCTCCAGTATTCGAGTCGGCTGCACTGGCTGCAGCAGCCGTTTGGGAGTTGGGACCACTTGTGGTCAGCGAAATGCCCTCGATGCTGCCCGATCTGGAACAAAATCAAAACAATTTTGAATGAATTTGCAAAGTGTCAGTGTTTATAAGAAATGTGTATTAAAATAAAAAACAAATGTTTAAGCTTGCAACCCTCAACATTCCGCTCTTCAATAAATGAAATTATATTTTGTAACTATTTCAGAAAAAGTATTTTTATTTATTTTGAATGAAGATATATGTCATATTTTGTTCATATATTCTATATAACCAGCACTTTATTTGTGGCTTGTTTTACTTTTATCATTTTCATATTACGAATATTATGCGGGAATTTCTTTACCATCATTTCAAATTGTGTGTGTGTGTGTGTTTTTTTTAATATATTTTGCTGTGTATATAATGGCATATGTATATTTCATTTCATTTACGGTTTTACATAATTTCGTTAATTAATTCTTAGTTGATTTGTATTGGTTGTGTTTTATTATTGAAATTCTATTACGGCTGATATTTCTCTGATTTCTCTTTCTCTATCTCATTTTTCATTTCGATTCGATTTTGTAGAGCTTTTTGTATTTGAAGTTCGCTGCATATGTATAATGTGTTTATCGGTATTTTTCTTTGCAATCTAATGTTAGTATTAAACATACCAACAGCTATTTGTATTATATATATATATATATATTTATATATGTATATCTTTGTTTTACGTGGTTTCTTTTTAACATGTAACTGTCACTTTCTTTTTGAATTAAAGAACACATTAGAACGTCTGAAGTAAACACGCACGGAAATTGGAAAATTCATTAGTTTGGTTTGTGAATTTAGAAAACTACAAATTTCATTTCATTTTTTTTTTTAACTTTTTTTTTTTTTGGTATTTTCAACTTGAATTTTGTAAAAATTAAAAAATTACTTTTTATTGAAAATTACTATAAAATATGGAATATTTCGCTAATTTTTTTTTTATACTTTTCATATATATAATATAATTGTTTATAAATGTATATATTTATTATTTTTGTTTTTACTATATAGTTTGGTTTTTTTTTATATGTATATGCCAACTTGCTTTAGGTTTGCCTAGTTATATTTATATTTTGTTTTTCTTGTATAATGCTAAAAAATTATATGCTTTTGCTTGTATTTTGTTTTTGTTTTTTTGGTTTTTTCATGAATATTTCGCTAAAAGGAATTCATTAGTAAGGGCGCTCAATTTCAGTATTTCTTTTATTTTATGTCATTAAGTACGAAATTAAAATTAAATGGAAGTGCGTGTGTAGTTAACACATTCGCTTTACAGGCTACATTGTTTATTATTTAATCAATTAATTGTTTAATCGATATACATTATAAAATTACACATATGTAGTTGTTTTTAAAAGGTACCAAATGTTTTTTTTATAACCTTGTCATGTTTGTCTTATTTGTTTTTTTTTAATTTTCTCAAGCATAAAATTTTTAAGGTTAGGTTTCAGTTTAAAAAATTCGCTATTTAAAACATCGCAATTTGGTTTTACTTGCTTTTGTTTAGACTAACTACAAACGAAAAAACTGTACATAAAATTGTGCTATGAAAACTCTTTCAAAAATATTTAACAAATTAAAGCCAATTTTTACTAAATAAACTTATAGAAAAAATAAAAATTAAATGCGTTTTAGTGCATCAAGCAGGCATTTGCATATATTTAGTTATATTTGTTTTCAAATTTAAGTATTCATTTTCTATTATTTCGAAGCAAACTTGAAAGTTTTGTGGTTTGGTTGTCAAAAATACATACGTATGACGTTTATATAAATTTCTTCAATTGTACTACGTGTAAAATTCATAATTTTTTCTTTGACTTGTTTTGGTATCAAAAACACATATTATTGTTTTTTTTTTTGTTTAATAGTTCAAATTCCAATACTTTTTGTTTATTTTTTCAGAGTCTTTTAAGTATTTAGTTATTTAATATATATATATACGCATTGGTAACAATATAATATATTTACAAAGTTTTAAGTTGAAGGGGGAGGAGGAGAAAAGAAAGATTTTTTTTTGATAAATAAAACACAAAATGTACGGTTTATGCCCGTTTATTCATGTATAAATTGCATATATCAAATATTTCCAATATCTTATTTTATTTAGAAGTAAACAAAGGTATACAAAATTTATCAACGCAATTTTGTTTTAAGGCTACATGCAACTACAAACTACAAAACATATAAAAATATATAAGATAAAAAATGTTCTCAGCAAACAATCATAACAAAAATATTTATTTCTAAAATAATAATAATAATAATAATAACGATAGTCTTAATGGCTGTTATCGATAAGTGCGCGATAAACGCAAATGTCTTTGACTACATCAAATTTTCTTTGTTTCTTGTTTTTGTCGCGGGTTTTCGGAATACTTAAACAACATATATCAAGTTAATGCCTTAGCCTTATAATTAATTATAGCTCGTAGCACGCTACAAATAAGATTCCAGTTGCTTTTTGCAAAAAACATTGAGCGTTCTTATTTACTTTTGTTGTATATATGAAAAATATTTGTTTTCGTTTAATATAGTTTTGAAATTACAACTTTTAGCATATTTAAAGGTTTGGTATTTTTTTTTGCGTTTTTCTTTTTTTCCGCTTTTTTAACAGTTAAAGTATAAAGTATATATATATATATATGTTTATATAAAAGTATAAAAATCTATAAAATATTGAATTTGACTACAGTTTAAAAAACATCATGACTCTTTACTCGTATTCCACTTGGTATCCCGCTCCATACTCAGCGTATTCAGATGCCTTATTTTTCTTTTTTTCAGCGACTAGCATATCATTACTCAATCATACTTTCAATGTTTTTATCATTTAGCACAAAAATTACCAAAAGTCAATAGCATAAAAACTACAAACAGCAGGCTGTATACATATTATCATTGTTTTTTGTTTTTTTTTTGGTAGTGTACTTAATAAATCCATTTGGTTTTAATTCAAAAACTAAATAAAACGCAACGTAACCGAAACGTTTTCTAACATAAACAGAAGAATAAGCAAGAGAGTTCTAATGCGCGCTCTCAAAAGTTCGTTTGCTCACGGTCAAACCTCATGCAACTGCAACATGCAACATGTGTGAGAGAGCTTACACTTTGCTTCTAATTGTAAGTAGAATTACATTTGCATCGTTTCTTTTTTTTTAATTGTAATATATAAAAATTCTAGAAAATTGCTATAATTGTTTATGCCTCATTTTGTTTTGAAGAGTGCCACGCATTTAACGTATATTACAAGTTGTGTCACATTATTTTGTTGTAAACAAAGCGCGAGCAAAAATTTGCTAATAGATTTGACTATAGTATATATATGTATGCTTTACATAGATTTAAAAATTTGTAGTACATATATATATAATTTTTTAATTTTTGTTTTTGTTTTTCGTAGTATAGAAAAAATATGTTATTTAGCTTTTGCTCAAGTGCCATTAAACATGCATATTTATGTAGCAAAAATGTTCGTATATAAATTGGAAAATGATAACTTATTTAATTAGATTTGTATTTTATGCTACAAGTCTATATATGTATTTAAAAATGTTTTTATAGATTTTATTTATTGAGAATACGTTTGTTTTTTGTTTCTTTATATGTTTACCGTTGTCAACTGCGAAGTTTTAATAATCAATAGCTACAAAGGTATATAACAAAAAAATATTTAAAGTTTTTTTCTTTACAGTCAATGAGCAAGAAGTTCATTATTATATAAGCTATTCGGTTATTCGTTTTGCATTTTAGTTATTATTAAACAATAAACATGTACAAGTGTGTAATAATTATTGCAATATTTATGCATAAAATATGTACGCTGTATTATTTACGAATTAGTATTGCACATATGTAAGTATGTTTCGTTACTTATTCATTTCATTTTGGTTTCATTTACTACAAAGTTTTGTTTTTTAAATAAAAAATAAAAACAGTTTATACAAAAAATTGCTATATAAAAAGTTGTCTAATATAAGTATTTAAAGTTAATATGTATGTCATAAATATATAAAAAATTGTTATACATATTTTCTGTA
This sequence comes from Drosophila busckii, assembly GCF_011750605.1. Lineage (NCBI taxonomy): Eukaryota > Metazoa > Arthropoda > Insecta > Diptera > Drosophilidae > Drosophila > Drosophila busckii. The sequence goes on from NC_046606.1 coordinate 13,804,775, forward strand.
TTCATTTGTATTGTTTTTAAGATATATGTATATTATATATTTTGTGTTTACACGCCCAGCAAAAAATGATGTACAAAATTAAAATTATATAAAAAAATATAAAAAATTAAAAATAATACTGAACACAAGCAAATTTAATTAATTTTTAACTAATGTCGCCATCGGCAAATGCTTTATTTTTTTTTTTTTTATCGTTTGTGTTGTGAACAGCAAAAGGAGCAATGTATGTGGCTGTGTGTGTAAGTGTGTGTGTGTGTACACATCTATTCAAAACTTCTGAGAAATATAACAAGATGATTTGTTGTCACATACGTAGCATGTAAAAATCGTAGTTTGTTTATGTTAAGCAACAAATGCGTTTGCCAATTGTTAATTATCCAAAAGCTGATTTGTTTATTCTTTGTTGGAATTTTTTCATATTCAAAATTCGACTAGTTATTGTATAGTTATGTATACTCGTACGATTTTCAACATGCAACGTAAATTGACAAAACAAATCAACAAAGAATAAGCGTCTAATGAACATTTGCCTGAGCCTAAGCCGCGAAAATTACTTAATCACCTTTTTTTTATTGTTTAAAAACTCTGATTTGAAATGGCACGTGCTGAACAATTGACGCTGAAGTGTTGGAAAACGCCGACTGTTGAAGCTTCATCCCGATGCTCAGTTAAGTATTGAAGTATATATAGACTAGCAATATAATGTTTGCTGATCATTTATAAATTGTAGCATATACAATTTGAAGAAGCATTGCATATAAATTTATATGTGATCTCTAATTTAAAAACAAGAAGCTAGCGATTCGTTAGATTCTATGGCAGATATTTGTTGAATATAATTTAATTGTCTGATAGCAATAAATTTATATTCGTTTTTTAAATGATCTCTAATTTAAAAACAAGCAGCATTGTTTATAAATTTATATAATATAATTTAATTGTTGGATGGCAATTAATTTATATTATTTGAATATTTGTAAATTTATAATTGTGACAAATGCTCGTCAGAAAAAATAAAAGTTGATTTTTTAAATCACGCGCGGTGCATATTTTTTATAAATTAATAAATTTATATAGTCTGATTTTTTAGATTCTGTGTTAAATTATTTGTTAATATAAAATTGGATTTATAAATTATTGAATTTATATTATCTGATCTCCAATTTAAAAACAAGCAGCTAATCGTTTTTAGATTCTTATTTGCAAATTTATAATTTATGACAAATGCTCATCAAAAAAAAAATTGTTTTTTTTAAATCACGCGCGGTGCATATTTTTTGAAATAAAATATACAATTAAAATATTATATGAGGCTTTTAGGAACTCGTATGTGTGTGTGTGGGTGCGAGGATATTAGAAATTGGCAAATATTTCTAGTCACATATAATAGTTTTTGGTGGTACTACAATGGCAATGAAGTAAAACATAGTTAAGATTAAAAAACAAAAAAAAACCAACAAAGTAAAATATTTAAAAAGGAACAAAAATACTGTAAATTAAAAATGTAAAACAAACAAAAGAAAACCCGTAAGCTGAGGCGTTTTTGTTTTTTTTGTTTAACAATTTAACTAAAATGATTGCTAGAGACTCTATAAGCTGTGGGCCGGGCCTCTCCGACTGGTCTAAAATTCAAAACTGAGAGAGCCCAAACTCGATTGCACCTTAAGGCCTGTGTGTTGTCTTTTTTGTAAGTGTGTGTGTGTGTGTGTGTTTATATTGCACTTTGCTTGAGCTCTATTAACATTCTGCTGCGTCGTTCGCCGAACAAGCCATGTGGTTGTTGCTGTTGTTGTTGTTGCTCTGGATGTTGTTGTTGTTGTGATAAATGTTGCTCGGGCTGCTGCTGCTGCTGCTGTTGGTGCTGCCAATCCCATTCACATTCTCGAGGATTGCAGTTGCTGTTGTAGAATTCGTTGCTTGGCACTGCCAGCGCTGCGTCCAATAAGCGATGTCGTTGTTCTCGCTGTTGGCGTCTCTCGTCATGCAGCGCGGCCTACCAGCGCCGCCGTTAACACCAGCGAAAGGGCACCGCACGCGGCCGGTCGGCGCCCTCCTTGACCAGAGGCTTGTGGTACTCGCGCCCGGGACGCGAGTGAATGACCGCCCAGCAGTGCTCGCAATAATACTGCAGACAAGTGACATTGGCGCAGAAGAAGGGCGCGAACTTGCCGCCGCAGCGCTGACCCTCGCACTCGTCGCACATTTGATCGTCCAGGACGTAGGGCTTGACCTCGACGCGCTTGTCGATGTCGCCGTGCTGCAGCTGCACGAAGCGCGCGGAGATGGCAGCGATGTAGCTTTGCTGGTTGGAGAAGGCTACGCGGCCGGCGCCCTTGGGATATTTAAGCTCGGGATCGGTGTCTATGCCGGCATAGCAAACTCCGCCGTACAGACGATCCATAATCATGGCCAGCTCGAAGGCTTTCAGTGGGCGTGGCACGCCGCCTACAAAGACTGTCTTGCGCGGATCCAGCGACATGGTAGCATCCAGCACATAATCCGCATCGGCCAGACGCCAGGGACGAATTTGCACAGCTTTATCCTTAATCGTAGGCGAGGAGACGCACAGATAAAGTTTGTCCTCATCGGTGATGCAGCTGTCGATCAATTGCTGCACGCTGCTCTCGTCCTGGAAGAGCAGAAAGGCATAGCCCTTGGGTGGAAAGTAGGACTTGGACTCGGCCTTGTGTGGCCAATCGACAACGAGCGGCCCGAAGCGTCTAAACGAAGTCGTTATCTCATCCTCGTCTATATCTGGCGGCAGTCCACCCACAAAGACTTTGCGCGAGAAGCGCGCAGTGCTGTCGCCAGCGCCATTGCCACCCACTCCGGGTATGGGCGAGTGTGGTGAATGTGGCGACAGTCGCGATGGTGAGTTCAGCTTCAGTGCGTTCAAATAAAGCGTCGGATCATTGCCAGCCGCAATGGCCATGGCGTCTGCCTCGCTCAGATGCTTGCCGCCGCTAATGCTGCGCATGCCCATGTTGCTCATCTGCTCGCCCAGCGACATGCCGCGCATATAATCGCTCAGTGTGCTCTCCATGCCGCCCCCGCCGCCGCCCGCTCCGCCGCCATGCATTTGTCCATTGGCATAGTTGCCATAGTTGCTGCCCAAATAGGGCGCATCGCCGCCGCCTGTAGCGCCAGCCGAGCTCAAGCCCGCGCCATTGCCTATCGAAAGTGTCGGTATGTTCATGTGTCCACCACCACCACCACCACCCGACATGCCATCCATGTGACCACCATACAACGCTGTTGGGGAATTGCCCTTGATGGGAAACGATATGCTGCGTCTATATTTGGGCGACACGCCCTGCTGCATGCTCATCTGTGGTATGGGCGAGATGCCGCCGCTGCTGCAACCCGCCTGGCTGCCATTATAGGGCGATCCACCACCACCACCACCTGGAGAGCTGGGACTGTGCGGTCCATCACGCTGCTGTTGCTGCTGCTGCTGCTGCAGATGCATATTCGGCGACAGCTGCTGCTGATGATGATGTTGCATTTGTGGCGGCGGCTTGTTCAGATTCAGATTCGGGGGCAGACCGCTGCAGCTGCAGAGTAAGGGTAACAAAGATTGTAGCGTTTGGTTTTTATTTTTTATAAATTTATTTCGATATAGAGAAAAATGGCAGCAATTTGTTCAAAGATTTGCTTCAAATTGTGTGGATATTTCATTTATAAAGCAAAGGGTAAAACTAGTGTAAATGGCCCCTAACATATGAACACGCCCTCCTAAAATTCAACAAGCTCTATCGTAATTTTTTAATAACAAGCTAAATTTGAAGCAAATCAAAATTAAACAAAAATTGCTCCATTCTTTTTGTTGTCAATTTATTTTTGAGATTATTATTGCGTTTTTAATTGCTGTTGCCGCATTGTTGTTTTTGTTGCTGTTGTTGTTGTTGAGTTGTTGGTTGGTTGGTGTGGAAATGTTGTTGTTGTCTTTGCTGCTGTGGTGAATGGTGGTTGTGGTGGTTGGTGGTTTTGTTGGTGTGGGTGGTTGATTGATTTGGTGGTTTTGGTTATTTGATGATATGGCGACATCCAATTGGAACAATTTGTTGTTTTATGATTTTACACCAACACTCTTGTTGCAAACATTTTCAAACACTTTTCAACACTGCACTGAACGATTTTTCGCATAATACGTAAAATTTATAATACAATTATAATACAGACATCGGCTGTGAGTAAAAAATATAATGTTTGCAAAAGCCTAAATACCAATAATAAAAAAAACACCAACACCAATAATATATGTACAATTGTATGAGAGCCAAGTAAACTATAAATTGGTATAACAAAATTAAAATTAGTCTGCTTAGCAAGTTTGCGCTCAATTTTTAGTAATACCAAAAAGGCATAAATATTATTGTATAAAAAAAACCCTCCCTGCCTAATTTATTTAACAAATATTTATAGTTTTGTTTAGGTTAAAGCTCTTGGTTACCAAAAGGTATAAAGAAACCAAAACAAACTTTGCAGCGCTTTATTTAATAAAAATTGAAGCACAAATCGCGCGTTTGGCTTCAATGGGTTAAGGCCTAATTGCACTTCAAAGGCAATGGTTATGCTAATGGAAATTCGAACCTAACTAGTACAAATTTGTGTATCGTTTTGTTATTGTTGTTGTTGTTGTCACTAGCAAGCACATGCTAATTGATTGACACAGCGCAGTGACTGCCAAACTGTAAGGCCAAAAAATAAAACCAGCAAACATGAAATTACATGGAAATATTTTTAATTTAAAGCGTCGCGACACAAAGTGCAGGGCAAAAGAGAGAGATAAAGCCTACTAAGTTGCCAGGGGCTGCAGCTGAAGCTGGGTGGGGTTTTAATTGAGTTGAGGCTGATGGGGATGATGTTGTCTAGCCTAGAATTCTTGCCACTGCTACTGCTGCTGCTGCTGCTGTTGATGATGATGGTGATAGTAATGATGAAATGTAGAAAACGTGTACAAGTGTAAATAGATAAAAAAAAGGCAACAACAACGTCAACAACAACAACAAGAAGTAGCAGCAAAGCGACATGACAGTTTGAGTGGGAGTAGATATAGTGGGTGGGTGGGTCGGTTTGGTTGTTTGGTTGGTCGGATGATAGGGCCAACGGCAGGTGTAACACAAGCGTAACGATAACATGGCAGTGTTGTAAAATGCAATTATAAAATGCAATTAGCTAGCGCACATTGTATAACAACAAATACACAAAAAAAAAAAGTTAATTGAAAAATGCTAACGGAAATAACAAACTGCAATCAACTTGTTCGATGCAACAAACAACTCGAGCAAAACCTTAGATTGATTGACAGCCAAGTCAACTAAAATCAATAAGCATGAAAACGACGTTTGCATTAATGTTTCGCTTTTTGTTTAGAGCCTACAAAACAAAACATGGCCAACACACCCACACAAGAGTCTCCAGCCAGACGAGCACTTAAAAAAAACGCAAACTTCTAGACGCACTCACCACACATCAACCCAAACTGCTTTACATACATACGCAGATGCATTTCAACATGCAACAAAAGCACAGTAGCTGCCACCTAGTGCCCAGACCCCAAAAGAACCTGCAGGGTGGCAGAGTGTGGGGGGACGTGGGTGGTGGTGGTGAACGTTGTATAGCGCTTAAAGTCACTGTCTGCAAGTTTACGGCCAGTAGGCGTGGAATGCATTAAAAATGCAAACAGGATATAGGGTTAACAAAAAATAAAAATAAAGGACTAAAGCGTGTGAAAATTGAGATACCCTTGAAAATTTATAAGGCATTAAATGAGATATTTCAAGATTTTTGAATGACAAACCCTTGGAATATATAAAAAATCCAAAAATCAACTTAATTCTGTTGAATTTAAATATTAGAGAATACCAAATGGAGTATAATTTTATTTAGAATTATTTTTAAATATCCAGAACTCAATGCCAATTAATAATCATGGCATAACTCTTGAGACTAAATATTAAAATTAAAAGTTTGCAAAGCTTTCTACTCACAATTCTACTAAATATTACTATAAAATATAAAAAAGTCAAATTTAACGCCAAATCAAGTGGAATAATATTTAGAATTTAAATCAAATTTAATCATTTAATATACGTAAATATTGTTTCAAATGAGTGAAATTATTAAAATGCGCTCAGATAATAAATAAATAAATTACTAATTCTAATTAATAATTAATATTCTCTGCGCGTATTTATTAAAAAAATGTAGCTACCAGCTCCATGCTAATTTATAATACTAAAAAAACACCCTTGAGACTAAATTCACTAACACAAAATTTTACTAAATTCTTGTCACAATTAATGGCCTATTAAAGTAAAAAGTAATCATACCCCTTTTATTGCAATTGCAATACAAATTATAAAAAAAAGGAATTTACAAAGTCACCAAGAGCAGTAAATTTTTAATGGCAGACGACTTGCGGGTCAACGAACCTTTTTTATTTGCCACACATGCCAACAACGCGTTGCAACTTTGAAATACAAACTCGTGTGCAACTTGGCCAACACTGTTGTCAATTTCGTAAGCCTTGCTTTTGATGCTGGCTGGCTGACTGGCTGACTGACTGACTGGCTGGCTGGCTGGCTGGCTGGGCTTGCCTTGGCTCTGGGCTTGCGAGCCGGCGCGTGCAGCGATGCGTGGCAAAGCGAAATGTAGAAACTTTCATACATATGTATGAATATTATTGCCACGCAGCTGATCAAAAGTTTATAAATTCATTTCACATTTTGCTAAAACAGTGTGGATGTTTGTGTGTGTGTGTAGCAACAACAATAACAGCAACGATAACAACAAATTCGACTAAAATGTTATTAAAAAAGCGCGAGAAAGAGAGAGAGAGAGAGAGACCGCTGTTTAAAACAATTCTTACTTATGTCAGAGGCCATGTGTAATGTAAATAAAACATGATGTAAGTAATTCGCACTCACCTCTTGCGATTGAAGAATCCTCCGCCTCCACCTCCGCCGCCAGCGTTTTGCATATAGTTGTTGCGCAGATTTACCTCCTCGTTCTAAAAGAGAGAGAGAGAGAGAAAGGAAGAGAGAGCACATTTAGCAACAATCTTAGTCATTTGCCAAAAATTTGATGTTGCAATCAGTTGCCGCACAGCTGTTTCCTTTTTTTTGGCTCATAAAAATAGAATTTGAGTTGACAACACTCGAGATTCGTTCTAACCAGCTGATGCTTATAAATAAATGCCGCTAAAAAGTGAAAATTTAATGTGCAAAAAGGGAAATAAGGAAAACCACAACTGTTTGTAAATCAAATAAATTTCTTACTAATTTAATATGCCAGTTGCTAAATGGAATTAAGCGCCGGGAATTGCTTTTAATGCGGCACTAATTGCGATAAATATGAAATTATGTGAAGACAGTGGCGTAGGCTCATTTTTTACATTGAATGCAGTGGGGGTGCATAGAAAATCTATATGCATTTTGATTGTTTTTATTTTAAATAAAGCAAATGCTACATCAACAGTTTAGCTCAAGTTTTCTTATGCTCAATTTATTAAATTATTAAATTTAAGAAAATTTTATATGGCACTGAAATTTCTCTTGGAATTTTATATTTTTAAGACTTACTCCCTTAATTTAAGGCATATTTATATGATATTTATGCACAGGAATTCTCAAGCATATATATATTACATTTAATTAATGTATTAAATTTAAATAACTACTACATAACTGAAATTCTCTTAATTATTTAGGGTTATTTGCAATCCATTTTATTGCATTCTAAAAGGTTTTATATTGACTTAGTCCAATTTTTAGCTCATTTTTGCTTTACTCAAAGGGCTAATTTATTTTCTTAGAATTTCACATTATTAAAAGACTTGGTCCCAAAATTTAAGGCATATTTATTTATGCAATGAAAATCTCAAGGGGGATTTACCCCATTTTAACTACGCCACTGTTTTTCAAGCGACAAAATGAATCAGCGAATGCTTTACAAAATTTTTGATAAAGTGACAACAAAGCAAGCAAAAGGGAAAAACAACTTTCAAGATCAATTCACTACATAAGCTGAGCCTAAGCTAAAACCCCCGCCTTCGACCACACCCCTCTCATTGCATACTTACACCATAAAGCTGCTGCTGTTGTTGCTGCTGCTGCTGCTGTTGTTGTTGCTGCTGCTGGTGATGTTGATGTTGCATTTGCATTTGTGTGTGCTGATTTGGACTGCTGGACAGCGAGTGGGAGTCGCAGGCATTCACCATCATGCCGAGCGTGTTGCCAACGCTAGTGCCGTTATTTTTAATGCCCAGCAAATTGGAAGTGGGCGAGGCATCGCCGCCACCGCTGGCGCCGCCACTGGGACTGTGACTATGACTGTGGCTGTGGCTATGGCTATGGCTGTGCTGTTGCGTTGAGTTCTGATGAAAGGATTGCAAAATGTCATCCAGCGACTCCTCGTTGGCATTGAAACGCACCGAGATGGGCGTGCTGCTGCCCAGATTTGGTGGCGAGGACTTGAGCGCAGCACTGCTGCCTGCTGGCGGACCGACTGATGTGGGTGAGGATTGTGAGCCAGATAGATTGCTGTTGCTGCCACTGGCGCTGCTGTTCGCGCTGCTGCCTACGAGAGAGAGAGAGGGAGAAAATTCGCGATTTAGTTGGAAAATGTAATGTGGAAGCTTCGTGAGCTCTTGTCTTACCTTTGGGTAACTTGAGCGAGTCCATGCTGTATACGTTATACGGCTGCACTTGATCCAGCTCGATAGCTCGCGTTGCCTTAGCCTACATTATCGTATGTGGTGGCATGCCCCGCAAATAGAAATATTGTTGGAAACAAAAACATCAATCAGTCATAAGTACGGGGGCGACAAGCGACAGCAGCAACAACAATTAACGAACGAACGGCATGACATGAAAGTAAAATGGTAAAAAAGAAAAGCGCAGCAGGCACAAAGATAAGCAGATAGAAAAATAGAAAATAAAACAGACACACGTCATTCGATTAGTTTATCATATTTCACAATTGTACTACAATTTTCAGCTTATTTTCAGAAATGTCAAATGCGCGCCACACACGTAACAATTGTTTAAAAATAAATAAAAAAAAAAAACAAGCAAACAAACTTGTCGTCGCCACCCATAAACAACAACAACAAAACTTTAATTATTTTAACTATATTTTCAAATAAATTTGTATGTACTTTGTGCTAAACTAGACGCTGCATAAAAATAGACAAATGGTCTAATAGTTGAGAAGAGACTTTTTACTGAGACGTACAGGGTCTGTAAGCTGTTGGTCTGGCACATGACTTGGCAAGATTTTTATTGTTTTCAAAGTAAAGTAGTAATTATAACAAAATGCTCAAAGTTCATTTCAAATTATAGGCTCTGTTCTAAGGTCGTAAATATCACAAAAGCTAATGCCATTTAATATTTCAACATCTATTTTTTCCATCTCTCAAATCAATTAAAACAATCACTCTATTGCAATCGAATGACAAAACAAATCGCATTTAAAAATTATTGTTTTTGGAGGCCAAAACAATTTTAGTGCCAAATGTAGCTATTGACCCCCACCCCACCCCCTTTTGAGCAGTATTGCTAATTGCACTGAACCACAACCAGAAGGCGTTGAAAATTTTTTTATATGCGTACCAAAATATATTATTATCAGCGCACGTTTTATCGCAAACACGTCTATTAAATGACCCACGACAAAACAAAAAAAAACGCACAGCAATAATTATAAATATTATCAATGTGCATGATAAAAAATGAGTCAAGGCATAGAAAACAATAGAAACGCACAAAATTAAGCCCAGCGAGCTTTTCAATTGAAACGAAACCTCGACCAACCCCCCGCTGTGTAAATAAAATAGAATGTCGGTCAAATAAAATTTTCTATATACAGCACGCACTTCATTTTCAGTCACTAAAAACAAAATTGACAAAACGGAAAACGTCAATTGTTGTTGCTGTGTTGTTGTGTTGTAATTTTATAATTTCGCAATAGTAGAACGTTTAATTAGTTAAATGGCAGCGACAAGAATTACAAACAAAACAAAATTGTCAACAATGTTTTTTCGCTTTGCTCTTTCTACACACCTCGATTAGCCTATATAACCCTTTTTAAACGAGTTTTGTCTACACCGTATACAAAGCTTAATCAATACATACATTTGTCCTATAAACGAGCAAAGAGAGCGACCCCCAAAAAAAAAAGAAAAAAAATAACAGACTTGAAGTAACATGAATTACAGCGTGAGCAGCGCAGTTGGCAGAGCGACAGCGAACAAGACAGCGCACAATATCAATGACAGTAACGCCCCCAAACAAACTTACATTTTGCTTGTATGTGCGTGTGTGCGTATGTGAGTTTAGTGTGTGTATATTCCAAAAGTAAACAAGTGTAAAGTACCGCCAAAAGCACAGACAGCTTGGCTCAAGCTCAAGCTCAGCATCACTGAGAGAGCACGCCAGAGTGTAAGAGAGCAAGAGAGTTGCGCGCTATGCCTGGGAGAGCGCTAGAACACACACAGTCACACACACGCTGCGCTGCATATTTTGCATGTAATACTTTGTGTGTGTGTGTGTTTTCATACGTAACTTGCTTCAAAGTACACTTTGTTTTAAAAATGACGTTGTGTATTCTTTTTTTTTTTTTTTTGCTGCCTATTATTATAGCACACGTCTACAATTAGAATTTGTTAACTGGGACAAAAGCAGCGCTTTATCTTTACAGATTTGAGGGAAGGTTTATTACCGCTGTGTTTTTATTGACGCAGGGCGGGCGCGCTTTATCTTAATTGGCCAAAATGCGTTGGCGCCACAACAAACACAAACAATTGACGACTACCCCGAGTTTTGGGGTTGCGCTCAGCGCAGCTTAAAATTAGGCCAAACGCACTGCTGCACTGCACAAGCTTTTTCTTTTTTCTTCTCTCCTTCTCATCATGCCATTTTGACAGGTGCAAACGAGGCGACAACACACACAAAACGTAAATGACAGAAAATAAATGACAGCATATAAAATAAGAATAGCATTTAAAAAAAAAACATTGCTAATCACACACTAACCTTTTAGTATTTTAGAATTTCTGGCTGCCCTCGGGGCAGTTGTTGCAACGACGCACGAGCGCACACGAATGCGAAACTTTTCAGGTGCAAGTTTTTCTTTTTTTGTTCGCTCTCGCTTGCGTTACATTTCCGGGGGTGCAAGGCACAGACCGTCTCACTCACACCAACGCGCGCAACTTTGTGACGTCGATTGGCACACAACACACTGACACACACACACACACACTTGAACGCACACTAAGTATATGTGTGTATATATTTTTCTTATTCTGCAGCGGTAACAAAAATTCCTTTACTGCGCGACTGCAAAATGTTTTCCTACTTTTTATGTAAATGCTGCACGAGCTTTAAGCATATTTTTTGCAATTTAAAAAATTACAACATTTTCATTAACTTTACACACACACACGACACTTTTAAATTTTGTATTACACAATTAATTTTGATTTGTTAAAAAGCACAAAATATTTACACTAGCATTTTTTTTTAGCCTAACTTCCAAAAATTATTATTTTTTTTCACAACTTTTCTTTTTAAGACTTTTGCGTCCGCTCTCTGGCGCGACGTTAGTGAGACTACAAGCTAAAACTGCTGCTCACTTTTCACAAGCTTGTTTTTCGCTGTCGCTGCCGCCGTCGCCTACTTTTCCCGACTTCCGAAAAATCAATCATTTTCCCTCACCCACAACAACAACTGGCACGACAGCTGCTTGCCCAAAACAGGGTTGACAAATAGCTTTAAAGCTAACACAACTTTAGGTAATGAAATATGGCAACGCCACAGCAGGCAGGCCAACCGTCAACAACAACAAAGAAAAGCAAACAAAAAAATAGATAATTATATAAAGCGCCGTTACTTACAATATTCAACTCCCACGCGTGTAATTTCTTCACATATATTGCCTCTTCTTGCACTTTTCATTTACAGCACACTATCACACACAATCGACCGTAGTTGTTCTTGATATATTCGTTTTGCTTTAGCACAGCACAGCCCGTGTATTGTTTATGTTTGTGTGTAACAAAATATATTCGCGTAGACGAATTGTCTATTGTCCCCCGCTAAAAAAAATCCTATCTGGTTTTTTATTAAATTCTGTACATCTTACTTTTTTTTTTGGTTTTTGTGTACAATTTTCTACAAAGTTTTTAAACAACTATAAAACTTGCACGGAACTTACAACTACAACTAAACATTTTGTACAAACTTTTAACAGCTGATTCGTCGGTTGCTGCGATTAGCACGTATCATCTACAACAATATCGCCGCATTATGTCTAGCACATCGATATAATATTAACAATGGCAACCAATAATTTAAATTTAATACATGTTATTTTACAATAAATTAACAACGCGTCGTTAACTTTTTGCGACTAACTTTTATATGCATTGCAAATTATTTTATAATGCATTTAACTAATTTTACGTTTGGCGGCTTATCGATAATTGTTTAAATTATTACAATAATAAAGACCGGTTTGAGATAAGGCTATTTATAGATGCTTTTGCGTCTTTATTATGCATTTGAAGCTTCAGTTGAGATCAAGATGTTGCCACAGCTTTGCTTTGTGCTGTGTCTGCTTAGCCTAGGGGCTGCCTACGAAGCCCCAAAGGCCACGGTAGAAGTGTTCTATCCGAAAGGGTTTCAAGTATCAATACCACATGAGGAGGGGATTACATTGTTTGCCTTTCACGGCAAACTCAATGAGGAAATGGAAGGCCTAGAGGCTGGCACCTGGGCACGTGATATTGTCAAGGTGAAAAACGGACGTTGGACTTTCAGAGACCGTGAGACCACACTGAAACCGGGTGACATACTCTACTTCTGGACCTATGTTATCTACAATGGACTAGGTTATCGCGAAGATGACGGTGTCTATGCAGTACAGGCGTACAGCGATAGTACTGGAGGCAGCGGCAGCACAACAAAGAAACCGGATAGAGTAACGCCAGCGTCGGTGGACTACAGCTCTCAGATAGACATAAGAATCAATGATGGCTGCAAGGCGCCCAAGACTCAAGCTAATGGTGTGCCCACACGATGCTCCAATCAACTAATCTTCTCGGATGAGTTCAATGGCAACCGGCTTAATACTTCTATTTGGCAGCTAGAGCATCGTTTCTCCAGCGCACCAGATTATGAATTTAACATTTATGTCAACAACGCTCAGCAGACTTTAAGCCTGTCTAATGGTCATGTGGAGATTAAGCCTTTCTCCACTAAACGCTTATTTAAGCAAAATCTTAACACCAAACTGGATCTTGGCGGTCAGTGTACGGGTGTGCGCAATACGGATGAGTGTGTGCGTGATGCTAGGCATAGAATACGTCCAGATAAACTACCACCACTCGTCTCTGCGCAGTTCACCAGCAAACAGAGCTTTTCCTTCAAGTATGGTCGCGTTGAAGTGCGCGCTAAGCTCCCGCGTGCCAAGTATGTGGTACCCCAGATTTGGCTGCAACCTAAGGACCTTGACTATGGCAAGGATGACTACGAGTCTGGGCAGATACGCATTGCATATGCCCGTGAAGTTACTGGTGGTCAGCTGGATCTCTATGCCGGTCCTTTGCTAAATGCCAAGGAGCCCTTCCGCTCCAACAAGCTCTGCCACAAGTTAGGCAGCACAGACGGCAAAGATGATTGGAGCGACAGCTTCCACACCTACACGTTGGAATGGACGCCGCGTGAGCTGAAATGGCTAGTGGATGGTCAGGAGTTTTGCACCAAGGGCTCTGATACGGGCGCGTTTAGCGCAACTAATGTGAACAACAAAGCGTTGCCCAATGCTGATGAGCTGGAAAAGGGCACAGGACTGGCTCCCTTCGATAAGGAGTTTTATCTTACCTTTGGCGTAGGCGTCGCAGGATTCAATGAGTTCTACTATGAAGAGGACAAGCCTTGGCATGATAATGAGCCCATAGCCATGAACAGCTTCTGGGAAAAATACAAGCCACAACAGGATCAATGGTGTGAGCAGGCGCAGCTGAAAATCGATTATGTTAAAGTATATGCTTTGTAAAAAGAATATCACAATAAAACAATGCGCCAATTACCGATAACAACAACAGCCCATCAATTTAAGAAGTATCGACGCAGTTCTATACGTAATGAAATTTTTTGAATATTGAATTTAAGCAATTTTAGTTTCGCGGCTTATCGATACAGGTTTATGTTAGGGCACTGACAAATACCGGTTTACTGATAAGGTTATTTATAGATGCGTCTATGATTATGCACTCAAAGCTTTAGTTAAGATCAAGATGTTGCCACAGCTTTGCTTTGTGTTGTGGCTGCTCAACCTAGGAGCTGCCTATGAAGTTCCAAAAGCCAATATAGAAGTGTTCTATCCCAAAGGGTTTCAAGTATCAATACCACATGACAAAGGTATTACTTTGTTTGCCTTTCACGGCAAACTCAATGAGGAAATGGAAGGTCTGGAAGCTGGCACTTGGGCACGTGATATTGTTATGGTAAAAAATGGAGGCTGGACTTTCAGAGATCGTGTGACAAGGCTTAAGCCGGGCGACATATTATACTACTGGACATATGTTATCTACAAAGGATTAGGGTATCGCGAGTATGACGGTGTCTTTGAAGTACAAACGTATAGCAATAACACTCAAGTCAACGAAAGCACAGCAAAAAAGCCAGATAGAGATATAGTAATGGCAGATGTTGCCTACGTAGTGCCCAAAGCAAAGATAGAAGTTTTCTATCCTAAAGGGTTTCAAGTATCGATACCACATGAAGAGGGCATTACATTATTTGCCTTTCACGGCAAACTCAATGAGGAAATGGAAGGTCTGGAAGCTGGCAGCTGGGCGCGAGATATTGTTATGGTAAAAAATGGAAGGTGGACATTCAGAGATCGTGAGACCAGGCTCAAACAGGGCGACGTATTATACTACTGGACATATGCTATCTATAAAGGATTAGGATATCGCGAAGATGCTGGTATCTATACAGTGCAGGAGTATAGCAATAACACTGCTGGCATCGAAAACTCAACAAAAAAGTCAAACAGAGATAGAGTAACAACAGAAGCTGCCTATAAGGTGCCCAAGGCAAAGATTGAACTTTTCTATCCGAAAGGGTTTGAAGTATCTATACCACATGAGGAGGGCATTACATTATTTGCCTTTCACGGCAAACTAAATGAGGAAATGGAAGGTCTGGAAGCTGGCACTTGGGCACGTGATATTGTTATGGTAAAAAATGGACGGTGGACTTTCATAGATCGTGTGACAATGCTTAAGCCGGGCGACATATTATACTACTGGACATATGTTATCTACAAAGGATTAGGCTATCGTGAAGATGACGGTGTCTTTGAAGTACAAACGTATAGCAATAACACAGGTGGCGGCGAAAGCACAGAAAAAAAGCCAGATAGAGATATAGTAATGGCAGATGTTGCCTACGTAGTGCCCAAAGCAAAGATTGAAGTTTTCTATCCCAAAGGGTTTGAAGTATCTATACCACATGAGGAGGGCATTACATTATTTGCTTTTCATGGCAAACTTAATGAGGAAATGGAAGGTCTGGAAGCTGGCACCTGGGCGCGTGATATTGTGATGGTGAAAAATGGCCGATGGACTTTCAGAGATCACAAAACTTTACTCAAGCCGGGCGACGTATTATACTATTGGACATATGTTATCTACAAAAGACTAGGCTATCGCGAAGATAATGGTGTATATGCAGTGGAGCAGTACAGGATCACAACAAATAAACCGGATAGAGTAATACCAACGACGGTGGATTCAAATAATGTTTTATGTTTTAACATACCTTTATAACTTATTCCATTTCAATAATAATGTGCGCCAATCACCGATAACAACAACAGCTGCTCGATTTAAAAGCTATCGACGGTGTTGCTCTAACAGCAACTGCTACTTAACAGTGTTTACTTAACAGTGCTCACATAACCTGCTGCGGCGTTTTCTTATTATAAAAGAAACACAAGTAAATTGTTTAATAAATATCTTAATTAGTTTCTTGTCACTTAAAACACGTTTAATTTTTATAGCTTCGGACAAAATGCAAATCACACGTGTCTTATTGCGTCAGGTTGCACGCCAAATCCGCACACAACGTTCTTATAGCGCTGCTGCGACCGCAGCGGCTGCGCCAGCTGAGAAACTTGTGCCGCCACCAGCTGAGGGCAGCGCGAAGCCACCAAATCCCAAACTGGACAGCATTGTCAACAATATAGCGGCGTTGAATCTGCTGGAGGTAGCTGAGCTAAGCTCACTGCTAAAGCAGAAACTTAATCTGCCGGAGGCGGCCTTTGCACCACAAATGGCAGTCGGCCCCATGCGTGCTGCAGCAGCAGAGGATGAGGAGGAGGCAGCGCCAAAGAAAGTACAAACAGCATTTAAGGTGAAAATGGTCAAGTTCGATGAGAAGCAGAAGGTTGCGCTAATCAAGGAGGTGAAGAATCTGCTGGAGGGCATGAACTTGGTGCAGGCCAAGAAGTTCGTGGAGAGTGCACCCACCATTGTGAAGGAGGACATACCCAAGGAGGAGGCAGAGAAGCTGAAGGAAGCGCTAACCAAGGCTGGCGCTGTCATAGAAATTGAATAAGCTAACTGTTCTATTTTTAATTTGTTACTACATAAAGAAAAGAAACTGAATTAACAAACATTTGTCACAGTTTTGAGCACACTTTGTTGCAACTTTCTACGGCAAAACAATCAAGTGACCACTTTTACCTTTCCTTGAATGAGTCTAAGCATTAATTAGTGGCAGCAACTAAGACCAATGTCTGTGATTAGTGGAGCGATGCTAATCAAAGTCGTGCGTAGTGTGACTTTTTGCCACTGCTACTGACCTATAGGTGGCGCCCCGCACGCATTGCAGCGTGTGCAACAAGAATGTGAAAAGGGGTGGGGGGATGTCTGATAAATAATTTGATCACAAAATTCTGAATGAAACTTTTTACAGTAGAGTATCTATAGAAAAATATATGCTTAAGAATAAATACCTAATATAAAAAAAGGTTTGCTCAATTGAATTCATAGATACGTTTAAAAATATTAATTTTCTTTATTAACTCAATTTAAATTCTATAACTATAACTTATATATTTTTAAACTTGCTCATAAAATTCCCATAATCTTTATACATTTACAAGTCTATTACATCATCTGTAATGCTGCACGAGCCGAAGAGTATGAACAAAATCTAGTTACTAATGTTTACTAAATATTAAAACTAAATTGAGCGGCAAATATGATAGAGTAACAATGTTTGCCTAAAACAAACATCGCACCACTTTCTACGCTGCGTGGAAATCATGAGACGATTATTATTAATAAATGCGCTTTATGTTTAAGTTACGCACGTACATACTACTATACTATAGCTATGGATAGCTCAAAGCGCCGTTAGAACAGTCGGGAGGAAGTAAGCCAAGTGCCAGTGCGTGTATGCTCCAAATATTTGCAGGCCGCCAAAATAAACTTCACACGACTTGCATTACTACGAGTGAGCAAACCCCCACTAAAGCGCTCCCTCTCCATGTCGCGTTGGTCCAATTAGCACCTGTCGTTCTCGCTGTGACACAGTAAAGCTGCTAAGCCTCAGCCTCCGGTACGGCTCAGTCTCAATTGAAGCCCAGACGCGACAACGACGCAACGCTCCAAGCTCTCGCGAGTAGTCTCCTCTCGCTCTCTTTGAATAGCAGAAAAAACTGAAAGTGTTTTTGTAGTTTGGAGCTATGCCCGCGTCTACGCATTCCAAGCGCATTCTAGCCATTGTGCTCATCTACTTCAGTACCTATGTGTTGGGCATTTACAGCGCGGCACGCGCCAGCACGCAGCTTCCATTGGCGTACACACGCAATGAGAGTCACACGCTCGATCAGCTGGACAGGGAGCTAAGCTCTGAGCGTGGCCTGAGGCACAGTGGTTCCAGAAATCCTCGCTGTAAGTTGGGTTCGCGTTCATTTTGGAATTTTCTGTTGTTGTTGACTGTTTGTTTGAGTGCTGCGCGTTTGTTTTGTCGTCGTCGCATTATTTATGTATGTGGGTTCACACCTTCAATTATCACCCAGTGCACAGGTTGCGTGCTGGACTCTTTAGTCTTAAGCACGCTCTGTCCACCGCTTGGTAACTGACATACTACTCTACAATCGCCAATGGATAGCCAGAACCAGAACAGTTTGGTATTTCAATTGAGTTCGCAAAACAAAACTGGATTTAATTTGAGCTTTTCCACATACTGAACTTTTCCAAATAACAAAAGTAATTAAAAGTGAAAATATAATAATATAATTGCACTGGTTTCAATCAAATTTGAATTCAAAATTAAGAACTGTAATGGAAACATAAATTATAGAATTGTACTCCATATATAATTTTCGAATCATAGTTAAACTAATGTTTGACATCATTATTTGAATATATCCCTGATATATTTTAGGACTAGACTCTATAGTGCAGTTTTTAAATTATTTGAGCTTTGCATTAAATTTAATATTTTTACTTGCGTTTGATATTTTTTAACTTTTCTATTTCTTTTTACAGGGTTTCCATTTTATACAATTGGTCGCTTCTCCAATGACCTTTGCCTGGGCAACAATCTGCTGATGGGCACCTGCATGATCAACGGTGAATGCAAGGATAACAAAGGCGTGGCAGCGGGTCAGTGCTCCAGCATTACCCAGCAAGCTGTCTGCTGCATCTGTAAGTTACAATACTATATTTTAATTAAGTTACAGCCATCTAATATGTTTTTCTTTTAGATCAGCGCACTTGTGGTGCCAGCACCAGTTACAACAACACCTACTTCTATAACAGTAACTATCCAGCGCCATATGCGGGTGGAGGACGCTGTAGCATTGTTATAACACCGCCGGATTCGACCATTTGCCAGCTACGCGTGGATTTCTTAGCCTTGTCGCTAGCGCCACCTACCGGCGATGGGCTGTGCACCACGGATGCCTTGACTATTTCGGGTGGCGCCTCACAAGTGCCCACGATCTGCGGGGAGAACTCTGGCCAGCACATCTATGTGGACTTTAATGGTGTTAGTCCCATAACCATCTCGGTGGCCACCTCTGGCGGCTACACCTTCAATCGTCAGTGGCAATTCCAAACGCGTATGATTGGCTGCACATCGGCGACGCTGGCGCCCGCGGGTTGTCTGCAATTCCACACGGCCACCAGTGGCACCATCGCCAGCTTCAATTATGTATCCGCTGCATCCTCCGCTTTGAATTCCATTGGCGTGCAGGGCACGCGTCAGTTGTCCAACATGCGTTATGGGATTTGCATACGCAAGGCGAGCGGTGTGTGTTCCATAACCTACAGTCAGGTGGGCTCGGATGCGTACTCCTTCACCATGACCAATGATGTGGGCGCTGTGGATCCCACGCTGCTGGCCACGTCGGCGGTGCAAAGTCAGGATTGCACTACGGACTACATTGTCATACCAGCGCCTTCGCAAGGTGGCGTCATGCTGCCCAGCGATAGGTTTTGTGGCCTGGGTCTGGTGACCACAACCAGTTCGGCAAAACCTTTTGTGGTCTATGCCGTAACCGATTCCAACGAGGAACTGGATATATCGAATCGTGGTTTCTACTTATCCTACTCACAAAACTCTTGTCCTGTCTTATAGTTGAGCTATTATTACTGGTTAATAAATTTATGTATGATAACTTGATTACTTTGCTACAGGTTTAAAAATGGGTTGAGTTCTAGACATAGGTGTAGTTAGAAATTAGGGAAATACATAACATTTAAAAACTGAAAGTAGGAATAGGAACTAAAATGTAACTTAATAGAATCGGTAAGAAACTCTTCTAGAAAAGATTTCTACTTAAACTTGTTTAAAACACAATAAATGCAATTGATTTAGTTTTAAAACTTTGAAGGTCAGTTCATTTGAAATTAATGCTATAACAATTGGTAACAAAATACTTATTAGTTAACAAGCTGGCTTAACGATACATAATTTGTTACACATAGACTAGGCCGCCAGGCGTATAAGACTTTCAATCTCTGCTTCCAGTTCCTTGATCTGCAATAAATAAAACATGTGTAAATTGAGATTAAAGAAAATATCTGCAGGTCTTACTCTATTTTGAAAATGCGTTTGCGTTGACTTATCAGCCATAAGCTGGAAGGCTTCATTATCCACACGTAGGCGATACTTTTGCAGTTCATTTACTAACTTCTTGAGCTTCTTCTTATTTTCCTTGACCATTTGCTCGCGTTTCTCGGCAGGCACTTCGCTCTCATCGTTCATGCTAATGCCGAAAGAGCAAAGCGCGCCGGCGGTGGAGAAAAAGTTGAGTTTCTTGGAGAACTTGGATTCCTCGTTGAGCAGCTCCAGCTCCACACCCTCACAGCGCGTCAGCACCAGAATTTGTTCCAGATGACGTTGCAGCACTTCCTCCGCTTCGGCATTTTGTGCAAAGAGACAAAGTTTGGGCTCATGACGTTTGCTAATTTGATTGCGACTCTTCACTTGACGCACGCTGGTGCAAATGTTAACAATGTCGGAGACCTCAGCCTCCAGCTTGGAGTCTTGGAATTGCGAGAGTTTCAGTTCAATGTTGAGCGGCACATGTTGCAGCAGCTCGGCGGCTATGAAGGGTGTGAATGGAGCTAAAGCCTGCAGACCCCAACTGAGGCAAGCGGTTAAGGTTCCAACATTGACATACGCTTGACCATCGCGCTTCTTAATGGCGGCCTTGGTGGTTTCCTACAGCAGAAGCAAGCGGGATTAGTTAAAGATTGCGTTATATATATGCCAACATACCAGATAAACATCACAAGATTGTTAGTTTAGAGAATGTTCTGAGCGCTTGCTGTAGCCTTGTGGAATTATAAGTGCGTGGTATAAAGGCCAGTCGCCATGCAATGGTATGGGTTAGGTCTCCTGCCAGTGCTGTCTATGAACTGCCAACGATCGCCACATGCTGGAAGTGCACACCCCCCTGCTCCAAGAGTTCAAAGCCAGTAGAGTGCCAAGCTTATGCGTTCCCGCCAAGCTACCTGGAGAGGCGCTGCCTTTGCAGAATTTGTGAGGAAACCAATTGTGGGCGTGGTGTTACACAGTTGTTGACATCAAAGTTGATGAAGTGATGCTTGATGTTGTGACTTAGTAAAGTAAAGCGTAGTGCATCTGTGCCGCACTCCTGGATGCCATTTCGGAAACATCTTCGACATGCTCTGCAGCGAAGTCTTGAGCTCTGCTGGCTTTATAATGCCGGCATCGCAGGATTGCTGTAGATTTCGCTTTGAGACTGTCCAAGCTGGCGCCTTGCACCACTTGCTGAGGTGCCACAATGTTGCCCAAGCTTTTGGACATTTTGCGACCTTGTGCATCGCAGACTATGCCATTGAGCAGGACGCGTTGGAAGGGCGCCTCGCCTGTGAGCTTGAGGCCGAGCATCATCATGCGTGCAACCCAAAAGAAAAGTATATCATGACCAGTTTGCATTAGATCCAAGGGGTAAGCTGATTGATAGCGGTGGTCGGGCCAGCCAGCTACTGAGAATGGCAGCAAAGCGCTGGAGAACCAAGTGTCCAGCACATCGGGATCGCGTGTGAGCTTCAGTTGCTTGCTGCCCAATAGCTGCTTCGCCTTCTCCCATTGCACTCTCTTCATTTTGTGCCGCCACCCCAGCAGCTGTTGCCTTCATCATCGTAGGCTTGATAAGCAGGCACTTGATGTCCCCACCATAGCTGCCTGGAGATGCACCAATCACGACAATCGCTTAGCCAGCGCTCCCATTCCAGCTCAAAGTTCGGTGGTATAATTTGCAGGCGACCACTATGCAGCTCGGAAAGCGCTGCCTCAGCTAAGCTGTTGGTTTGCAGGAACCATTGTGGCATTAACATTTGCTCTATAATATCCTTGGAGCGTGAGCATATGGGCAGCTTCATGCTGTGCGCGCGCACTTCGCGCAGCAGCTCCAGCTGTTCCAGACGCTCCACTATAACATCTCTGGCCTCAAAGCGCGGCAGTCCTTTGAATTCCTCAAAGGCTTCTACGACTTTGCCCGATTCGCTGAACACTTGACGCATTGGCAGCTGATGACGCTTGGCCAGTTCAAAGTCGAATTTATCATGCGCTGGTGTAATCTTAACAGCGCCTGTGCCAAACTCCATATCAACTGCTATATCAAATACCAAAGGTATGCTGTCAGTTCTAAACGGATGCTTTAGTTTGACTTCATCCAAGTTGCGATATTTGCTATATCTGGGATCATTTGGATGCACAGCCACTGCCACATCGCCCAGCATAGTTTCTGGTCTGGTGGTAGACACAACAATCTCTTCCTGCTTGCCAGTCTCATCCACAATAGTGTACGCAAAGTCATAAATCCGTCCGAATAGCACGTTATGCGCATAGCCAGGCACAGCCAGCTCCGTGGGCTGATTCACTTCCACATTTTCCACTTCAATATCTGAAATAGCTGAATGCAAGGCGCAGCTCCAGTTCACCAGCGAATTGCTACGCTTAATCAAGCCCTCGTCGAAGAGTTTCTCAAAGGCCACATTTACAGCTCGACTCTGCTGCTCATCCATGGTAAAGTACTCGCGTTGCCAGTCCAAGCTGCAGCCCAGCTGACGCAGATCCTGCACTATGCTGCTATTCTTCTCCGCCTTCCACTTCCATACTTCCTCTAGAAAAGCCTCGCGTCCCAGCTCCTGTCTCGTTTTGCCTTTGGCAGCTGCCAGCGTGCGTTCCACCACGACCTGCGTAGCTATGCCTGCATGATCTGTGCCTGGTATCCACTCTACATCATAGCCCAGCTGGCGATGCTGACGCGCTATTACATCCTGCACTGTGGCCATTAGTGCATGCCCCAAATGCAAGTTGCCTGTTACATTTGGTGGCGGCAATAGCATGCGAAAGCTGCCACGCTTGCAACGTTCCTTCGTACTCGACTCTTTGGCTTCCTGTTGCCGCACCCAGTAAGCGTCCTCCACTAGCTTGGGCTGATAGCCTTTGGCCAAAGGCAGCTCCGCATCTGCCGACAGAAACTTTAGCCGGCTTGTTTATTAATTAAAACTGTCTCATATTTACCTTTAGCTGTGCTATACCAACAGCTGGTTGTGAGATAATGCAATTTTGGTTGACATATGTATTTGTTTTTAACTAAATTACGCGTAACAACTTTAATAATTTGCATTATTCCAATTCTATAGCTATATTATTATGTCAACTGACAGTGTGTACACAATTTACAAAACTGAAATAAATACAAAACAGCTGTGTGCTATCGAATGACGTGCGATAGCGATATATCGCTTGAAAGGTGTGGACACACTGGCAAAAACCGTTAAATGCGCGCTTAAACGTTTACGAAGTGAAAAAGTTAAGCTTGTTAATATTTGTGTTTATTTAACGCGGTTTTTGTATATTTTTGTGCATAAAAGCGTCCAAAGAGATAAAGAAACGGTAACATATACGTCGTACCCAAGTAACATAGCCAGGGCGGATATTCACACTTGTTGATGATGGCTTGCGCGCCCCAAGCCAGGCCCAAGGCAAATTGCAGCAATTGCAATGCGGTTAAATAACGCTTCCACCAAAGATAGCGCCTAAAGCGTGATCCCAATGCTGCTAGGCAGTAATAAGCATACATAATTATATGCACAAATGAGTTTAACGCGGCGGGCATAAAGGCTGTAAAAGTGAAGTGCATTAATAAATATTGTGTATTTTTCTGTGTGTGGTACTTACTGGAGCCAGTGGGCGTCCATTTAATAATTATCCAGCAGATGATAAACATGCTGCTGTGATGATAAATGTGTAAAAATGTGAGTTGTGATTGTTTTTTGCGTAAAATAAAAAAGCAAGTATCTGCAAATTCGAAAACTTTGGTTATGTAGAACCACCAAAACGCTCGCGCTAGCTGTAAGAGGAAGAAGCAGCTGCAGTAGGCTTAAGCGCATGTGTAATTGTGTGTGTGAGCAACTTACGCGCAACTCTTGCGGATCAAAGCTTACACGACATGGCTGGACAGATGGCGCTGTAGTTGAGTTTACGCGCAGCGGAATAAAGTTCAAGGCAGATGTAGCCATTCAGCAGGGACATGCAAAGATTGTAAATGAACAACGGCCCACGCAGCTGCCAAGGCTTGCGACTAACAATGAGAATGAGGGAGAGAGACGAATTGGCAAATGAGTCCTAAATTAAACACACTACACTCACCTGTGCATGCATTTGGGTCCATAGTAGACCAACAACAAATACAAGGTCAGCACGGCAAGTGCATGCCAAGGTGAAGCAACCAACGGCCAGTGTTGTGTGCGCTCATCCGCCAGCTCGGCGTAGGGAAAGCCGCTGAGTAATCCGCTCCCATTGGATTTCAGCATGATGAATTTCAAGTTAAAACTAAACGGCGCAATTGTATGCATGCTGGCTTTTATGCTTGTTTGGGCCAAAAGCTATTGAAGCGTGGGGTAAGTGCATAACATGAATAATTTTAATTCTTTAATTATCAAATGATTGTGGGTCAAGTGTAAGTACATTTATTTTTAGTTGACCCCATGAACGAGTGAAGCATGAAAATATCTCATATATTAAAAAATTAATAAATATATGCAAAATAATTTTAAGCTGAGTTTCTATAGCTTCGGTTCACTTTTGGCTACACCTTTAGTCTTATTATGAAAATGTAGCTTCTATATATAAATTAATACCTTTATACTATGGAACTTTGCCACGGTTTCGTTATGATAAATTGATTTAATTAGCATGAAATGTTTTTATATTATTCTTAAATATTTATTATTTTCTTTATTATTATGAATTATATTTAGAGCAACAGCTTAAGCTTATATGTAATCAAGCGATCTTTGAGTACAAAATGATTTTTTAGTTGAATTTAAATACATTTGCTATTTGCTGCACCTGTGTTTTGTAAATTTCGCAAATGTTTATCTTCATTTTCTTATACAAATTGTATCTCATACCGCCTGTTAAGACTTGAATTTGTTCTATGCATGTGAATTTCGTGTCTGAATATGCAGTTAAGATCAACAATTTATAGCGTAGCATAACCCATAAGCCTTAACTTGCATTTTTGGCGCTTCTACCAAATGTCCTGTGTGTCATGTCCTGTAAGCTTTAGCACAGCTGCTGCTGCTGCTGCTGCTGTACTTTGTGCTTTGGCATTTCGCCTTGGCTCTGGCTCGACTTTGGGTCTAACATTTTCTATTATTGTTTTCTTTATTTGTATTGCTGTACGTGTCTGTACCTAGGGCACTTTAGACTGAGCATTTCAGTTGCTCGAGTTGCTGCTGCTGCTGCTGCAACAAAAACAAGAGGAACAAACTGTGGCAAGTAGCAGAGCAAACAGTTTACATTTGACTGCCAGTTGGAGCAGCTGTGTAAAGAGCTTTTTATATAAATACAAACACACAGACATGCATATACACACATATACTTATATACACATATGTATATCTTTAATGTGCAATTGCATTTTTAACACCAGTCCGTCTGTCCGTCTGCTCAAATCAAGTCCCAATTTTCATTAAAACAACGTCACCTTAAATTGGCTTTAAAAAAAAAGGAGATTTACCCCACTTATGCTTTCAACACTATGCGCACTCAGGCTTTACTGTTATGCGGTTAACCGCTTGGCTTTGTTAACATACGACAGCTGTCCTGTTGTCCTTTTTTGTTGTTCGTGCTTATGCATGCATATAATTAAAGCATTTGAGTTATAAACTAACTAAAGCAAGCGATAGTTATGCGCGCACGAAATTTGCTTTAATTTATTTAGTTACGAGCTCTTGACGACAGTTTTGATAGATTCGTTTCATATTTAGCTTCTGCCGCCATATTGCGCTTTTGTTTGTCCTTTGTCGGTTTGCCCTGCCCCCTCCCCCCTTTGTGTGCCACACGCGTCTGCCACGTGAGTTATTAAATAGATTACAGTTTTGTGTTCGAGCTTCTTTACATACTACATGCCACATTCACAATGTGTCAAGCATGTGCATGTCCTGTATGTGGCAACCTCCTGTCTGTTGCCACTGCTGCTGCTGCTGCTGTCTGCTACTCTTTTGAGTAGATTAAAGTACTTTAGGAAATTTAGTTTCCAGTTGCAGTCAGTCAACCGCTATTTATGTGGCGCTGTCTGCAATGTTATTTTGATAAATTTCTAATAACGTAGTGTGTGCTGGCGTGTTCTCGAAAACGTAAAAAAAAACTTGTAATTTATGTTAAAAATTTTCAAATAATGTGCCTGCATTTATTTCAAAACTAATTTTAGTAAATGCGACGTTTTCTTACGCGAAATCTTAATGAAAGTGTTTGAAAAAACTTTAAAAGTAGCTTAAGTTTTTAAATTATAAAAATATATATTGTATTTATCAACTTTAGTGCAGCTATTGCAATTAAAATCAGTTAATTTAGTAAATGCATTAATTCCTTCGAAAGAAATATTGAAAAAAAGAAATATTGATAAAAGTTAATTTAGTAAATGCGCTGATTTCTTTAATAGAAATCTTTAAAGTGTTTAAAAAAGTTGCATAAATAAATATATATTTAAATTTATGGTGCAATTTTGTGATTTTGGTGCTTTATATTTTAAAACATGCTCAAACTATATTTTTGTTCAATAACTAAAAATATATTCGCATTAATATGATGGCAAAAGTGTGACACACAAAAGCTTAATAACAATTTCGAGCTGACAACTTTCTTTGTTGCCATATTGATGTTATCGAGTTCTCCTTTATATGCATGCCACAGAGGTCCTTTTCAATTTGACACAACTATTGGTGGTCACTGGACATGGACATGGGCCACTTGGTCTGGCCTGGTGGGCAGCGGTCAATGCACAAAATTTCATCAACTAAGAACGAGCGGAGCATATCATAAAGCAAGTTTGCCATCGCAGCTCGCTCTATGTGCATTTTGCTGACCTTTTTTCTTGCTCTTGTGGCACTTGCAACTTCCTGCAGCAGATATCCGGATATTGCCGCATGTGACAAAGTGTGCGAGGTTGAGAAAGAATTTTGAAAAGTGTCTCTCAAAGGATTTATTATAAGCATCTCTAGTAGTAGTTGGAACTGCAGTAAACAAGTTCTCAATCCTTGTTGTTGTTATTTGTATTGACTGCTGCACATAAATTGCATAACACACACTCCGCTCTCCCGCTCTCTCGCTCTGTGTGTGTGTTTGCTATCTTTTGCTCTTGCCAATCTACTTAGAGAGCTGTGTCTGAGTCAGTTTACAATGTTCTTGTTGTTGTTGTTGCGTCCTGTTGTTGCCAACTTCCTTTTGGTGTGTGCTCAATAGAGTTCAACAGTGCGTGGCAAAGCGTGCAACATATTTTATTTGTGTTTCCGTTTGCTGAGTTGCCGCCTTGCCTTTCGTTTTGCTTTATTGCTAGCCGTAGCACCTGGTAGCAGGCACATTGCACATACGCCACGTTGGTCGCTCGCTCCCATTGCTACAACACTTTGATACGCGTTATTTACAACACATTTATCTTGCTTCGGTTTGGTTGCAACGCCTCATGCCCCATGTCCTGGCTGCCTGTTAGTATCTTTATTATAACGCTCTTGGCTCTTTATTGTTTTGTCGTGTTATTTTGAGGTGTTCTGCTCAAGCAAATAAAACACTTGTTGGGAATTTAAGTGACATAGTTTTAAAGCAAAAAGACTCTAAAAAGCTTCAATGTTTTGAATACAAATATTTAAACTAACGATATACTTTAAATAAATTCATTTTAATTTGTTTTATACATAATTTGATTTAAATTGAAAAACTGAATTGAGGAATCAATGAACGAATTCAGTTTGAATTAGAGTTCAAATCAGTTTGAATTCAAATTGAATTTAAAAAAGGAATTTTGAGTGCATCAATTTAATGATTTGAATATTTTACTTCTCTGCTAAGCATGTTCCATTAAATTGTTTCAATTTGCTTAGCAGTTGTTCACAATCTCACACATGAGATTAAATAAAGCTATATGCAATGTATGGAACAACAACAAATGTTATTAATTGCATTTTAATGTCTTTATTTAAGTTAGAATATTGCCACATAAAGCTATTAAACTGATTAGGTACCTTGAGGCACAAGCAACTTGCAACACTCACACACTTGCCCCAAAAGCAACAACTACCAAACTTGTTCGTGTTAAGCTCTGTCGATATAAACTGGAACATTTGGCAGTTGTTAGACATGAAATCCAACAATTGGCAGTCTGGCAAAAATAACTTTTCTCTACATTGCCGTTGGCCAGAAATAGCCAGCACAGCATATTGACATATATATATATATATATTCATACAGGACACATAGTAACTGTATATGTAATACACTCAGTCGTTGCTTTTACCCCAAACTAAGTCTCAGCCATAACAAGCAATAAAAAAAAATTGCGTTCTGCTGTTCCAATTTCCTATTGCTGTCTCTCTCTGTCTCTCTCTTTCGTTTGCTTGACGTGCGTCCCATAAAAATTGTGAAAGGAAAATCAGTGTTTAATTAAGTTATAAAAATGCTTTTTGCTTGGCTCATTTACTACGCTCTGACAATGCCGAGAGGGCTTTGCCTGTTTTATTTTAGGCCATTTGTAGCTGCGATGTGTTGAGCATTTCGTTTGTGTTTTAATTATTTATAAGCATATACATTAGTTTTAATGAGCTGAATTAGACAATCAAATGGCAGCTATCGGGGCAAATCAAATGGAATTGTGTATTATGAAAAGCAATCTAAAGTTCGGTTAATAAGAGAAGCTTCGTTCTATTGTTCGGACCAATGCAATTTAATGTTTTTACTCACGCAAGCTAAAATTGAAAATGCATAGAAAGTGGGGAAATGCCAAATGCTATCGACACGCATTTTTTAGGTTTTTCTATTTTCAACAGTTGCTTTAAAACAATTGTGTTTATGTTTATAACTTTGTGCATTTTTTCTTATACAATATAAACGAAGTTCGCTCATGCATAACAAAAGGCTTATGCCACCGCTTCTTCTTCTTCTTCTTTCTCTACTACCACTACTTGTGCATTTTTCTTGCATGCTTCAGCTAAATTTACACACGCACACGCAAGCAAATACACACACACACACACACATATATGAAGGCATATATAGCTAAGCTTAACTGCTGCTGGAATAAGTTTCAAAGTCAGCATAGTGTCTGCTGCATTGTGTCTTAGTAGCTCTCGCTCTCTCTCTTTCTCTCTCTACTCAGTCGCACTCGCACTCTTGTGCTAAAACTTAAATTTATCAGCGCACGTCGTCTGCTGCTTTATACACATACATATATATATATATATATATATATCTTTGTCAAACGCAAGTAAATATTGTACTATGGATAATTAAACGCACATTTGCGGCATGAATTAATAGCTTAAGCATGAATACGAAATAAAGTTTTAAGGCTTATCATATTTACATATTAATTCATTCTTACATAGTTTGTTATGATTTATGTATATGCTTGATTGCTGATTTACTTATTTCGAGCCTGTATTATTAATAACTATTATTATTATTATTTTCATATTCAATGTTTTCACAAAAGTCTCCTGTGATTTTAAACTGAAATCACTAAAGCCCATTTGTAGAAAAAGAAAAACTTATTTGCTCGCCATATTCAGTTACAGCGACTAGGAATCATATCCATATCGGATCCAGAATTCTGCCTTAAATCCGCTCATTTTGGATTGATTTAACCCCAAATAGCTTTCGTCGAATATAATTATTTCGAGTGAAGTATTTTTAATTCTTAGTTTTGTATACAAATATTCTAAGTGTATGCCCACCTTCCTATAGTTTTAATTAAATAATTGTTGTAATATAACAGACTATATAGTATAGCTGTCATAGGAAAGATAAAATAAAATTTCAGTTTTGATATGAACAACTTTTTTATTTATAAAGCAAGTAATACAATCTTATTACTTTTTTAAAAATGTAAGTTAATTTCGTACAAATTAATTAATACTAGCATTTATATACTAGATTAGTCATTTTATTCAAATGAAAATAAACTAATTTTGTGCTTTGTTTTTTGTATAATCTATGATTATTAATATGTCATAAAAAGTGTATAAATCACCCACTGTGCAATGTGCTCCCTGAACGTCTTTATGTATATGTGTGTTGGTTTATGTCCAGTCTGTTGTTTTGTGGCCAAAATCCGAGTCGCAATGGAGCGCTATGTTTGCAATTTTAAATGCCTTCCATGCTTTTGCTTGCTGAAGAGAATGAGAGAGAGAGAGAGAGAGGGAGCAACATTGGCCAAGAGTGCAGCTCGTCTCGTAAATCTTAACTCTTTATCGTTGCCCAAGCATTTGCTGCAAAATTATGCTGGCCTTAAAGACTTGCCCAAAGGAGATTAAGGAGCTTGCCACATGCTCTTTGCATTATAATTGCAACAACAACAACAGCAGCAGCAGTTGATGCTGATTGGCATTGATCATATGCAAATGCAAATGATTTTGCTGTTCTTGATGCGGCAAGCGTGAGGTGGCATGCCACACACACACACACACAGACACATGAGGTGTGCAACTAATTGGTTTGCGCTTTGAAAATTAATTTAATGCTAATTATGGGCTAACATGCGCACAATAAACGCAATTCTAATTACATGGATGCAATAACAACAAGCGGCAGCAACAATGACAAACAATTAATGTTGCATTATGTCTGTTTGCAATTCCAGCTTTTGAGATTGCATGTGGCATGCTAATGTGGACACTGTTATTATCTCAATTAAATTAGCAACTCCTTTTTTTTTTTTGGTATGCATATGTTTTATTAATTGGCAATACTGTTAATTAAATACTGCATTTAGCTAAGTTACAAATTAATGAACTTATTTGTTAAAATTTCTGCAGTTGCTTTTCGCCATTTAAAGCAACATGAAAGTCCAACAAGCGACTTGACTTGACCTCGCATACCAAACTTAATAACAAGCGTTAACGTTCTTAGCAACAATAGACGCAAACAATAATAATAATAACAACAAACAACAACTAGCGTAGAGCAGTCACAAAAGCAAATTCCAACATCCGTTTCCGCTGAGTTCTCAAGCTTAACAACAAGTTGCTAACAATGAGCATTTCAAATGATCTGTGCCTTGGCCCAGTGCCTCGTTCTCGATGTCGTGCAGCTTGTTATACTTGGCTATACAAATAATAATGTTCATTATAAGATTGTGCAATTGTATAAAGTTTACAAAGGATTGTATTGCAAGTTCTGCTGACAAAAGCGTTGTGCAGTTATTTACGCCTCTCCAGAGGAAATTCATGGCGTCTTATCTAGTTACCAAGCAATGCTAAAGACTGTAAATAAGTAAATTTTAGGCCTCATGGCATATGCAATTAACAAAATATAAACGAAAATTGATAAGAGACTAATTCATAAACAGAATTTGTTGTTTAATTATATTAAAATATATGATGGTAATCAGCGGCGTGGTAAGATGGGCTGGCTACCTAGATAATGCACTTTAAATTATAAAGAACTGAAGCGCTCTGAAACCAAATTTGGGTTGTATAATTTTATTTTTTCTTTCAAATAAAAATCACAAAAACGCTTTGCAATGCTTTCCATTTTAATTAAAAAATATCAAAGTATATAAAAATAAAGGAAAATGATAGATACAAATATACAAGCAATTGTTTGAATCAAATATAAAGTTGATTTAAAACACTCATTCATCAATTTATAGGACGAATGAGCATTTGAACCTTTTTAAGAGGCGTTTGTAAACTCCAATAAATAGACTGGTAATCTATTTCTTGAGTGAGAAAGTACTTTCCATTTAAATTGCTGAAGATAAGGAAATATTAATTGTTTGTTTTTATATTTCGAGCTTTTAGAAACTTACCAAAATGCACAATTATTGTACCACCAACCTCCAGTCAGCATATCCTTCGCACAGTTTCTATACCACTGTCCATTATCCCGATCGTAAGTTGTAAATTTCGCATGTTCGCTGTATCTTAAATAATCGTTCTTGTTATTAGTCCCAGTATATTCACCCAACGATTGCAATTCAAATAGATCAGCCTCGCTTCCCACTCGAAAATTGTCGTAACGAGCGTAAAGCCCAACGTTGTAAAACTTTTCCATGTCAATATACAATTCATGACGCTGGGATTGTGTAATAAAGTGAATCTTGTCCAAACCCAAAAAAAAATCCCCATCGAAGGATCCAAAGCCGTCACGATACGTATTCCAATCCCTCTGAAATTCCTCTTTGCCGTTTATTCGTTGCTGTATAATTGTCCAGCCTGGACCCACTTTGCTATTATCAGTGCAAAGAACTTTAAAGGGCTTCAGACCAGGCACTTGGATCTCATGTATACCAGCATTGCCTGCTTTGCAACTATTGGCCTTGGTAACATGCTCGTCCGTTTTTTTATTAGCATCATATTTTATTTGCTCTATTTGGACTTTTTCGTTTGACTTGATTATGAGCTCCTGGGCACATGTTTGCAGCTTGGTTAGTAGCTCAGTCTGATTCCTTCGCTCCTGCTCACATTTATCTGAATTGTTGAGGTGCTTTTCAAAAAGAAGTTCAATCTTTTTGGCAACAGTTGCAGTTTGAGAGTTTAAATTTTTTTCAAAAATTTCTTCAATCGTTGAGACACCGACTGCATATTGAGCTTGAGGCTTTGTTGATTCTTTGTTTAATTTATCGTTGGCTCTGCGTAAATTTTGGTTAGATTCCCTAAGATCTGTAAGCTTGTCATTCTTTTCCTTCAGCTTGTCATTAAGGTCGTTAAGCTTTTTTTTCAATTGTTCATTTTCATGGATTAAGGCATCGACATTGGTTTTTGTTAAGCTTCTCTTGCAGCTGATTCAATTTGTATTAAGATCGGCTTCATGACTTCGTAGGCGTACTTGCCACACTGCTGGTCCATGCGCTGGGATGCGGTGCAGAGCTAACGCCACGAAAAGTATATGAAATTTATTTCACATTATCACAAACTTATGTGCACTTGTGGCTCACCTCATTCTCACTGCTAGCTGAAGTCTCAAATAATCCAGTATTAGCCAATATTATAGCAATAAGTAGACTAAACTTGCTTAATCGTTTACACTTCATTTTTAAGCAGCTGCGTTTGCTATAAATTTAAATTAAACTGCACGCGTTTGAGATTAAGAGTAAACTAAATTTGGCGAAAGTTTTGGCTTCTCAGCATCAGCTACACTGCCGATAAGAGCTAAGTGCATCATGTCGTAAGTCAAGCTCAGGGAATGATTTCGTCCAATTCGTGATAAGACTTGCGTACTCTGCAAGCTTTTAGTTAGCTCAGCTTAGCGTATATTTTTTTTACTGTAGCTGTATACTTTGAATGATAAGACAAGGTCTTCCGCTTAGAAATGTGCGCACAAATAATTTTTATTTGCTATCAAAGTATAATTTAATAATATATTTTTATTAAAATCATGTATAACAATGAAACAAGAACGTATAAGAGTTGGGCACAGCCAAAGTTTTATCAATTGACTCTATTGTCAGGGTCCAGAGTCCAATCCGAAAGTAATTCGATATTCGATGATATTGAATTTAACAACTTGTTGGCTTTATTTCTGTAAATAGTTCATTCCTATATAAACTTGTAATTGGTAAATTTAACAGGAAAGTAGTGTTTGTATTTTTTTTTGTATTCAGAGTTACTTTATTGAAATAAAAATGCATATTTGTTATAGTAAAAGAAAGCAGATACAATTGTGATTTAAATGAAATTATAATCTTTGAGTAAATTTATAGTTCCAAGCAATTTCGATTTAAAATGCTCTCTCTTCAATTGATGGGACGAATGAGCATTTGAATCTTTTTAAGTGAGGACCATGAAAACCAATGTGCAGACTTGTAATTACTTCTATCGGTTGGAAAGTACTTTCCATTTAAGTTGCTGCAGATAAATAAATATTAATTGTTTGTTTAAAAATTGCGAAATTTTAGAAACAAACCAATTTCCACAAGAGATGTACCACCAACCTCCACTCATTTCATCCGTCGCACAGTTACCATCCTCCATAATATCATTATCCCGATCGGAAGTTGTAAATTTCATATGTTCATTGTATCCCATCCAATTTTCAACGTAGTTCGTCCCAGTATAATTACCCAACGATTGCAATTCAAATAATCATCCCGCTTCCCACTCGAAAGTAATTCGATATTCGATGATATTGAATTTAACAGTCCAACACTTGTTAACAACTTTATTATACAATGTAAATGTAGCTGTCAGTGTCCTAATATAAGTGGATCTTGTTCAATTGGTAAATTTAATCTCCATCGACGGATCCAAAGCCGTCACGTTTACGTATTTTTTTTCCCTCTGGAATTCAGAGTTTGCCGTTTATTCGAAAATAAAAATTGCATTGGATATTTGTCCAGCCTGGACCCACTTGTGCTATTATCACTGCATAGCACTTTAAAGGGCTTCAGACCGGGCACTTAGATCTTATGTTCACCAGGACTATGTGCAAATGGCTTACAACTATCAAGTAATTCCTTTTGCACTTTGAGCAGCTTATTCAGATACAATAAGATCGGAAAAGTATTTTAAATTAATTTCACATTTATACAAACTTATTTCCACTTGCTGCCTACCATATATAATAATAATCCAGTACTAGCCAATATTATAGCAACCAATAGACTAAGCTGGTATAATCGCTTACACTCCATTTTTAAGCAACTACGTTTGCTACGAAATTCAATTCAAATTAGATTAATTCAATTACACTGCACACGTTTGATATTAAAAGTGAACTAAAGTGAGACTTAAATTTGGCAAAAGTTTTGGCTTCAGCATCAGCTACACTGCTGATAAGAGATAAGCTTATGCGTAAAGTGCGCCATGTCGTAGGTCAAGTTCAGAGCAAGATTGGCCCGATTCCTGATAAGTATATTTAATAAATATTAATATTATAACTATTTATATTTGTTCATATTTCGTTAGAATAGAATAATTGTAATCAATTAATAATGGCGAATCTGTGAGTTATAAAAATTTATCATAAATAAATGAATTGTAATTTGTATTTGATTACTTTGCATAAATAATTTAAGTAATTAATAATACTAATAAGGGGTGCAATAAAGCAATACTAATACATTTTTATATATATATAAAGAATTACTAAAATTTTCTATGCTTTCTTTTAAGTGAATCGTTCAAAGCAAATACAAATGCAAATATTTTTGCATAGTGCCCAAAAAGGGTCTCTTTGAGCAATTTTAAACTGAAAGGCAAAAGCATAATAATATATTTTGCATGTTTATGTGATTTTTTGGCACGTACATAGTAGCGCTCTCTCTCTCGCTCTCGCTCTCTCCCGCTCTCTTCTTCTTCTTCTTCGCTGTCATCAAATCAAATTGCATTTTGGCGCAGGTTTTTGTGTTGTCTTTTGCTGTTGGCATTTAAGCGCGCACAGTTGTTGCTGATGGGGCGTCTTTGGTTTTGCATTTTGCAGCGAAGTTTCTTCTTCGAGTTGTTGCGAATGTTGAAAGTTTTGCTTGCTTGCTACCTTCGCCTTTTACTAGCGACACAGCGCAATAAAAAATAACAACTTATTACCATTGCTTTTAGTAGTTTTTATAACTTTTACGACTTTTTAATAAAGTTGCAATGCATTTGTTGCCTGCCGTTGGCACCGAAAGCGGCAAGAGTTGCAACTTGCCGCCTACAGTGAGGACAAAGTTTTTGTTGGCGCTCGCGAGTCGCAAGAAATTACGCGTATACGCACCAAAGTAAGTCAGGCCATATCACACATACGCCACGTGCCACACCGCACACACACACACACACATATGTGGCAAAAGCTCGCTGACAGGCTAATCCTGGCCACAGGCTGCTACAACAACAACAACAAGCAAACAATGTCTCAAAGTGCGTTGCCATAAGCCAATGATGCTGCCACTGCTCTGGCAAAAATGCTAATTTGTCTCACACACACACACACACACACACACACACAAACAACAACAACAGCTGCTGGCCGAAAACTTTGCAGCGCATCATACACTGCAATTACAATAGCAACAATAACTGTAAACTCTGCTTGTCAAATGCACTTTGCCGAGCTTTCTCTTTGTTTTGCAGCCATTTTTGGCTGCCTTCGTTTTCGCCTAGCCCCGAAAACTTTCACCGACATTTTACCAAATCTAGCCACAAAATGTCAAACCTAAAACCGAAAGTTATGTGCAAATTATGTGCATCTGTGTGTGTGCGTGTGTGTCCTACTCACTCTTTTGTATATATGTTTATTTATATGTGTGTGTAAAAGTTTAAAGCCAAACGCTTGGCATATAAACTTGCATTTTTATTGTTTAAATTAAGCTTGACTAGCTTTAGCTTAGCTTTGGTCTTTAAGCATAATTAGGCATATATACTTGGTTTATATTGAGCAATAATATTTGTAATTTATTTATTTGAAACAGCTAAAATTTTGTGCAAACAAATTCAATAAAAATGCAACTTATTATATATATTTTTTATTTTTTTTTAATATACTTGCAATCCTTTTTATTAAAGATAATAAGTAAGCTATTGGCTATTTAGTATTCTACAGAGTTTTACATTCATGACTACTAACTCCTTGGGTGTCTAAAGGAGGTCTTTTCAGACGCCTACGATGCTGGCTGTTGTCAAGGAGGTTGACTGCCAGTTAGTTAGTGTGTCGATCCAGTCTCTCCTGGTATTTCAGGATATGCCTTTTAACCTCTTCGGTTACAGTCCAAATTCCAAGGTCAGTGTGGATCACTTTGTTTTTGACATAGTAGGGTGCCTTGACAAGTTTGCGAAGAGTTATGTTTTGAAATCGTTGCAGGATGTCAATGTTCGATGTTGAGGCTGTACCCCACAACTGGATGCCATACGTCCATATGGGCTTGAGTATGGCTTTGTATAAAAGGACTTTATTTGTAAGGCTCAGCTGTGATCTATAGCCCAGCAGCCATTTTAGACTAAGCTGTTTTCTTTTTGTCTTAATGTGCTCTGCCCATGTTAGTCTTCTGTCGAGTGTTAAGCCGAGATATTTAACTTTATCGACAGTAGGCAGTATAGTGCCATTCAGTCGAACCTCCGGGCAATACTTTGGCCGAGTTGCGAAAGTCATGTGAGCTGACTTGCCTTCGTTAATGACGATGTTCCATCTTTGTAGCCATGGACTTCCAATTTAGTTAGTTCGTAGCTGCAGAATTGCTGATGCTTCTGCGTAATCAGTTGAAATAATATATAATAAAAGAGAGAATGTAAATATATGTGTGTAGTCTATATGTACATTCATTATTAACAAAAGATTTGACTGAAATTTGAATAACAAATAATTATTTATAAATGAACTAAATATTTACAAGTTGTTTTATATTTATTTAAAGTAATTTAAAAATTCTTATATATATATATTCGTTGACAATTCATTTGGAATATTTGCAATTCGATATTGGTTTGGTCAGTGATTTCGTTTGTGTTAATACTAAAGTAAAATTAAATGCATTGCTTAGCACAAAGTTTCGCCGACACTTTTGTTTGTCACAATCTTTTTACTTATATGCCATTTGTTTAAAGTAATAACTTCAAGCGTTTTGGCACACACACACATACAGATGCAAGTATATACGCTATACATGCGTATGGAGTAAATGGGCTTGTGGCTATGTGTTGGGGGGCACTTAAAATGGCGTCGCCGTCGCCGCATGCTTAACGCTTAGCGCCGCTTAAGGCACCGCAGCTGCAACGTTTGGAAAGTGGCATGCAGCTGTAATAAGACAGCTCGTTTGCCACGCCCCCCAATGCCACAGCAATCGCCCACGCTGGCTGTCTGTCTAGCTTGCTTGGCTGCCTGTCTGTCCGTCCGTCCGTCCGTCCGTCTGTCTTGTGCTTTGCCGCTTGTTAACTTTTGCTCATTTGCGCCAAAATGCATGAGAGCAGATACTCTTAAATGTGGGCGGAGTGGGGGAGGTTGCCCTCAAGGGGCTTAGAGAACAGGTGCACATGCAAAGTCTCAACACGGCCATAAGTCAACTTGACAAGTGCCAGTAAACGGCTTTCGTTTGACGCTTAGCTGCTGGCTTAGGCTAGAGCGAAATGCTGAGAGAGAGAGAGAGCGAGAGAGACTGAGAGCAAAGCAAATTTAGCTGCAATTTGAACAGAAATAAACACAAATCTAATATGAACTTAACTGAAATACTAAAAACAAATAAAAAGCAAAACAGCTCTGCATATTTTTATAAATCGCTTGTTTTTTTAACTTTCTTTTTATGCCTGCATGTTAAATTATATGCAAATATTTCTTTACCTCTGAGCTGCATAATATTTATGCAGTTTCGCTTTCATTAAATATATTTATCTTTGATTTACATTACTTTGCCAATATCAATATCAATTTGCTTGCAATTTGCTATTAAGTAAACATTTCATTTGTTGCTGCAGCAGACTGGAAACTTTAGTAATTAAAAAACTTTTAGCCAGTTTGCCGTTGCTGCCACTGCCCAATGCCACTGAAGCATCTCAATTGTTATTGCGCTCAAATGACCATTTCAGAATTGCGCATTAAAATAAGTAACAAGCTATAAGCGCTTAATTAATTTACTCTCAAATGTTAAACATTAAATGCAGCTAAATATGAACTGAGTGTTAAATTTTGAGCTTTGGGTTAATTGAGCTGAACGTTATTTATTCAAAAAGCGATTACATTTTGATGCGCTCAAAAGTAGACTAGATGGAAGAAAAGCTAAAATCAAGTAAAATTAAATTAGGAAAATAAAACTCTTACCTTTAAATAGGTTAAGGTTAGATCGAATTAAGTTTCATGCTCTTGAGCACGATGAACAGCTAGCCCCTCTATAGATTATTGATGTACTAAAAAATTGATTGTAAATAATTTTAGGTTCTTTCAAACTTTGAAATAAAATCGGATTAAACTATACTAGCGTTGCAAACATAATAAAAAATGAGTATATTTGTTTGCCTTAAACATGTTTTAGCCAAAATAATGAGGGATCAGTATAATGTGCTGAAAGTATTCAAGTTTTGAAAGTAAAAATGAGTCAGATTTAAGTTTAATCAAAATTTTTTATCAAGAATCCGCTGATGACCACTTATAACAAAAAATTCGTCACCTGCTGTAGGCCAACCCTTAATTAAATTCTGGGACTACGCTTATGCTTTTAGAACTTTTACACAATGTGCTAAAATATTTAATGCAATGTTGCTTGACTATTAAATTACATTATCAATTTGCAACATGCATTATTATTTATTCCACTTAGATTAATGTCGCAAAATTACTTAACACTCTTAATTCCATTAGACGGTTGCATAAATCATTTTACAACATTTTATGCTCTGGGCAACATTTTACTTGCCACATAATTATGCAACACAAGCCACGCAAACCAGCATTGACATGTTATGCAAAATATTCGAAAGCTGTGTGTGTGTGTGTGTGCGTGTGTGTGGTTCTGTGATGTCATT
This sequence comes from Drosophila busckii, assembly GCF_011750605.1. Classification (NCBI taxonomy): domain Eukaryota; kingdom Metazoa; phylum Arthropoda; class Insecta; order Diptera; family Drosophilidae; genus Drosophila; species Drosophila busckii. Next base: position 13,844,268 of record NC_046606.1, read on the forward strand.
GCTGTTGGCCATGAAAAAATGCAATTGATTAAAAAATCATGGGGGAGGGGAGTAGAACGTTGGTTAGCGATTCGAAATTTAATGCCAATGTTGCAATGAAATTGTAGCTTAGCAAATGGAGCGCCAAAATGATTGCTGCAAACCGCTTTCGATTGTGGGGCAATGCCAATCAAATATGTTGAAGCGGTAAATGCTTGACAATTGGTCAATGGCTATTGTCAATCTATTTGCATTGCGTGCCGGAAACACCTGAGGCTAAAATGCTGTGCAACAAAACGAAGCACAAGCAATCGAATTGTGCTAGAAAAATTGTTACAATCGCTTTCTCTCTCTTTCTCTCTCTCTCTCTCTCTCTCTTGTAGCCATGACATTTAAATATACAACAGTTAAAGTCAAAGTTAGAGCGACTGATTGTCAATTAAATTGTTGCCGCAAGCACAAGGCGCACTTGCCACATTGCCACGACTTAAGTTGGGGTAGGGGAAGGAGGCGAGCAAACTTGATTTGCGTTTTGCGTACGCCGTAAATGCTATTTGTGGTACCCCAGGCGGCACACACACACACTTGCAAACATATGCGGCTATCAGTGTGTGGTGGCATGCCGCATGCCACGCGCCACCAAAGCCATTTCATTTTGCGCCTGGTCTAGGTCGATGTCGCCTGCCTCAATCAATTTCAATTTATCAATTTTTACAATCAACTGATTTTTATCAATTTTATTGCGCTTTTTAAGACCCAACGCGGCATGTGGCATAGGCATAGCCATGCCATACATACTTGCCTCAGGAGCTCAGGAAATTTGACTGCCAGTTGCAAGGACTCTGCCTCAGCTGAAACAAGAACAAGTCAATAAAATCAACAAACTTCTCGTTGCCACTCGTGTGCTGCTTTCATTTCCATTTCTGCTTGTTTCCCATTTCCCATTTCCTGTCAGTGTTATTGCCCTAAGTATGTTGTATGTATGTGTGTGTGTGTGTTGCCTTTCTAAATTTACAATTTGGCGACTGTGCCTCGTTACTTATTCAGCTATTTATTTATTTGTTGAAAAAAGCAAACGAGATTTTATTAATCATGCGGCTACTTGAATTGTAATAAGTCAATCGAAGTAATGCGCTTAATAACTGAAGCAAGCGAATTTATTATATATATTTAAAATAAATTGAAACTTTAGAATAATCGATTATATCGAAAATCATTGCATTGAATTGAATTGCGCAATTTTATTAAATACATTTTAAATTTAATTTACAGCCAAAGCGCTGAGCTGATTAAATAATAATTTTATGGCTTTGCTCAGTGGTAAGCTGCACTAAAATATTTAATTAAAATAAATAATGCTACATAAACTAAATTTAATTAGCTGCATTTCCAAAACGAATAAACAATTGTATTTTATGCGATGAATTTAAATTTAAGCCAATTGGCGCTGGCAATTATAATAAATTTTTGCTAAGCGCTGGCATGTGGCATGTGGCAAGCGGCATGCGGCATGTGTTTACTAATTTTGGCAAATAGCAAACGGCTCGTACTGCCAGTGCCTGTGCCTCATATTTAACAAAAGATGATGGCCAAACTTGCTCAAAATGTTGCGAGAGAGAGAGAGAGAGAGAGAGTTTGGAGTGCGGAGACCATTGCACTAATTAAAGTCAACACTCGTTACTATGACCTCATTATACGTAAATCTAAAGACAAGCAGACGATGCCGCCAGCTGCGCTTATGGGGCCTGGAGTTTTTAGCTGAAGAAAGTCGGAGTGGGCACATGGCTTCGGTCTTTGTACACCCGATACACTTTTTAGGTTCATTAGGGTAATGAAGCAGCCGCAACCTGCGAACCAACGAAACATACAATATATAGATAAAGCCAGCGCCAGCGCCAGAGTGTAAACAGCAGCACAACAAAAATAATAATAAAAGTTATTTGACTTTACTTTATGCTCGCTATAACTACAAACTACAATGGACGTAGTAAAATCAAAGATGAGAGGCTGAAGCATTTTTCCAAGCATAACAATCTGTTGCAAGCAGACAGTGAACAGTTTAGAACTTGTATTTGTAATAAGCATAAAGCATGAAAGGATAATGAAAGGAGAATTTCAAATGGTTACAGTTTTGAGTCTCATTTGATATGAAACTTTCAAGTTGTAAATGGTTGACTATGTAGCCTATTTAAAAATCGACGAGAATGCAAGATATATACTCATATATACTCAAATTCTTATACAATTCTCAATTAGTTGCAACTTCAGCTGAGTAGAAAAATTTAAGAATAAATTTGTATAATTAAAATTCGCAAATTTGAAGTAAATCTTTGAATTGTAATATTTCGTAAAAACATCAACATAATCTTATTCTAGCATATGTACATATGTCTCATATGTGATGCTTTTATTATTGTTATATATAATTAGATTAAGTTGCTCCAGCGGTAACAGCAAGCTTGTTTAAAATAAATCATTTTTTAATACATTTAAAAAAAAATCTTATTCAAAATGATTTAATTTTCCAATGGTTTGCTCCTTTTTAGCTTATTTCGATTATAAAAATAAAGTTGTTGAGAATAAATTTGCGCATTTGTTGAATTTTAAATAATCTGCTCACATTTTCTGGTTATAATCTACTTATATGACAAAAACTTTTGATAAAGTGTATGCAGTAGTCAAGCATGCTGTTTTTCCATTAGATAAAGTTGTAATAAATATACAGTTGCATTGTCAATGTTTATTAAATTAATATTAAAAACCACACATGTGCATAATTTATGTAAATTGCAACAATTTTCAAATGTTTAAGTCAATTTAAAACAAAACACATAAATGCTAAATGCGCTCACTAAATATTTCTACAAAGTTGTGAGCTGTCTGTCTGAAAGCAGCTTATGTGAAATATAATTGTTGTGAAAACAATTTACATACAAAATAGTTGAAATTGTGTGTGCGCTTAGTAGATTTGAATTGTTTTGCGTAACAAAAGATGCAACTATTGGCATTAGAGCAGCTGAGACTTAATTTGTAATTGAAATTGTAGTAAATTTTGTAATGTCTTGAAAAATGAAGTCAACATAAGTCGTTTGAGCAATTGAAAAACAAAAGCTAGCAAGTCTGCTTGTAAAAGTTGTTGGCATTAAATATGAATTAGGCTAACACACACACACACAAGCAGCGAAAGGTCAAAGGCAAAATGGCAGCTTATACTATAAGTACATAGTACATACTAGTGGAAGGAGCCAAGGTCCTTTGCCTTGAACGTGGCTGCATGTAAATGTGGAATTGTGCTTTTGACAGTCAAAGGATAATAATATTGATTGCTAGTTAGTTTTGCTTGTATGTGTGAGCAGGTGTGTGTTGTTTGCTTGTATACCGGTCAAGTTGCCAGGACAACGACATTGAAACAAGGCCCTTTGTCTCTAACATTTACATACAAACAAGCAGGCACACACACACACACACACACACACACACACACTTTAGTCTGCTTGCGTTCTTATAATGGCTTTTTAATTGAAGCACCAAATTCAATGAATAAACAACAGATAGTTTGGCCCAAGTTCTTATTTATCTTTGACCCAACAGCAAACACACACAAAGCACAAAAGGAAATATGCCAAAAGTTCTCTTTGCTCTCTCTTTCTCTCTGTCCCGCTGCTTACAAAAAGTGCGACCAGGGAAATATTTCTAATTGACTTGAACTTTTGCGCCATAATGAATATGCAAAGTGCTTGAAAGTTGAATTTTTTATATGCACACACACACACATACACACACAGCCATGAACAGAAGGCACAAGGTCTTAATCGATAATATTAAAGTGGCAGTAGTTAGTTAGAACATTAAGGCAATTGCTTTAGCTTTAGTACAATTGGTTGGGTCATTAATTCAAAGTTTAGCGCGCTTATCAGCAACGGATTTGAACTGCATGTGGAACAAACACAAATTATATGTTTACTATTTTAAAACTTGAATCGTAACGATGATTTGTGTGTTTCAAAAGTTTTGTCACCATGATTCAGGAGTTTTTAGTTGCCAGCATGACGAAACAATTATTTAATAATTAGGATTAACTCACCAATGTTAATAATAGTTGTGCGATCCTCAGCATCTGTAAAAAATTTATTTTATGCATGCACAACAAAAAATTAAGTTAATTTCTAATTTAAATTTTTTTTTATTTACTTATTATTATAATTATACATTTTTTTTTATTTTTTCATAATTAAGAAAATATATAAATTGATCTATTTTTGGAGTAACTAGAGTAGCTCTGATGTGCTTATTTAATTATAAATTCCTATTGTAATTTAATCGAGCTGTTCAGCTTATCTTCTTTACTTCACACCCTTGCTCTACACACACACACACACACACAGCCACACTCACTACCAATTATTCTTAATTACCAGGCAATGGCTCTCAAAACTTGGCTTTTATAGCAATTGAGCGAGCAGCGAGCAGCTCGTTAGGTTTAGTTGAACTTTCAGTTTGCGGTTCTAGACTCTTGCCCCTTGTGAGATGGCCATGGTCATGGTCTGTTGGCCAGGTGGCAGGTCCGTTTTGGGCCAAAGCCACATTGACAAGTCATTATCTCTCAAGATTGAAATATGAATCCAAAGCTATAGCTGTAATTATATGCTATATACATATACATATATCCGAAATGCTTGTTGCCCACATACAGCTCATTATAGCTGTGTGGCATGCCGCAGACGCTGCCAGAGGCGAAACTGTCTTGCTGCCAGTGCTTGTTAAGCCGACTGCGTGTCAGGTAACCAATTAATCGAGTTTGGCCAGCCAGCGCATATCTAAGCTTAGACTGGACTGGGTGTGGTGTGGGTTATTTAGTGTGCTTGGGGATTTCTTTTTAATGTTTTACAGTTCAATTATTTTGGGCATTTGTTTATAATTAAAGCTGCGCATGACATTGTTGTTGTTGTCGAAGGCTTCGTGACTGTTTGGCCTTTTATAATTAGCGGCGAGTTTGGGTTGTGGCAGGTTGGGTTGCTGCTGCCCCAAACATAGTTTTGTGGTCAGCGAATTGTTTGGCTGCTTTGTGATTGCGACTTTTAATTTTAAGTGTACGTGACTTGTTTTAATTAAGTAACAACATGAAAAACAAAACAACAGATGTAAAATAATTTTATGCATAATCTGGTTTGCAGTTGGGGTGGGCAACAGAATTATGCATAAAATGTTATTTGTTTTACAAGTCTTATAATGTAATTTGATTTTCATGTGGGGCGTAGCCTAAATAAACTTAGACTTATGGCTTCAACTAACTTGCACTTTAAAATTTATGCACTTTAGCGCCAAAGGCACCACCACAGTCGCTTTTTATAGTTGCCTAACTTTTCCCAATATAAAATACACTACACAACACAAGCTGTCGCTGGCCACAACAAGTGAAGCATGCAGCAAATACAAATAGCCGAAATTGAAGGCAAGTTTTAGTTGAAAAGCTGTCGATAAGACGCTGTACGAAACTTGTTAACTAAGACTTCTAAATTCATTTGCTCGCAACGCAACTTAACACCAAAAGCCTTGGACAAGCGCATAAAAAACTTTGGACAGCCCCGCAAAAAACAAAAAAAAAACAGGAAAACTAAACTCTCTTGACTATGGAACAAGTTTATCAAACGATTGTGGCAGGCATACTTGCAGTCGTTTTTTTCTTCTTCTTCTTTTTTCTGTGCTGCTTGCCTTGGCCGAAAATGTCCAACTGTGTTTTGGGCCAACTTACAAGCAAAATAAGCAGCAAGAACAACTCTTCTCTGCTACAAGTAGCTTAAATAAACAGCCTGAAAAAAGTATGCAACACTTTTTGTTTTCAAAGTATGCAACACTTTTTGTTTCATGCCCAACTCTTTGGCTGTTACTTTTGGCATGTTTTTATTTTTATTTTTTATGTACTTAGGCGTACTTTCATTAAATACTTGCAAGGCACCTACTTATATGCATTGTTCTAGCTCCAACGCTGCTTATATTGCGTTCTTCTACTTACGCTTTGCATATTTTAAGTGCTTATAACCCATTACAAGCTGCCGCTGCCGCTGCCTCTGTTGCTTGCTATTGTCTGTCTGTTGAACACAAGTCGTTGTGATAAGACTGGCAACTCTACCTTTTGTCTGGTTTTTCATTCGCGTTGAAGTGTATCAAATGGTTATATTAGCTTAACACTTATTTGTACAGCAAGCAATGAAAGCGGCTTTAAACGCAGCTTACCACAACTTAAGCTGCTTTGCACTACAGCTTGAAGTTTTTATGACTGCAAATGCAACTAAAGTTGCGTACTTTATGCAGCTCAAGTTGCATTAAATGGAATTTTGTTGTTGCTCACAAGCAGACAGAGAGAGAGAGAGCAGAGACAGAGATAATAATAGATTATAATTAGCAGAGTAATCGAGTTTAATGCTGGAAAAGCTTTCATTGGCGTCTCAAGCGAAAAATAATACAAAAGCCGATTATTTTTTAAAAAATGTTAATGAACCCATTATAATTAGGTTAAACTATTTGAATTATAAATTCAAATTCCTGATATCCTAACATCTTCAAATGTTGTTAACAGCCTGCTGTGAAGCCGTTAACAGAGTTTTGCATTATAAGAAAATGTACACAAAATTTGATCACATATTTAAAATAAAGTATTTGAAAACAAATATTAAAAAAAAAATAGAAAATAGTGTATACAATGTGAATAATTGTGAGCTCTTAGAAATTGTTAACACTGCTTTAACAGAGCCATGTTAGACGCTAGAGAAAGTGTTAAGCCAAATGCAAATTAAACTTTAATTTTTGAACTCATTTATTTTAGTTGCTGAGCCTACTAATTCTCAACCGAAGATTAAAGCTTAAATTTATTGCTCTTAGCTGTTGGGTAAACATTTGTCAAGTTCAAACATGTACATCAGATTGCAAGATTTGTTGACAGCATATTTTACTCAAGTTGCTGGGCAACAACAATTTTATGATTTGAATTGTTACTGTTACTGTTGTTGCAGATCAGCTCGTTTGGCCTGTCATTTGCTTCATTGTCAATTGTCTGTCTCTTGTGCTTTATTTTTTCTCTCATTTTTATTATTTGCTTGTGCTGTTCGTCTGAGCTGAGGCTGAGGCTTCTTCACTTGTTTTTATGACTTTTACCCGCAACACTTTTATTGCCTTAGACAGAGTCACGCCTTCGTCTCCCCAACCCACAACCAACAAAAAAAAGAGAAGCAAAAATAAAACAATGGACGTCGAGTGTTTTTACAACTTAATTTGCAGTTTGTGTTCGGGAGAGAATACTGTAGAATGCTTTTAGGTGTGGCTGCTTGACTTTGGCTATTGTTTAGCTTTTGCTATCATTATACTCATTGCTGTTGTTGTTGTTGTTGTTGTTCTTGTCTGGGGTCATTACTGTTGAGTCTTTGGCTATGAAGCGCACCCTTAATTGGCATGTGGCATATCGTTAAACAGAAAAATTAATTTATGCATTATTATTACAATTAATACAAAGCTCTTTCGGCTTTATAGCTGGTTGGCATGGTTATTAAATTTACACTCGAAAGTCTAAGCAATTAAGTAAGTTTGGTTTAAATCAATGACGGCGGCAGCGCTTAAATCATTTATGAGATGGAGGGGCTTACTTAATTATTTGTCAAACGCGGCGTATGCGTAACTTTTTGAACTTGCAAAGCAAATTGAATTAAACGCTTTGAGCGGCAACGACGGGCGGATTAAAATGTCAAACTAGTAAACTAATATAAACAACCTACTTTTTACACACACGACACACATACACTTATGCACGTACGGTCGCCATTTTTAATTAACGGCTCACAGAACTAAATTGAAAAATTTGATTAAAAACTTTCTATGCAGTTGGCAAAAGCTCAGGCAAGAAATACAATTTTCAAGTGCAACTGTTTTTCGCCGTGTGTGTGGTTGTGCAATCCTTTCAGCTCTTCCTCCCTCTCTCTCTTTCTCTCTCCGGACTTCGCTGTGTGTAAAAGTGTGTTAGGGTGCAAGCCTGGCTAACAAAGTTTCTGTTAGTTTGGCTTCACAAATGTTTTAACATCATTTTATTTATAAAAAGCAAAACCGTTTGCCACTTGCAGTTGCCGCTCTGCTATATATGCATATATATGTACATATATATGGGCGCATGGGCGTGGCACATTAACACTTGTCGTGTCAGTGTCGCATGTCGTAGCCGCCGCCGCTGCCGCCGCTTGTTGCCAGTTAAAATTAAATACACGCTGCGCTGTCTGCGCTTCAGCATGAACTCATACGTAAATACGTGTGTGTGTGTGTGTGTGGCTTAAGGGTGTGTTAGTGGGTGCAGCGTTGCGGAAGCGCGCTACACTTACGCTTGCCTGCTTTTCATATATATAATGTATATATATACATATATATATATTATATATATATATATATACATATGTCTGTTTGTAGTTTTCATTGTATAAATATGAACATGTTAATGCAGTACGCAATGATATTTTAGTTTTGTTGCTGCCGCTCAAATTTCAAATTTAATTTATTTTCTTTGTGTAGGACTTTGCCTTTGGCTTCAAGTATCAAAAGAGAGTTGCAAACTGTCATCATTTGCGCTCTCTAAACTCAACTCAGTTAAGTTCCTGGAAATCTGCCATTGTTGAAACTTTAAGCTAACGCAAATTGCACATTAAGTTGCATAAAATATCAAAGCAACAAAGTTTATGCAGCTAATTAAAATTGTTGCATATTATTGAAGTGTAATTAATTAAAAAATATTATTTTAAAAACGAACTAATGGCTAAATTGCAATTAATGGTTACGGTAACATGAAAAATAATTCGGATTTAATTGAGATAAGAAACTACAAAGTAAACATCGATAATTTTTAAATTATTTTAGAAAGTGGCCAATAATATTTTACAGAACTTACCAAAAATATTTGTAAAAATCAATAAATTAAAATAATCAAATTTAAGGACTATCTACAATTATTTTGCATAATCTCCAAATTTCTTGTAATTTTGCATTAAAATAATCACATTTAAGGACTATCTACAATTATTTTGCATAATCTCCAATTATTTTGTAGTTTGCATTAAAATAATCAAATTTAATGATGATTACAATTATTTTGAATAATGCCCAATTATTTTGTAATCATAATTTATGAGCAATTGATAATATTTCAACTGCGCATTTTATCAAAATTCGTGGCGAGTGCTTGCCAATAATAATTTAATTGATAAGCAATCATAATTGAAACTTAATCGCTTGAGGTTTCAGCCTCAACTCTACATATCTCACAATATATTCAACATCTTTAAGGATACAAAACATGCACGCATTTTAGTTAGCAGACAAATAGTCTTGACTAAAAGCCTATTTACAAGAGTTCAAAGCGGCTAGAACAGGCAATTAGCATGCAAAACAAGTCGTAAGCGAATGCGTTTCATTTATATGAAAATGCATAAATATAGGCAACGGCCAAGAGGCATGCCAAGTATGTGTGTGTGTGTGTGTGTGTGTGTGTGTGTGTGTTGAGCTGCATTTGCATTTCTTGTTTAGAGACAATGGTTGGCGCTGTTACAATAGCACGCATTGCTCGCGGCGGCGGCGGCAGCTGCAACAGCAGCCAAAATGTATGCAACATTATGCGGCATGCGGCATGCGGCATGTGCGCTAAACAGTCATGAATTTCAAGCGGACAACAACCAAACCGAACCGAACAGAACAAACTCAGCCAAGCAACCAGCAAATAAACACACACAAACGCCCACAAACGCGAGCTGCTTGTCACACCCACACACCCACACAGCGCCCCCAACTTGTTTGCTACGCTTTGCATGCGTAATAAATGCGACGAGTGCAAAATTGCAGCCGCCTGAGAGACTTGCAATTTGACTTTTGCCACAAAAAGCGGCAGCAACGTCGCCCTGCTGTTTGCTGTTTCACCAGCAGTTCGCCAGCATTTCCTTTATTGTCGCTCTCTCTCTCTCTCTCTCGCTGTCTCTTTCGACACAATGCACATCAGCTAGTGATAATTTGCATGGCATACACAAATGTAAATTTGCTGGCGCGCCCAAAACAATCGCACGTGAGAAACAGAGAGAGAGAGAGAGAGCTCAACGCTCTCTCGAGGCGCAGCATGAAGTCTCTAGGCGTGCGGCACGCTGGCAAATCAATTGGAAAAGCCAGACATTAATCAATTCCATATTGATTCAGGCAATGTCGTTCATTGTGATCTACCTGGCAGAGCGGCTGCATTTAAGCCAACAAATGTGTGCGGCATTGATTTAAGCAGAGTATTGTTTACTAGCAAGAGGAGCTTATGAAAAGCAAAGCTTATTAATTTTGCTATATGAGCTCAGCTATAGATTCATTTCAAAGAATTGCAAAATATTAGTAAAATCCCCACAATTTCTGATTCAACTGTGAAATTCCACAATTTGCAATTGATAAGATACTGTAAATTCTACAAGTAATTGCATGCAAAATGCATTGCCAAGCATAAAGTGCAGAAAGGCTTTATATTACTTAGAGCAGCTTCTGTGGAAGTGGAGTGCAAATAATATTTATAAATCCAAAGCACACAACAATATTTCTTGTATATTGCTTATGGCAATGTAATTTACATTTAATACCCGATTGTCGTATAATTTTACAGCTCAAAAGAAAGCAGCAAGAGAGTAAGTGAGAGAGAGAGAGCGGAGAGTGTAGGCGAGTTGAGATCTCTGTATAATTTACAGCCATGCCGCACACATTGTTAACAATTGTTGTTGTTGTTAGTTGGTTGGTTGCTGGTTTGCTTTGGCATTGCAAGCAGCAGCCATTGGGCTGGGGGCTGCAATGTCTGGCTTACACGTCGTATGCGTATTGTAATTATGCGTCGCCGGGTTTTGGCTGGCATTTGTGGCATTGCAACGTTCAGCATTGTTGCTGCTGTTGTTGTTGCTGTTGTTGCCTTGCTAATGGCATGCTGCATATTTCATTACATTAAGTGCCAAAACAACGGTATAATCAACTTGTTTTTGGGCCATGTTTACCACACACTCATGAACAGTTCTCTGCTCTGCTCGGCTCTGCAGTTGGCAGCATACGCTATGCTGCGGCTTTGCCACTACACTGATTTCTTATAGCTTATAGGCATTACTAATACGCCCTGTCGAAATCGAAAATAGCATTCAACTGACTCGACTCGCTTGCATTATAATTTAATGTGCTTAACGATTGCCAACTGACTGCTGTGCAAATAAAATTTATACGCAATTCGCAGTGTAAACTAAACAAATGCGTTGAAAAATATAAACAAATTCCCTTGGCTAAATTATATGCATACCGAATGAAACAATGAAACAAATCGCAAGCTGCGAATGGATGCTAAAGTAAACTAAACTAGGCGGGGATGCCCACAGTATAATAACATTTCCAAATTTGTAATGCAATTTATTCATTTCATATAATAATATTATGTTGCTTACGTATAACACAAACTAAGTTACAATTTACACAATGATTTGTTGAACAGTAATTGTTTGATGTGCTAAAAAAATGATAAACAAATTAATTTAGGAATAAATTATAAGTAAATAACTATATAAATTTATTATATAAGCAAAATATTTTTTAGCTAATGTTTTATTATTTTACAATAATATTATTCAGTTTTTTTTTTAACAAATGACAAATTGAAACTTTTATTTAAATTGTTCGCGTTAATATTTTATGAATTTTTTAAAATATAAATGCTTAGAATTAATTTTTTTTTTTTTTTGCATTTTAAAATTTTTTATATAATTGGTGAGCAATAATAATTTTAGAATATTCTTAGTTAATATTTTAAAATCACTTATTCAGTTTTTTATAAATATTATTATTATTAATTAATTATTATTATAATTTGTAAGTAATAATAATTAAAGAATATTTTTATATATTTAGTTAATATTTTTTTTAATAATTTATTCATTTTTTTACTAGAAGCCATTGTTATAATTATTCTTAAATGCATTTTAAATTCATTTCTATATAATTTGTTGGTAATAATAATTTGTAGAATATTTTTACAAGCTTCAAATTGCTTTAGCTTTAGGATAAGCTGTAAATTTCCTCGAAATTTGAGGGTTTTGCTCCTTGCACTAAACTATGATAAATAAAACGCACATATTTATTTTGTTTCCATATCAGCTTGTAAGCAATTTGCATATGCAAGTGGCCAAAGTTTAATCTAACGCTGAAAAACCGACTTTAGATTAGAGAGCGAGAGCGAAAGCGAGAGCAGGAGAAAAACCATAAATTCATTTAAGTCCGTTCTAATCCTGCCACACAGACCGACACATATTAAAATGCAGCAGGCAGCGGCAGCAGCCAAGCACTTGTGCATTAGTTTTTGGCCATTTTGGCTTAAGACCAGAGCCAAAAACCATACGCAGTAGTATTTGGCCTTTATGGCATGTTTCGGTGCTCGGTGCGTTGTAAATTTATTTATGACTTGTGCGTCTTAACGCCAATGGCAATGGCCGGGCATTCTTGATCATTGTCTTTTGGACGACAGAGTTTGCTTTGCAATAAAGACGCAAGATTATGTCATAAGCTGGACAACAAAGGAAAGATTTCTATTGCGTACGCATAAATCATGTAAATTACAGTTTGAGCAGCATAGAACAATATTTTGTTTGTTGTTTTATTAGCAATTGTTGCTTTTTTATGATTTGTTATTGTTTTTCTAGCTTTTGTTGGCTGCCTACCTTTTTTTTTTTTTTTTTTTTTTTTTTTTTTCTAGCCTTTTGTTGCTGCCTACTGGTGGTCTTCAATAAGTGACGCAAAATAATGCCTGCGCACTTTACTAAATCAAATGCGAATTTGTTTACTTTGAGATTGAGATACATTTTGCTTGAATGATGAGCTAATTATTGCATAAAATAATTGCTATTTTTGGCAAAGCGTAACAAAGCAAACAAATGCCAAAATTAAAAGCAAATTATTTTCCGTTTAACAAAAAGAAACAAATGCTGCAAATCAATTGGCAATGCAATTAATATTTAATGAAAGTTTAAAGCGTTGCAATAAAATTTTATACATGTAGGCAAAATATCAAAGGGCTGAAAGAAATATTTTTATTATTATTATGTTTATGAAAATATTAATATTTTTTACAGTACACGCGTGGCTAAAATATCAAAGAGCAGATTATTATGAAACATTAAAATTGTCAGCAGCAGTTTCTAAGAACAGCTGAAAAGATAAAAAGTGAAATAGCACTGGGCGCTTCCCGTCCCTGGCTCTCTCTCTCTCTTTATTATGCGCGCTCTCTTTGCTGCAGCTGCTCTTCCTCTTGTTCGCTCTATATAAATATGTTTCGGCAAGTGTGAAACATTTAGTTGCTGATAAAAGCATTTTTCGCTTTCTTGCTGAGCGCTGCTGTCTGCGCTCTTCGCTTGATCGCTCACACACTTAAGTGTCTGTCTGTGTGTGTGTCGAAATTCGAGGTTCGAGTTTTGGGATCGCTAGTCAAACTCACGCTGCGTTTAAGCAAACAGTCTTTGATTAGTGCGTCCGACGTGCAGTTCGCGGCCCCAGGCAACGGTAAAAATAAAATAAAATACAACAAATTGAATTACACACGCGCTTTTCCACTTGTTTAAATAAATATTTGTGCCTGCTTGAGCCAATAATATTTTAATTCATTAAACAAATTAAAGTAAATATTTGTTTAACTCATTAAACAAATTAATTAGTGTCAGCAGCAGCAGCAGTAAAAAAAGTGCAACAGCAAATTGCCGCTCACATTACAAAAAGCCGCATAAATTTCATGAGTTTACTTTAGTTTAATAAGTTGTTTGCACATATAAATAATTTTTCTGGTGTAAATTGATATATAAAAGCTCAGCGTGTTTGGCTTTATTTGTGTGCTAACTAAGTGGCTGACTTTAAACAGCTGATATTGATTTGGATTATAATAAACCGAGCGTACGACTATTTTTGGTGCCGCTGTTGCTGTAAGCAGCAAATTAAACTCAATAAAGTTCATTCGCCTATAAGTAAAATTCTAATCTTATCTGGGCAATCATAGAAAAGGAAATGCTTTCAGTTCAAGATTAAAAACACTTTTATTGTTTGACAATTTGAATTCCATTCGTCAACAAAGCGCTGAGCTGTGTGCAAATTGCTAAACGATCTTGATAGATAAGCAGTAGCATATATATTATTTAATATAAAATAGTGTGTATGACTTATCAAATTTATGACTAATCCAGTTTATAACGGATTAGTTGTGCCACTGTATATATTCATTTTGATAGGAATGCCAAAGAAATCGGACTCATGGTCAATAATATCCGCCGTAAATGGCCGCGACTGTCAAAAGATAATAATTGTTATTATATTTAAATAAATATGTTGTAAAGTGTAACGCACATTTCGCATTTTTTCATATCGGTAGCCCTGCTCGGCCTTGAGAAATGCATGCACTGCCTCATTAACTTCCGTATTGGGTTTAGAGTCAAAGTAATCGTCCATATCCCGGCAGCTGTAGTTGGCTGCTCCGCTTGTGCTGCGCGGCTGCTCGTTGTTTGATACATAGAATGTTTCGTTCTTTTTTTTGCTCTTCGATTTGCTTGGCGTACTGCTAAAATAATATTCCGTATTCTCGGAAGTATTATCTCTCTTACTCTTCTCCTTGCTCGATTCCTTTGCCGTCATAGCGCGTCTTTGTTGCTCCTGCTCGCGTCTTTGTCGCTGCTGCTCGCGTCTTTGTTGCTGCTGCTCGCGTCTTTGTTGCTCCTGATCGCGTCTTTGTGGCTGCGGCGGCGGCGGCGGCGGTGCGGGCGCAACTTGAGCGCAGTTATCCAATATTTCATTGCGTTCATGATCTATGCGTTGCTTGATGGCCTCCAGCATGGTCATCGGATCAATGGGCTCGGGCTTATCGGGCACAACGCCAGCGAATGCGATTTGAAACGCGTATTCGTTGAAATCGTCGTCGCCATTGAGTGTTGCCTGTATGACGCCAGGACAATAATGATCCTGCACCAGTTGATCAAAAAATAAAGCGCGAGTGCGTTGAATGAAGCGATCTTCAGCTGTCAAAGCAAAAATAGTAGTAGCAAAAAGTATGAATGAAATAGCATTAAAGAAAGAAATTAAGTAATAAATGTATAGAATTGCATACAGTAAAATAAAGGTAGTATTATTATATAAAAAAAATAATAATGGCTATAATAAAAGTTAGTAAAATGTAAGCAAAGCAAGTGAAATAGTAGTAGTAATTTAAAAAGGTAGGGAAAAAGGTAGTATATTTGTTGTAACAAGTTGAAAAGTACGAACTATGTTTAGTAGTGGCGTTTATATTAAAAATTAAAATAAGCATTAGTCTATTATGAAATAGTAGTAGCAATAATTAAAATGATTACCCGTATAAAGTAGTTAGTTTAAATAGTAGTAGTAGTAATAAGAATGACCATCAACAATAAGTAGTTATTCTAAATAGTAGTAGTAGTAGTAGTAATACAAAATTACCAGCAGCAAAGTGTAGTCAGTTTAAATAGTAGGAGGAGTAGTAATACAAAATGGCCATCAGCAATAAGTAGTTATTCTAAATAGTAGTGGTAATACAAAAGAGCAACAGCAAAGAGTAGTCAGCTTAAATAGTCGTAGATAATAGTAAAAAGTAGTAGCTTAAAAATGAGCAGCAGCGAAAAGTAGGCAGTGTAAATAGTAGTAGCAATAAAAATATGCATAATCAAAAAGTAGACAGTCAGGCAGTAGAAGTAGAAGTAGTAGTGACAAAAATGAACATTAGCAAAAAGTAGTCAATGCAAATAGTAGTAGTAAATCACTTACGCGTTAAAGTATCATTCTGATTGTCACATTCTGATGATGGTGGCTTCTTATTATACAAACTGGCAAAGCAGCTTTGTGTGTTATTGGATGTATCTAGTCTAGTGCCACAAGCGGGGGCGGGGGTATTTGCACCCATAGAGATGTTGCAGCATTGCGCTTGAGTTCGCTGCGTCGCATTCGAGCAATAGAGCGAGCTTTGATTCGAACGACAAGAGTTTGAAGCAGCAGGCGGTGGCATCATGGATTGGTCATGGTCAATGAATGTTGCTTGCTGCAACAAACAGTGGAAATGAGAATGAGAACATGCAACTGCTTTGTTTGCCACTCACACTAGCTGCATTCACCTTGGGGCAAGGCGCATAGTTAATTTCGGTTTGTGTCATGCAACACGAAGGCGCTGCCTTTGGCGCTTTGTATGCTGGCGCGCAACATGCTGAGGATTTGCTTGCTGCTTGTTGCGGCCGACTGCGCTGATAGCCTGGATCAATCATAGTGCTTCTAGCCGCAGGCTCCTTGGAAAGATAAAACTGTTATAAACAAATTTTTATTACTATTCAAACTTACAAAATCCTGCATAGTTTGATTTTTGCCAAACCAACTGATTTCAGGCCCTTGGCATTGTTGCTCTTGTTGTTGTTGTTGTTGCATGCGTTGCATATACGAACTTTGATTAGCATTGCTGCTGCCACATGGCTCATACTTTTGGTAGCCACTATTAGCAGCGTTACATTTTTAGTTTAAACCAAAGCTTACCTGCGCATAATTTTTTGTTTGCTCCGCTCGTGCTGCACGGCAGCAATTTGGCTTCTGTTGTGGCGCCTCGCGTATGTACAAAGGATTAAGCGGCGCGCCGCATGAACTATCCGCTGCTGTTTGTGTGCTATGCAGCGCTGGCGCCTAAACAAAATTGTTTATTTTTAAACATAAATAAATGTGCGTAAAACCTACAAAATCATCATAAGCGCTTTGATCGCAGCTTTGATTTATATTTGCTCGTCGCTGATTGCCAAAGTTAGTTTCCATTGCAAATCTCGAGCTTTTGCCTGCGCAAGCACTTTTTGTTTATTAAATAAATATATATGTATATTTATGTATATAAAGCATAAATTTAAGTAACTTACAGCGTTGCCTTTGCATGCTTTAGATTGTGGCTAAAAGAAATTAATGTAAATTTAGTTTGAGAAAACAAAAGAAATTCAAAACTTACAGGTCTCGAGGGCTGTAGTCCTATAATATTATGTGGATTGGGCTGCTGTGTGGGGCACTAAGAAAAATAAGCAATAAAGAAAATAAGCTTAAAATAAATATAAACAATTCTGCTACTTTAATTGTTGATGTGACCAACATTAATTGATCTATTTCGTGCCGATAAGACAAATATTTAAAGTGAATTTTGAAATAAAATAAAAGCAAAATTTTAGAACAATTATTGCAAGCAATGAAAGACATTACAATAGGCTTGGATTAGTGTTAGTTTTTAAATAAAATTTATGATTGTAAAGCTGAGGCTTCTGTGGAGAGGCAGCGGAATTCGTAGGTGAATTGTTTGCCTAACTGTTTAATAAATTAATATGCTAGTATACAAACGACTTGAGCTAAAATACATCTACGATTTCTATAATTAAACTTACAAAATTATCAATGCCTCTTTGGCAATCGCGTGTAGGTTTAGATGGTGCGCTCTTGGAGCGACAAGGCGCTGGCTGCTGTTGAGCCTGCTGTGGTTGCATATACTGCATCGTGCTCGCCCAGCAAGGTTGCTGCAATAATGAAAAATTAATTTGCTTATATTAACAAGTGCATTGGGACACACTTACGCCTTGTGCTGTCTTTGGCGGCGAGTGTCGATCGGTTGAGATTATGCATCGCTGTGTATCAGAGTCCGGTGAAGATGATGAGTGGGCTCGCTGCATCGTAGACGAATTGCAGGCGGTGCGGCTATTGCTGCTTTTTGCAACATTTGTGATCCGCGTGGCATTGGCGCGCGTTATGCCTACGCAACGATTGCAGGGCGGCAATCTCTGTGGGCTACACCGCTGCTGCTGTTGCTGCTGCTGCTGCTGAAAGCCAATTAAACGTGCTAGCGCGATGATCAGTTCATCGGGCAGCAGCACAGAGTTTCTAATCGGGCAGCAGCTCTTTATAGTTTGGCTTAGTCTGTGCACACTGTACTTACATGCAATCTATTGTTATTTTTTTTATGAATAACGCGTCAAGTAATCTAAACAAAATACAATAAAACCTAACAGTCTAAACTAGTGTAAGATTTCTTGTAATTTTGGTTGTGCCTTGTTCATGTAAAAAATGTGCTTAAAAAATTAGTAACATATTTATTAAAGATTTGGATTTTGTTAAAAGTAAAAAATTTGTTAGCTAGACATTCTAGAAACTAGAATCAAAGGCAACTTAAACAAGTGCATTAAAGTTGGGCGCAACCGACTTTTATATACGCTTTGACAAACAATATAAGTATTCAGTATTCGGTGAGAACATGTCAAAGGCTATGTTTAGTTTATTTAAAATTTCCGATTTTGTCAGTAGGCTGACATTTTTGTTTTTCATTTTTATTTGCTAGGGATGAGGCAGAAAAAAAATGTTTAGAAATATAATTTTTAAATATTTTTTAATTGCTTTATATTGTGTTATCCTTATTTTCGATTTGGGGCGAAGAAATAAAACAATAAAATAAGAGCAATTATTGGAGGGGCGAAGAAATAAAACAAAATAAAATAAAAGCAATATGTCCTGGGTATAATCACCTACATAGCAAATTTGGTTGATCTAGCTCTTATAGTCACTGAGTTTATGATGCTCATACAGACGGAGGAACGGACAGACGGATATGGCTGTATTGAATAAGTTTGTTTTGCTGATCAAGAATATATATACTTTATTGGTTCTGTTACGCCAGTTACATACGTTTGGCTAACTTGCTCATACCCTTTTCCTTTTTTTCCAAGTGTATACAAGTGATTTGCTCACTTTATAGCTCCAGATTAAATTGATTTCCACACTTGTGTTTACTTATATTTATTATTGAACTATTTTATATTAATTTTTGGCATATTGATATATTGATTAGAATATTTGCTGGTCAAGCGTCAATTGCTGCAATTGCAGTTCGACATAGTGCAAGTCCTTTGCTGTTTCCAGTTGATCAGTTGCTGCATTTGGACAGCCATCATGCCAGATAGTCAGTGGTGAGGTGGGGGCGGCGGCGGAGCCTTTCAATTTACAGTTCAGTTGTGCAGTGAGGTGTGCTAGAAATGTGGGCGTGGCATGGACATTTCGTGTGAAATCCAATTCATGCAGACTCGCCAACTGACTGACAATGAATTGTTGAACGGCACGTGCCACTTGCGGCCGCTGTGGCAGCCACTTGATGCTGCCATCGGCGGTGTCAAAGTGCAGCAATAGCTTGGAATGCCAGGCGAAGCGTTGCAGGCGCAGCAGCCCCAAGTGCCGCTGCAAGAGGCGCAACATACAAGCGTCGAACTGACATTGCAAGTTCTAATGCTACAATTTGACGAGGAGCTGCAGCAGCTTCTTGCTGCGCACTCAAAGCAGCCAGGCAGGCGGATATGGTGGCAGTGGCACTGGCTTTGTTGCAAAGGAAACACGTCAATTGTTGCAACTGTGGCAGTTGCGCAATTTCCTTGGCCGTAGCACATATCGCGCACGCTGGCAGTTGCAACACTTGCAGCATTTGGCCGTATTCCATGTTGGCCCATTCAGCGTTGCAGTTGCAACTTGCTGTCGTCGTCGTCGTCGCCGCCGGCAGCAGTTGAAACACAATCAAGCGAGGCAGCGCTGCCAAAAGCAGGCGCACATCTGCGGGCGACACGCCCACACAAACGCCCAGCTGCAGCTGCGTTAAGTTGCCGCAAATTTGCGCAATTAGAGGCAACACTTGTCTCTGACTTGACACAAAGCTCAAGCTACGCAGTCGTGTCAATTTGTCGCCGCCGCCTTGTGTGGCATGCAGCAGCCAGCGCATGACGGCCTTGCCCTGGCTCAAATTGTTGAGGCCACTTGTCAGCTGGCTCATGTAACCGAGCAATAGGCTTTGCTCATCCTCAGACAGCAGCTTTAATTGCGGCTCCAGCTGCCAGTCGAAGGCGCTGCTCGCATATTTGCGTTGCCAAATTTGCAGCACCAGCTGCTTGAGACGCGTCGCGTTGAGTTGCAGCAATGCAAACTGATCCTTAATTGACAGCTGAGCACATATCAAAAGCAGGCAATCGTCATTGAGCGTTGTCAGCGTTACTGTGAATGGAATGAGATGAATGCATTAAACGGAAGCGCTCATGGCTAAGTTTGGCTTGGGCTTGTGGCAAATAATTCGCTTACCGCGCCGCTTTCGCTGCATTGTTCTTGTCGCGATGACTCAGCACGGCGTACTGCGTGTCGCCGCTCGAACTCTCTCTCTGCGTAATGCACACCCTTGTTTTTGTTATTGTTTTGGAATCACTGTCAACTGTCCAGCTGATTGGCGCTCCCTGCAACGCGGCACAACAAAAAGCAACGCACAAGCAACTCCAATTACAACTTGTATATGCTGCAATCGCAGACGGGACGTAGCTGTGGCCCCAGCTGTGTGGATATCAACACCAGCACACACACACACACACACGACACAAGCATATTCAAAACTATTCCTTTAGTTTTCTGCTTAAAGTTGTGCGCGCACAGTGGTACAAATTTCATTTAGCAAGAATGCAAATATTTATTAAATATTTTTAAAGCTAATTCTAAAAACGCTGCAGCACTTAAAATTTGTTGTTATATAAATTAAGTTAATATGAAATAGTTGACCAGAATTCTTAACTGCGTAAGGCTTTAATTGGTTTTATTCGCTAGACTTGAGTAGCAATTCCATTTAAAATGCTCAGTGCATAAAAAATAATGCAGTCAACTGAAGATTGACAAAAAATAGAGTTAAATAGCTAACATTTGGTTTTGGATGAGGCATCGTAGTCTGAATACTTTCTATCTAGTTTCTATCTTAAAGATACGCTTGATTTTCACAGCTAAAATTTTGTAAAAAAATGGAATGTATTATTATTATTTATAATATTTTTTTATAGAAACTAGACTCGGATTATTGTCTAAAATTCTTATTTTTATAATATTTATTCATGATGTTGAATAATCTTGACTGTGATTTATATCTAAACTTAATTCAACCCCTATAATGTATAACTGTGAATTCAACACGCTTGTCCCACTGTGCCTGACTAAAACTCAGTTGGTGGTGGTCGTTGGTGTTATAAAAATAGCTGCAACCCTGCCAGGGCAGAACGTCCGCTTAAAGTGCGGTTGAGTGCGGGTTGAAAGAGAAAGAGAGAGAGAGCGGTTGAGAGTGAGGGAGTCAGCATGCTCTTTGCCATTCAGACCAGGCATAGCGCACACCACTGTGATTGCTTTTTATCGCCTCGGCAATGAAGATGCGTTTGGCTATTTTTAAAAACGCTTAACGCTCTGATAAATGCATGAAACACACACACACACAGAGGCTACAATATGAATTTATGTATGAGGCTCAAGGGCCTTGAAATTCAACATATGCTTATACATTTGTGTCTGTCAGTCATAAACTATAACGACAGAGAGAGAAAGAGAGAAAATCAAAATGCTATAGAAAAATACCAAAATTCGAAATTTATTGGACAAAATACGTTTTGTAGAAAAACAAAATTTAATAACAAAGTTAGGCAATCAGCAGACAATTGTATGGCGACTTGGCGTCCCTTTCGTAAGCTACAGTTGTGCCGTTAATATGCGACGCCAACGCGGCGGCGGTCTGAGCGGAGCTGCTGCTGGGGCACAAGAACAGCTGGAGGCAGCCAGCGAGAGATCACGTACTTGCAAATTTCTGCACATGCTATGGAATTTGGTGCTGTTCATGGTCATAAGCATGATGATCTGCGTCTTTATGTGGCTGATATATCTCAGCATTGAGTACTATGCATGCAATTCGGAATATCGCTTCGCCAAGATGCGCATACGTTTCATTGAGCGCGAGCGTCGTCGCCAATTGGGCGGACGCATGCCGCTGTCGCCGCTGGAGCACGAGGTTAATCAGCAGCTGATGGCAATGAAGCTGGTCGATGAGCAAGTGTGGAATATCTGGCGCGATTATCAGCCGCGTCCGCACTTTCTCTCCAAGTACCAAATCAACGAGACTCTCATGTACAATCTGCTGCGTGCGATGCCCAAGGGCGGATTGTTGCATGTCCATGATGCGGGCATGTTCAAAACTGATTTGCTTTGCAACCTGACGCTCTACAGCGATTTGTGGGCCTGCATTGGTCCCCAGGGCAGCTTCGAGGACTTTCGCTTCTCCAAAAGCCATCCGAAAATACCTCCGCAGGACGATTATTTCTGCAATTGGATGTTAATGCGCAACTTTCGCCTGCAGTCCGATGACAGCTATGAGAAGAAGCTGCATCAAAGTCTGTCGCTGGATGCGCACAGCTTTATGAATGCCTCACATTTGGCACAGCACATGAAGCGAGCTCATCGTTTGATTTATGGTTTAGTTACCTATCGCCCCATATGGCCGACATTCCTAATGAATATGCTGGAGGATTTCTATAACGATGGCGTCAATTATATTGAATTGCGCTCCTCATTGCCAGTTGTGAGTAGTGTTGAGCAGTTGTTTTTTTTTTTCTGCTGTTTTAGCTTCACTTTTACTCTAGCTGTATGATCTGGAGGGTTCGAACTTTACCATCTTGGATACGGCATTTAGTGTGGTAACAGCCACGAACATATTTCGTTCCAGTCATACGGATTTCATTGGCATGAAGCTGATTTATGCACCAGTGCGCCAATATAATGATTCCAAATTGAATATCTATTTAAGAAATGCGCAAATTTTGAAGGTATTTGTTGTTCAAAGTCTTTCGGTGATTTTCAAAAAGTGATTTTACTGTCTTAGGAATATTCTAAGGCAAAGCGAAGAAATCAAATCTTCGTTTATCTCTTATAAACTTTAGATATTTTCCAAGCAGTTTCGAGGCTTGGGACAAAAATATTCCAACCCAAAGAAAGAAATCCTTATTAGCTTCAACTTTGCGAGAAATCTTCGTTTTTCTCTATTCAAATTTAATTATGATTTTTAGTTTACATTCCAACCCAAATCTAATCACCGCTAGATACATTTTCAACAAAAGCAACTCTTACTACATTTCCCTTTTCATTAGGCGCATTTTCCGAACTTTGTGGTTGGCTTTGATTTGATTCATTTTGGCAACGAGTGCGATTTACCAGCGCTAAGCACCAACTTGCAACTGCTGCATATCAGCAAGGAAATTGACTTTTATTTCCATGCTGGCGAATCGCGCTGTGTGCATCGCACAGCGGCAACTGAGCCGGATGAAAATCTTATTGATGCGCTGCTGCTCGGCAGTAAGCGGATTGGAAACGCACTCAATTTGCCTTTGCATCCGGAGGTGCTGAAAGCGATGCGAAGACTCAATGTTGCCGCCGAAGTGTGCCCATTGTCCAATCATTATATGCAATATGTTAACGATATGCAACAACATCCAGCGGCGTATCTAATAGCCGCTGGTTATCCCATGGTCATAGGCTCGGACTATCCATATTTATGGAATGCTGCACCACTCACCGACGACTTCTATGTGGCATTTGTGGGAATTGCCAATAGTGGCGCCAATCTGCGTCTGCTCAAGCAGCTGGCCTTGAACTCCTTTTTGTATAGCTCACTGCACGGCGATGAGAAAGCTCATGCCATAGCCAAATGGCGTCGCAATTGGGATCAATGGATTGTGAGCTTTGTAAGCCAGGGATAAATGAATGATGATGAATTAACTGTAAAAGAAAAATAAGTTTGCAACAACTGTATAAGATGGCTATCTATATTATATATATAAAACCTGTGCTGTCTCTAAGCTTAGCATACGCGTTTCATTGTAACCAAGTATGATTTTTAATCTAATCGATGTTAGGGCTGCTTATAAATCAAAGTGCTGCTGGCTGATTAACAAACGATTATCGGCTTAGATACAGGAATAAGTTTTTGCTTGTTTTAGGAAGCGCGTGTTTAAATCAATGATAATAGGCTATAATCAAAGTGAATTTATAGTCATTACAGATAAGAGCGCGCACGAAATTCACGATCACCAAATTCCCGCTGTCTTTCCTCAGTCTAGTTACGCATATCAGACGCTGCGGTACACAAAATACGCAACAATGATTGGGAACTATAAATTTTTATTGGCTTTGTTGAGCTGCTGTCTGCTTGGACTGTCCGAGTCGAGCACACGTCATCAAGATGTTTCAATGGCTACACATTTTGTTAGCCTAGGCGGCAATAGTATTACGCATGTGGAATCTTTTCTGCCCAGAAGTCGTCCCAGCGCGGATACTTATAGAACTGTGCGCAATGCTTTCTTTCACTATGAGGAGTCGCGTGCCTTGGGCTATGATCTGGAGCTGAATTCACGTGAACTTAAAGCAAATGCTACGATAATGAAGATCAAGGTAGCGGAATATACAGAGGGCGAAGTTACTCCGCACTTATTTAAACCTTCCCAGCATATATTCGATGTGCTGGGTGCTATCAGCAAAGCGGAGTTGTTCAAATACCTGCAGCACATGCCCAAGGGCGCCGTTTTGCATGCCCACGATACCGCGCTGCTAAGCACTCAAGCTATTATAGAGCTTACCTATCGTGCCGATCTGTGGATGTGTCAATCATCTAGCGAGCATCTGAGTGCCATTGCCTTGCGTTTTGCCAAGAAGCAACCTGAGGCGCTCACCGAACCTGTAGCCTGCACCTGGAGCTTATTAACGGAAGTGCGAAATAAGGTTGGAGCTGCAGCAGTAGACGCACATCTAGAGGCGAACCTAACACTCTATCCGACCAAAAAGTTTGAGGATAACAATGCCGCTTGGTCTAGATTTATGGAAATCTTTGGTTTGTTGGATGGTCTGCTGATGTATGCGCCAGTTTGGGCTGATTACTACCACAAAGCCTTGGAGGAATTTCTAGCCGATGGTGTGCAGTACTTGGAATTCAGAAGCCTGCTGCCCATTGTAAGTAGCTTGCAGTTTTAAAAGCTTTAGCTTTACTCAATCTCCTAACCGCAGCTCTATGATATGGACAACACTGTTTATACACCGCTGGACACTGTGCGCATTTATGTGGAAACTTTGGCTAAATTCAAAGCAGCCAATCCGGACTTTATAGGCTCACGCATGATCTATGCGCCATTGCGTAATGTCAAACCCGAGGGCATTGAGGATTATATTAAAATACTTTTGCAAGTTAAAGTAAGTGTAGCTATCAAAATGTGCAAACTGCTTGCTAATTATTTGTCATGTTCGTAGCAAGCGTATCCCGAATTCGTCGCCGGCTTTGATTTGGTCGGTCAGGAGGAACTTGGACGTCCTCTGAGCGATTTTATTGATCAACTGCTGCAAATACCGCAAGACATTGATTTTTATTTCCATGCTGGTGAAACCAACTGGTTTGGTTCTTCGGTCGATGAAAACTTAATTGATGCGCTGCTGTTGGGCACCAAGCGCATTGGACATGGCTTTGGTCTGGTCAAGCATCCTGTCGTCTTGGACATGGTCAAGAAACTGAATGTTGCCATTGAAGTGAATCCAGTTTCCAATCAAGTGCTGCAGCTTGTTAGCGATTTTCGTAATCATCCTTGCTCGCATTACTTTGCCGATGGCTATCCCGTGGTCATCTCATCCGATGATCCCTCCTTCTGGAAGGCCTCACCGCTCACCCATGACTACTACATTGCCTTCTTGGGCATTGCCTCGCAGCATGCGGATCTGCGTTTGCTTAAGAAACTTGCACTCAACTCTATTCAGTACAGTTCACTGTCTGTCGATGAGAAATACGATGCGCTAAACAAATGGCAAAAGAAGTGGGATGCCTTCCTCGACTACGTCAATGATGAGAAGGGCAATGGCGCCGCCTCCCCCAGTCAAAAGCTCGATTGACTAGCACGGGTGGTGGCAGCATCACTGGCTGTGTTTTCTTTACTGAATACCGGCCTTTGGCGCTAGTCGGTTCAACTCTTCCACTCTCTACGCTAGAATGTCCTGTCGCTTATACTCAGCTCTGGCTTTCTTATATTTTGTGTATTTTGCAACGCACTTACAACAACCAACCAAACACCTTAGGCAATTATACCAATTTATACGAATTGCTTAGCTTTATTTTGTTTAGTTTTCTAAGTTAATTTAAGTTTTGGCTTTGCTTTCGACAAACACTAAGCTGGAGATTGTATTAACTATTGTGAATAAAGAACTTGGGTTTAGTCGAAGCGTATCAATTGTGTCTTATTTACAGAGAGGAAGAAAGAGAGAGCTATGAAATCAGTTCCTAAATAATAAGTTATTATGTCTGCGTGACTTTGCGCTAATTTATTGTATCCTAAGTTTGAAATATATAAATTACGTTTATTATTTGCTTATTGTTACTAAAATGTTTGTTGCGTATTTCACAATGATTGAAATTTAAGATAGTGCCTAAACTTCTTATCATTCAAGTACAATTCCACTTGAGATTGAACAAGAGTACTTGGGTATGAAAGATATAAGTGGGAAATTCCATATTAAAAATAAGTTTCAATTGCATATGCTCTTAACTACAATGTTTAGATAACTATTGTTATTAGTTTGTTGATATTTTTGTACTCAATCTTATTTAATGCCGCTTAAAATACTACATAGTTATAATTTAATAATAATATTTTAACTTCGGTGCTTAATGTATAAGGATAAATTATTATTTTTCATAGCAGAATGAGTCAGTTCTCAGTTAGTTCGGCTCTCTACTTACTTTTGGGAATTGCATAATATATTTTCATGAACCCTGTAAAGTTTATTAGTATGTAGTAGTTTAAGGTTAACAAAAAAAAACTGTAGCCATACATAAACTTCATTAGCTTTTAAGCATGTGAAATTATTGCATATAAAGTTTTCAACTGTTTGGTAGCTGCTAATGATATTTGAAATTCCAATTGGAATGTTTGTGGCAAGGCATGCCGCTTGGTCAGATGAGAGGACATAGCGGCGGCATTGCTGGCTGCTTAATGTTGAGTGCACACCAAAGTGGTCGATGTTTAATGAATATGCGCTGCTTACATACAAACCCCCCTCCCCTCGTGCCATTGCCACTCTTTGCTGCTGTTCCATGTTAATGGCTGCTGTATGAGCTTTATGTTTGTTCCTATTTAGTGTTTGCTGTGCAACTGTGGCTACGGTTCGATTTTGATTGGGTTCGCGTAATGAGGCGGCGCTTTTATGGCAGCAAACTGGGGTGGGGGGTGCCATGTCATGATATGTGTGCAGCAAATTCATCAATTTGTTGTCAGCCAATGCATTAAATGCAGTGTTAACAGCCAAGCAGGAGCATAAAACAAGTCACATACGGCTGCTGCCCCAACATAAATAACTGGCAAACGAGCAACATATTTTACCAATGTGCACATAAATTTAACAGTTTTCGGTTTCGGAGCAAGTTGTCAAAAAATTATTCGTAAATAAAAATTTATAAAAATTTGGTACGATGAGCATGGCATTCAATTGGCGACTGCGCTGCCAAACGCTGCGTTTTATGTCTAAAGAGCTGAGCAGCTACAAACATGCAAAGATATCGATGAGCAAAACCTTGAGAAATACCACACCCGAAGCTTATTGCACCTTGCGTGAGGTGTTGGTGAAACAGGATCGAGCACAGGCTTTTGGCTACAATGTGCAGTTGAATGAAAAGGAAACTGCAGCCAATGAAGTGATAATGAAGCAGAAGCTTAGAGAGCTCGAGAAAGGTTTTCTTGATCCCGCAAAGTTTGCGCCAGGTCATCATATCTTTGAGGTATTGAAAGAGGTGGAAAAATCCAAACTTTTTGCCATGTTGAAGACCATGCCCAAGGGTGGCATATTGCATGCCCATGATACAGCGCTCTGCAGCACAGAGTTTCTCATCAGGCTGACCTATCGCCCGGACTTGTGGATATGCACCACAGACGATGGTTGCAAGGCCATTGCGTTTCGCTTTTCCAAAGAGCAGCCGACTATGAAAGCCCTGTCCGATTGTAATTGGGAGCCCATGTGCGAGTTTAGGCAGCGTCGTGGCGAGGAAAATGTTACCAAGTATCTCTATCGTCGCTTCAGCATGTATCCCTATGCCAGCTTTGCTTCCAATAACGAAGCTTGGAATCATTTTATGGGCATTTTTATGCTGCTCGATGGGCTGCTTATGCATGCGCCTGTCTGGGCAGATTATTATTATAATGCCCTGCAAGAGCTCAAAGCAGATGGTGTACAGTATTTGGAATTACGTTCATTGCTGCCAGATCTTTATTGCATTGATGGTCAGCAGTTGAAAATTAACGACACCTTGGCCATATATAAAACACAGACTGATGCGTTTCTGCAGCAGAATCCAGACTTTATAGGTGCCAAGCTGATATATGCGCCACTGCGTGGTGTCGAGCCTCAAGTAGTGGAGGAATATGTGCAAAAGTGCACGGCGTTAAAGGTGAGAAGAAAGAGTAATTGAGAGGAAATGAGTAAGAGCAAAAAATTATAAATATTTTATGCTGGGGTTACAAGAATTTCAAATCACACCCTTCAAAACACTCAAAACAAGCTTTGAGTTTACCGATTCTTCTAACCCTAAGCAGCTTCTTGTTGTCGAACAACATAATATCCAGCCTAATTAACCTCTCAGTTGCTCGCTAACTACGATTAGTTTTTGGAGATTTCAGTGGCACCTCTAATAATTTGAAATCTCTTCTTATCAAGTATATATCCTAGTCGTGCTTTATTTAATTGTATAACGCAATCCACAGCAAGAATTTGGTGACTTTCTCGTAGGTTTCGATCTGGTGGGTCAAGAGGAACTGGGACGTCCCTTAATAGATTTCATAGAACCCTTGCTCAAAATGCCCGAAGACATAAATTTCTATTTCCATGCTGGCGAAACCAACTGGTTTGGCACTTCCATCGATGAGAATCTTATAGATGCCATTTTGCTGGGCACCAAGCGCATTGGTCATGGCTTTGCCTTGGTTAAACATCCATTTGCCATGGAGCTATGCAAGAGTCTCAACATTGCAGTTGAAGTGTGTCCCGTTTCGAATCAAGTGTTGCAATTAGGCAGAGACTATCGTAATCATCCAGCGGCTACGCTTATAGCGCAGAGTGTGCCCATTGTTATATCCTCAGATGATCCTTCGTTCTGGCGTGCGTCGCCACTTACGCATGATTTTTACTTTGCCTTTCTGGGCATAGCGCCAGCTAGAGCGAATCTAAAGTTTCTCAAACTGCTAGCGCTGAACTCTATTAGCTACAGTGGTCTCTCGCCTGAAGAAAAGTCAGTTGCCATGCAGAAATGGCAAGCACAGTGGGATAAATGGATGATAATAAGTACAGCAGTAGTTTATATTGTATTATTATTTATAAGTGCCATAGTTTAAATAAAAATACATTTCTGTTTATAATTTTTATTTCTTGATTTTATTCTCAGCTAATTTTTGGTTTTTTGTTTTGTGTTTCCAACTTACATTGATACAATTGATATGGGTTATGAGTATGCACAAGCTTTTGGTGTTTTCAAATACATTTTGTTGTTATATTTTAAATACTTGTAAAATTATAGCACATTTTTTATGATATTTTTTGTTTGGGATATGTTTTAAGCCATTTAACTGTTACACATATATATGCCTGTTTTTTTTAATATATTTTTAATTTTTTGCAAGCTGAGTCCTTTCAAAAAACACTTAACACAAGCATAGTTAATAGAAGCGAGTATATGTATATATATTTTATATAAACATACAGACAATGGGTCTATTTGATATTTTTTAAATACAATTTTATTTCGTTTTTTATTCAAATATGTTTTTTACATTCATAAAGTATGAAATGAAATATTGTTTTTGATTAAATCTGAGCTATTCAGCTGGAATATCAAATTGAATCAAAGCTATTTTTTAACTATCCAAAATGCTAAAGCTTAAAAAAACTAAGTAAATTAAATTTAGCTTGAAATCTAGTTATAATTTTTGTTCACATGTTCAGCTCTATTTTTATTTTGAAAAGCATTTTTAGTTATTTTTTTTGTATTAATATTCAAACTGTTTTTAACTGTATATGTGCTCGCAAAAATACTTTGAATCTGCGTTTTTTTTTTTTTTTGTATTTTTTTTGAAAGAAAGTTTACAAAATACAGAATACGTTTCCATATAATTTTATAGCCCAGTGTATACCAAGAGTTCGTTTGCCTAATGCTCGCTTCAAATCCCATGAATTGTTTTTAAATTTAAAAGCTTACTTAATGTTACCCGCTCGCCTAGGCAAGCCCCAATTTTGATCCAGCTTCTCTTCTTATTTTTTTTTTTAAACAATCAGAAGTGTTTATTTATATACAAACCTTAAAAACTAATGCATAGTTTTCTTTCTCAATTGACGCTATGTGCGTTGCCATCGTTGTTGTTGTTGTTGTTGTTGTTGTTGCTGTTGTTGTTGTTGTCTGATCTCATCTACACTCAAAGGATAGGGTATTATATCAGGTTGTTGTTCTGGCGATGAATTGTTGTCATCATTGCTAATTGCTGGCTTATTATCATCAATAATTTTGCCAGACTCTGCTTGCTGATAATATTCTTGTTGCTGTTGTTGTTTCTTTTGTTGTTTTTTGTAATGCTTTTTGTTGTAATTATGTTTGTTGTAAACATGTTTGCCGTCATCCGTGCTGTCCGCGCTGCAATACTGCAAAATTTATAAAACACATTTTTCATGCATATTTTGATTAAATAAATTTTACAAAAATTAATTATTCATGTGGCGCACATAATGTTAGAAATTGAAAGGCTATGGCGTAATTATTTTTACGCTTAATTGCTTTAAATTGCACTCAACTGCACACACACAAAATAATAAAAATTATAAATGAAATAAAAATAGATAAGATTGCAACACATAAACAAAAGGCCCCCAAGCTTTGACTGAGATAACAATAACCATAAAGAAATAACTTTTATATCAATTGTTGCTCAGCTTGTGTTTTAAACTTTAACGTGGCCTGATTAACGCCCCAACCGCTGCGAAAGTAAAATTTATATTTTTACTCTACGATAAGTTGTGGGCCAAAGGCGATAAGATAATCACCCACCCTTGATGGCTTAGTAAATTATGCTATTAGTTTTAATTTGTTAGTCGTGCGAAACTTTCAAGGGCTCGCTGCCATTGAAAAGTCGCTTATCTGCTGTTAGTACAACACAAAAATCAATAACAAAATGTTCACAAGTCAATTATAAATTGTTGCTTTTGTTTATAAATAGCATGGAGAGCAGACCTAAGCGGGTTTTTAGTATGCAGCGCATGTTTAGCCCAGCGTCAGTTTGAAAATTTTAATTTTCCCAATTTAACCTTGAACTTTGTTTATACAAATTCACAATAATCTAATTATAAACACATACATATGAATATATATTGATAGCAATTGCAGTAGCTGCAATTATAATAGCTAAACGATTGTAGTGCAAACTGAACTTAGGAATACCCTAGAAAGTAAAATTTATGCAGAGTTATAAGCGAATAAGTTTGCTTAAGTATTGTAGACTGACTATATTTATTAATAATTTTATTTTAAATTTAATGACAATCAAATTAAAGTTAAAGAGTCATTGAAAAATCAATTACGAAAATATGAATACAAATTTTCACAAAATTTACTTATTTACTTCTAAGAAAATAAAGCAAATTTTCTTTGGCTTAAATATTTGTTCATGCCAATTGTTTTAATTTATTTTTATTCAACTATCATTCATTAAATTTATTTGTATTAATTTTTATTCAAATAAATCGAAACGTGACTAAAAGTTGAAAAGTCTTTAGAGTGCAAAAATATGCCTCTGAATATTTTAAATATTCTACTACCTAAAATATTTGTTTTTATAGCGTAATTGAAATTATCTAATTATATACTAGTTAAAGCAATAAACGACACTCTATGCCTACACTACGCTCTATAATTAATAAACAAGTTAGAAGCTCAGCGTATACTTAGAATAGAAATTAAAATAGTTGAATGTAGTTCAAGGTGAATAAACTTGAACTCAGTGTAGCAGTTGAAGGTAACAAGTGTTTGTTAGCCAAAGAAAGCGTTAAATGCATTAAAAATATAGAAAAATATAAACAAACCAAGTTGAGCTTAGCTGAGCTTATAAAACTGAGCTTAGATTAAACTAAACAGTTTAGTTGCGCTTTGTTTGCGCAGCGTGCAAGTTCTCGAAGCTCTGTCGCGAAATGAGTGCCACGCCCACAAAGCAAACAGCGCGCATTGTTATCATAGGCGCGGGCGCTGCGGGAATTGCGGCGGCAACGCGTTTGCTTGCGCAAGGTTTCAAGCAAGTTTGCATATTGGAGGCGGAGAATCGCATAGGCGGACGCATTAATACAGTTGCATTTGGTGATAGTGTCGTCGACAAGGGCGCACAGTGGTGCCATGGCGAGGAGGGAAATGTGGTGTACGAGCTGGTGAAGCAGACAAAGCTGCTGGACAGAACGGGCGATGTGTTGAAAGCGGTGAAATTTGTGCGTTCGAATAGGCAAATACTGGAAGATGAAGTCGCCTATGTGCTGGGCTCAGCCATAGAGAGCGCTTGGCCTACAGGGCCAGAGGAAACAAACGGCTCGCTGGGTGATCATGTGAGTGTTAACTATTGGCGTGGGCTGGAGCAAGCGCCGCCTGTGGATCGGGAAATAGCCACTGAGCTGCTGGAGTCCATGAAGAAGCTGCGCTGCTCCTACACAGCCTCCGATCATTTGTTTATGGTGTCCAAGCGTGCGCACTTGGAGTTTCATAACTGTCCAGGCGAGTTTATGTGGAACTGGCAGGACAAAGGCTACAGGACAATACTCAAAACGCTAATGCAGGCAAAGCTTAGCGAGCCTGAGCACTTGGGTGTGCTGCAGGACAAAATACAGTTAGCTAAACCCTTAGCGGAGATTGATTATACGCAGCCTAAGCTTGTCAAGCTGCGCTGCTGGAATGGTGAACTCATTACCGCTGACCATGTCATCTGCACGGTGTCCTTGGGCGTCTTGAAGGCGCAACACGAACAACTTTTCAAGCCTGCGCTGCCCGCAGCCAAAGTGCGCGCCATTAAGGGCTTACATTTGGGCACAGTTAACAAATTTTTCTTGGAGTACGAGTCACAGCCCTTGCCAGACGATTGGGTAGGCGCCAATTTTCTATGGCTAACCGAAGATTTGGCTGAGCTGCGTGGCAGCGAACGCTTTTGGCTTGAGAGCGTGTTTGGTTTTCATCGCGTGCTGCATCAGCCACGCCTACTGCAAGCTTGGATTATAGGCGAACATGCGCGCCATATGGAAACACTCAGCGAGCAAGAAGTGCTCGATGGCTTGCAGTGGCTATTCCGCAAATTCTTGCCATTCAACATGCCACAGCCGCAGGCATTTATACGCACACAATGGCACTCGAATCCCAATTTTCGTGGCAGCTACAGCTCCCGCACCAACTACACCGACGAGCTGCGCACAGGTCCGTGGGACTTGGAGACACCGCTGCTGGACGAGGCGGGCAGGCCGCGTGTGCAATTCGCTGGCGAGGCCACCAACAAGCACCACCACTCATCTGTGCATGGCGCCATTGAAACCGGTTGGCGTGAGGCGGATCGCTTGAATCAATATTATAATGCCCGCAATGCTCAATGAGAAAGCGTGGCCAGCTATACAAAATTAATATGCTGTCAGCTTAATTATAATTTGTATTTGCTTAAAGCAGCGTTTTGGCTCTTAGCAGCTAATAAAATTCACTAAAAATAGTTTGCTTGTGTTTCGCTTTGCTTTTGTTTTACAGCAGACTTGAGGGTTATCGTCGCTTTATATAGAGTGTTTGATAATCTTGCGTGCTTTATAGCCCAAGACATGTTGATATCTAATCAAACAATTGCAGCCACGCGTTGCAGCTTTCTGTCTTAAGTATTAGTGATTAAGTAATAAATTTAAAAAATTGCATAAGCAGATTTAATGGCGAATATATAAACTGCCAATGCCAGTAGAACAACTTTTAAGTTTATAGCTTTATTTATTAAATTTCTAAAGCAAAAGTGTTTGAAAACTTTCTCCACTGCATTAACTACTTGGCATAAAATATTAAAATTGATTTTCAATAATTTATAATCAATTGTTATTTAAATCTTACAACATTTGCTTACAATTTCTACTAGGTCATGCATTTGTAATCAGTGTAATCAGTTTATTGCCACTTATTTGTGCACTAG
Organism: Drosophila busckii; assembly: GCF_011750605.1. Lineage (NCBI taxonomy): Eukaryota > Metazoa > Arthropoda > Insecta > Diptera > Drosophilidae > Drosophila > Drosophila busckii. The sequence goes on from NC_046606.1 coordinate 13,878,383, forward strand.
AAACGTTTATTAGTTACTACAGTAAGCCCTCGCAAAAACTACTCGCTTTGACAGCCTTTTGGAGAGCGAATAACAAACAAAATTTCGTTTCGTAGTCACGAAGTTTCGGTTAGCAAACGTTTGAACATAAAATTGTAAGACCTTGTTATGAATATCGAGCAATCTGCTGGAACTTCGTTAATCGAGAGTCAAAGGGTTGAACCTCTAAGCTGCGATTAATGAAAGATCAAAATTTTAATTAGGCTCAATATATATACTACGGCTATAAGTTAAAGCCCAATTTAAACTCTCGATTTCCACTAAAGACTTTTCCATAAGTGATTAAACAGTTGAGTGAATATTGAAAAATACTTGCAAAGGCAGCGGCAATTCTCTACCCCGGCGGACATGCTCGCATCAAAGTATTTTCTCTCTCAAAGATATATAAATTTTTTTAATTATTGCTGCTCAGAGAGTTGCTCAATTTTAATGAGCAGCACAAGCTGCTGAATGAATTTCCGCTGCAAATAGTTTAAAGTGCAGCGGCAAAATTTCAGCACTTTTTGTGTGGCGGCAGGGCAATGAGGTGTGTGTGTGTGGCTGCCAACATGTTGACCAACTCATTTGCAGCACGCCAACAAAGGCAGACAGAACGTGCAACATTGTAATTACGCTCGGCTTGTTGGCAAACAGACAAACGGGAACACACACTGATTTCGAAAACTTTAGTTTGGACAAACTGCAAGTGTAGTAAAAATTTTTGTTTGCCACTTGAAAGCCACAGAGCCAACAAAAACGTAGCAAATGGCAGCCAAAACTGTTGCAAGCTTCAGTTTGCTGCTGCTGCTATTGAAAATTCAAATTTATGCCACATGTCGTTTTGGCCTCGACCAAGTCAACGCACAACGCAGATTACATTCGTGCCTAACACACAAAAAAAAAAAAAAACAAAAGGAGGAAAAGGCAGGAAACTCAAACATGTAGAGCTGGTCACATCTGTTTAAGCTTTGGCTGAAGTGTTTTGCTTTTTTTGCCACCGCCGCTTTGTTGTGCTTGCTTAACCAAACGCATACGTGCCTTTTACCACTGTGCTGGGACTTGGTTGGAGTAGCAAATGGTGTGCGCTTATGTGTTTAGTGTTCGCTAACTTTCGTTATCCTTGTTGGTTTTATTTCTGCTGCTCGAGTGAGGTGAGCAAGGATTATGCGTAAATTAATTACGCACAAGTCTTTGACTAAGGGTCAGTGATTTTTTCGTAAGTGCCACAGCTGCATAGAGATCAATTTAGTAAACCCTAGTTATGCTTATAAAATTAAAGATTTAAGCAAAATGCTGCTCAAATTTATAAAAAGTTAATGCATTGATTACCTAGTGGCTACCAAGTAACTATTTCATATTCAAATTGAATTATTCAAAATTTAAGTGTTTACCAAGTAACTAGTGCATACGCTAGTTTGTAGATAATATGCTTGACTAAGCAATAGACTAATAATTTCATAAATAGATTACATTGTTAGTGTTCACAAAGGAATTAGGTATTTCGCTAGTTTTCTAGTTTATAAGCTTAGGTAAAAATATTCAATAAATAAGCTACGAATTTAATAAAGGGAATACCAAGAATAGTTTACCAAGTAACTAGTGATTTAGCTAGCTCGAAATTAGATAGTCGAATGACTAAAACACTTCAATTAACTACAATAAAATTGAAAGCATTGAAGCTTACTAAGTAACTAATTTGAAAATAATTATTTTAAATTAGTAAAAAATAAAGCAAATACATTGTGGCTACCAAGTCACTAGTTCATTCGTTTAAAAAGCTCATAAGGCAAAAAATTCCATTAAACAAATATGTACAGTGTTTATTAAATAATAATAACTGCGCTAGTTCGCAGCTTAAACTCAAAAGATAAATCTTTTTTAATGGCAGTTATTTATTTAATTTTTCGCTGCTTTCATCTAGATAGTCGAACGACTTAGATAATTGAATTAAATACAATAAAATGTAAATTACCTAGAGCTTACTAAGTAAATCACTAATTCCAAAATAATTAATTTTAAATTAGTAAAAAATAAAGCTTTAATCTTAATAAGGCAAATACCTTTGTGGCTATCAAGTAACTAGTTTCATTTGCTAGATTGAAACTCAATTAGTAATTAAGCCAAAAATTCCATTAAATTGCGTAATATTGACTGCGCTAGTTCGCAGCTTAAACTCAAATGAAAAATCTTTAATTTAATGGCAGTTATTTTATTTAATTTTATCGCTGCTTTCATACGTCGCTTTTACTGTATTTGGTGCATTTTAATTCATGTTGGCTTCTGTCGTTTTACAATCTGTTTACATATAGTACACGCTCTGGCTATATACGCGCTGTTCTGGCGCGATAATAGTCGCTGAGGCGTGCGGCCTCACGCCAGCCCGTCTCGACAGCTCCGTGGACCGTCGAGTAGAAATGCTTGTGGGTGGCCTCGCCGGCAAACTGTAATCTTGGCTTGCCGTCCACTTCGCACAGCGGCGCCTCCAAGTCCCAAGCGCCTGTGCGCATTTCGTCCGCCTGTGTGGTGCGGAAACTGTAGCTGCCGCGAAAATTCGGATTGGCATGCCATTGGGTGCGCAGCAGACGCACTGGCTCGGGCACTGCGATGGGCAGGAATTTGCGGAACAGCCACTGCAGGCCCTCGAGCACTTCCTGCTCGGTAAGCGTTTCCATATGACGCGCATGCTCGCCTATAATCCAGCCCTGCAGCAAACGCGGCTGATAGGAGACGGGATAAAAGCCAAATACGCTTTCCAGCCAGAAGCGCTCGCTGCCACGCAGCTCAGCCAAGTCCTCGGCCAGCCACAGACAAGCAAAGCCAGGCCAATCCGCGGGCAGTGGCGCGACAGCATATTCCAAAAATAATTTATCCACAGTGCCTAGTTTTAAGCTTTTGATGGCACGCACCTTGGCCTCGGGCAGCGCGGGCACAAACATCGTTTGATGGCGTTCCTTTAGCACGCCCAGGGACACAGTGCAGATGACATGATCAGCTGTTAGGATTTCGCCATCCCAGCAGCGCACCAAGACCTGTTGCCCATCACGCCAGTTGATTTCAGTGATGCGCTTGTTGCACAGCACGCGGCCCTTGAGTATGCCCAGATCGTCGGGCTGGCAGGGCTTGGACTTCATCAGCAGACGCAGAAAGCTCTTGTAGCCCTTGTCGCGCCAATTGAGCAGCAGCTCGCCCTCGCATAGCCAGTACTCGAGATGGCCCTGGCCAGACACCTCAAACAGATGATCAGCCGCCTCGACAGAGGCTTCAAACTTGTGAAAGTTTTCCAGAAACTCTTGAGCGATGTGCTTATCTACAGGTGGCAGCTTTTCCAGCTCACGCCAGTACTTGGCGGAGATATAATCGCCCAGCGAGCCTTTGTAGTCCGCCAGCTCCGTTTGACGCTCTGGTATAGAAGCAAATGCTATGTTCTTAAGACTATCGGCTAGATCTTCAGCTAGCACCTCCTTGTTCGAGCGCACGCACTTGAAGGTTTCATAGTGCGCCTCTGTCGTCTCCAGCAGATTCAAATCCTTCACCGTTTCATACACCACATTGCCCTGCTCGCCATGACACCACTGAGCGCCCAAGTCCACCACATTGTCAGCAAAGGGAATCGTGTGCACACGTCCGCCGACGCGGCTTTCACCTTCGAGCAGCAGCACATTCCTGAAGCCCTCGCTGAGCAGTCGCGTCGCTGCTGCGATGCCGGCTGAACCTGCGCCAACAATTATAATGCGAGCGCTTTGCTTTGTTTTGCTCAAAGAGCGCAAACCGTTGACGCCGCCGTTCATTATGTTGTACCCTCTTCTCTTTAGCACGTCTTGCACACAGCGCGTGGGACAAGTGACTGACTTTTGTGACGCCATGGTCAGCTGTCAAATAGTCAGCGACCAGACAGAGCGAGAGAGAGCGACGCACAGTTGAGAGAGCGCGCGCGCGCTCTTTACAGATTGCGATTTTAGATAAGATAAGCAAGTGCCGTTGCTTTGTTGTTGTAAAGAGACGAGACAGCTCTTTGATCTTTAGCTAAGCGAGAGCGCATACATTTTTATTTATTGCTTTATTTTTAGTTGACTCGCTCTTAAGCTGCGCGCATGTTTAGACATCAATTAACATTTACACTACACATAATTTTTTTTATACTTTTTTGAATTTTCTAATAACAAAACAACAAAATCAAAGCTAAGTAAGTTATTTGTTAGACTCTGTGCTTTATCAAGATTGAAACTTTTATGTGCTCAAGATTTTAATCTAATTACTTAACTATACTAAATAAGATAAGCAGCAACATAGAAACGGATTCGCACTCTTTTGTGCAAATGCAGCAAATATTTTAGCTAAGAGCACTCAGTAAATCTACAGTCGCGGGAAAAATCTGCGCACTTTTCTTTTAGTCTTCTTATTACTTGATACGAAGCTTATCAACTTTTAATATAGCTATTAAACTAAAATATTTTGAGCACATTTGCTTATTCAACAAAATACTTAATTAAAATTATTTAGAAAATTTAAATCTTTCTGCTAGTGAAGAATATTTCCAAATTTAAAGTTAGCATAGCTGAATTGCCAACTTTTAAATTATTTCTAAAATATTCTTTCTTTGATTTGTAATTGGTATATAAATTAGCTTTTGTTAGTGTACGAACTTCTTTGTCCGCCACTGTGCATAACTTGCGCTTACAACTGATTGAATATTTGAATAGATTTAACTAAAATCCGCATACTAAACACACATACAGTAATTTATATAGCACATGCATACATAAACAACTGTAAATGCTAGACTGTTTAACAGTTAAAGCGGCTTTGATGAATGTATTCATCAAAATCCAATCATTGCAATTGCAGCGCGCACACAAAAACAACAAACGAAGCAATAGAGTGAGAGAGGGGGAGGGAGATCGAGAGGGAGAGAAAGAATAGCATTCAAGATGAGTACACCGAAATAATGGGAAACAACAGACAGCTGGGCGCAGCAGCGAGCTAAACGACTGACTTTGTTTTTTGCGTGGGTGGGTGGCGAAACTGACAACAAAATTGCAGTAATATTTTCTTTTTATTTTCCTTCTTTTTTCTGTTGTTTGTCTGCAAAACAAAACATTTGTGTGTGCATAGAAAGAAAATTACAGCAAAGCAAAACAAGCGAAAGCAACAATAACAAAAAAACAAAAATGCGATTAAAATGACAAGTGAAAGCAATTTTCGTGCAACTGCTGTGAGTAATGCCCTTGGGGGGGTGATTGGGGGTGAGAGTTGGAGTGAAGTCCTTTAAAAATATGACTTCGTTTATGTGGCCAGCTGAGCATATTGATATGCTACTGAACAAATTTATATTTATTTCGAAGCTTTTGCGTACTTACATGTTGACTGCATTCACATTTGAGTATCCATTCGACGGCAATGAATTTATTCTCGATTTGTATTTGATGTGATTGCAGAAATTCCTGATCAATTGGCTCCAACCCAAGCGTATCCCAAAGCTGTGCTGGCTGCTGCTGCTGCTGCTGCTGTCGCTTAAGTTGTGTTCGCTTTTGTACGTAGTTAATTGGATCAACGGCATTCAAAGGACACAGCATTTCAACCTGTGCAACCAGCAACAATAAAGCGGCGGAGAGAGAGAGAGAGAAAGACAGAAGTATGCAGGTAAGTGAAAGAGCAAGTACATTGGCATATTGTAAAAAGCTTAAATCTCAGCTACTAGTTGGAGCCCCAACTCTTGCTTCGTGTTTTCATTGTCTTGCCCTGAGTCCTGTGCCTGTTTTGTTATTGATTGGCACTGTAATCGTTAATAGTACTGCTATATATCTTGGCAATAGTGCAGGCTACCTACTAAATTGATTTTGACAGCTGTTGAGGGACCCTACCCCGTTCTGCTAGGCTCAAAGTGGATTTTAATTTCATTTGATTATTAATACCCAAAGACGTTGCCAAGCTACAAAAAATCAGCTACAGTTGCCGATTGCTGCAGGCAATTATTTTTATAGCACGACTTTTGTTCTGCAAAAAGTGTAATTGGTAAGAGGAAATGTCAGCGCGCACTGTGAATGGCATTTAAGGGTAAGCGCTGCAGCTTTTTTTCCTTTTTTTTTAATTTCTGAGAATTATTACTTACAATTTTTATTTCTGAGTATAAAACTTTGGGCCGAATGCGGCTTAAATTTTAATTTTAATTACATTTTCAAGTTAATATCATCGCGATATTAACTATTAACTGTCAGTTATTTTTAATTCTGAGGAAATTAATTAAATTTATATGTAAACGTTTTTGTAGATGAGGCTAAGAAGGATGTTTTTGTTAAAATAACACATTTAATATTTAAGTTCAGCGCTGTTATTGTTAACTTTTGTAGAGTACTTGATATTTTCTTGAATTTATTTAACAGCAAGTAAAACTTTCTATAATATACGGTTTCAAAATATTGTGATTATAAAGATGTTAACAATTTAACATAGCGCTGTCAATTGTCTTACATAGCTGGAAGCTATTTATTTTTATATCTGAGCACACTAAAGAGCTGATAAAAAACAACTATATATAATATATATATTTGTTATAGTAATAATTGAACATAATTCTGTTAACTCAAGTTACCTCTAACTCATAAATTTCGTAGCTGGCAGTCAACTGTGAAAATCTTAACATTCTGCTGTTAACCTTTGTGACCAAAAGTTACCCAAAACCAACTTTAACTGAGCTTGATTGCAGTCAAATGCCATTGCAAACACTTTTAGAAGACACAAACGACAATCGGACATCCTTGCAACATGTTGCACTTCGAAATTCGTGCTAAAAGCGTTTGGCCATTAGACGCAGATAGCACTGAACTGAACTGGACTGCTGGCCCATTATGCTGCTCACTGCTCACTGTGCTTGCCGCTTGTTGATTGTGGACTCTCGCTCACCTGTATCGTCGTGGACACGGCTGGCGTGCAGCACATGCTGCCATGATGACAACGTCCACATAGTTTCGGTCGATAAAGTTTGCGTGAAACGCACTCGCCGAGACGTACACGGGCCGGGCCCAAACGCTGCTGGCTGCGGCACTCGTGGCCCTTCTGCAATATTTGCATGCAAAGTGGCGAAGGGAGTGAAAAAAATTCTATAGCACAAAAGCTTTATTTGCTTTAGAGGTCAACTTACTCTTATTCTATGCGTGGGTTCGCGTCGATGATGATGTTGTGGCAGCTGCTGCAGCTGGCTTGCGGCCAACTCATGGCTATGCGCTCTGTTTTTGTTGTTGTTGTTGTTATTATTGTCGCCTGCACATCTGCGATTCTCACATAGCCGCAAATTGCTCAGTTGATGGCAACCCGCGTGTATGGCCGTGTGTCTGGTGGCAATGCCCAGGCCACAGCTGCGACTGCAGCTGGTCCAGTTGCCGCTGCTGCTATTATGGCAAGTGGCATAGACTAGGGATAGGGATATATAAACAAAGTGGAGTTTATTTTTTAAAAGCATATAAGAGTTTATGAAAAGTGCAAATTATGAAATTAAGCACTTTAAAATTTATAAAAAGGCAGCATAGCGTTTGAGTATTGAAAGTTATGGCAAATGCTTAGCAGCTTTAATTTCATTCGCAACTTTTATTTGATGCTCTCATAATTTCCTTCATATTTGTTTAGCATTTTTCTACAACTTTTACAGTTAATCAGCTCGAACTCTTTGTAAGTCTGAAAATTGTTGCTCCCTTGACGCTTTTGCCAGCACAAAAGTCCTTCGGACGAGACATTGCGACAGAGCTCTTAATAATCTTGTTTATTTATTGCATTTTGCGCGTTTAATTATCACTTAATCCTTGTGTAAGTAATTATGCTGCTGTCCAGAGCACCCCAAGTCCTTTGGCTTCAGCACAACCACTAGCAGCAGCAGCAGCAGCAGCAAAAGCAGAAGCCGAAGCTGCTGCTGGCAACTGTTGCCTTGTCATGGAATAATTCATCTTCGTAAATATGCGTTGCGCATTTCGGGGGGTTGGGGTTGGCCATTGGACGCTTAAAAAGCATTAAGTTGTGCTACGCTGACAACGTCGACGGCATTCGCCCCGAGCGCCATTAACCAAGGACTGAAGACAGGCCGCGCCACAACCATAAACACACTTATAAAACAATAACAAAAGGCCAAGCACACACACACACACACACACAAATAAACACACAACTTACCATCAGCTGTTGGATTCTCACATAGCCACATTTTGCAACAGTGTCCTGGGACCTCAACCAGACGCGGCGATCTGCACGAAATCGTGTCCTCCGGCGCTGGCAGCTGCTCGTTCGGACACAACGAGGAGCAGGCATGCCGTCCGTTCTATATGGAAGCACAGGCATTAAAATACATAAAATATAAGCGTTAGAGCATTGCTTGCCAAGCGCAGTTAAGTGGCCAAAATATACGTTTGTTGTTGTTGTTGTTTCCCACTCCCAACAAAAGCAAAAGCGAAATGAAATGAAATGAAATTGTTTGTTAATCAGTTGCTATTGCTCTCGCGCCAAATTAACATTTTAGTGTGCAGCAGTCCAACTATTTTATTTATAAGGATTTGTTGCTATGCTGTGAGCTACTGGCGCCAGTTTGACTATAGCTGCTCTTTAGTGGGCACTATCTATCAATATTACATTACAGTCCAAGCAGTGACGCGTCTGTTGTTGTCGTAGACTGTTTTAGTTTACTGAGCCAAGATGGATGGCAACCATTACCGAAGACAGTAAACACTCAATAAGATTGCAAATTGCAATTGAACTTTTTATTAAGCAAGCCTAGAAACTTGAAGCTACTTTAAATATAAATAATTTCTAAGGCACACAGACTCAGATTAATAAAATAAAATATATAGAAAATAATTTAAGCTGCCTTGATATTATAATTATTTATTTTTAACAACTAAGCAGTTTAAATTCTAAACGAAGCTCTAGAGTCGTTCATTTAAATATAAAAAATATGTTGCCTACTTTTTGTTGTCAACAAAATTGTCTTTCACTTTTTTCGCATTTTTATGCCTACCACTGTCATTTATTTAAACAATTGCGCTTTGTATACAACTATAAGCTATTAAACTATTCAATACTTTGTTTGCTGCACATTTAAGCTTTAGTAGCTGTTGTTAAAACTAGTATTATCTTTTGTTAAAATGGCAGCTAGGCAACTAAAAGCTGTCCAAATGCCACGCCAACAGCCATTACTAAAGCTAAATGACAAAGAGCGTAAAAAAAACGTGTAGTTTAATCATTGTGTGTGAGCAACAACAAACCGAAAAATAGAGACAGCAAAAGGAAAATCAAGCTGCGTTTAGTACAACTGCAATTGACTTTAGACTATGGCAGAGAGCGACGTTAGTGCCAATGCCTGTGGTTAGTGTCATTTAAGCGTCAGCTGCACCCACCCACCCACCCACACCCACCCTTACTTACCTCGCAAACACATTGAGTTTTACAATCCAATTTAAATGTGGCTCCATGTGCGAATGTTGTGTTGCCAACGCTGCAATTGGCTGCAGGCAGGCGACAGCACAAAAGCGAACCGAAAGTACAAGGCCATGTGTCGAGTCGAGTCGAGTCGGATTGAGTTGAGTTGAGCAAGCCACAAAACCAGGCCATTGTTGTCGCGCAGCGTCAAAGAAAAGAGCGAAAAAAATTTGGTATATATAGTAAAGTCAAAGTCAAACGCGTATGCTTCATATTACACATACGCAGCGTAAACATTAATCTATGCGCACTTTTAATAAATTTCTTAACATATAATTTATATAAATGAGTTTGCCATAAACATGACAACAATTGTTTGCTTCAGCCCTCAAAAAAAAAACGAAACCAATTAATATTGCAGCTATGTTGAGCCTACATTAATGTTAAGTACAGCGCCAAGGGAGGCAAATACAATAGATTTTTATGTGTGTGTGTGTGTGTGTTGTGTCTCATCAAAATTAATACTGACAAATGTTTGTACTTTATGGCATGCCCATTAGGTATAAAAGTTTACTTTGGCCCTTTGTTATTTGTAGAACGCCAATCACAATTATCCAGTTTTTTTTTTTTGAGCTCTCGACATGTGGCATTTGCAATTTCAATGTTACACACACACACACACATACAGCGCCTACACACAGTTGTCTCTTTAGTCTGCTACGTGCTTGGGTGTCATGTTTTTTGCTCACATACAAGTCAAGCTTGCCAGCTTGAATTGATTTCCAGCCACAACGTGACTTACGAAGGTGTAAGAGATATATATGTATGCATATATGTATGTATATGTGCTCTTGCATCATCATTCATTTGCTTGGCAGCATCAATGGTTAATGCGAAAATTGGCATTGTGGCATGCGCTCGTTGCGTAATGAATATGGGCACGTGGTTGCATATTTAGATGCCTGCTGATTGCCACTGATTAGATTATTGAGTAAGCGAGACTTTTTGCCAGCCACAAGGTTGCATTTTCCAATGCCGTATCACACACACACACACACTCGTAGCTAGGACTAAGCACTTTGCTGCTGCTTACGTGTCCATGGCCCCAAGGCATAGTTACAAGTAAATATCTTATTGGCAAACCAGCGCCAGCCCCAGCCCCAGCCCCAGCCCAGCCAGCCAAGCTGTGTGTGTGTGCATGCTCGAAAGGCCTTTACACCTTTTCACTTTGTGGCGAATTGTGTCATTTTCGAAAGTGCAATCTTCTTAATGTACTTTGGCATAAGAACGACCGACACACAGACACTGCCTGTCTACATTTAACAGACACGAGCGCAAAAGCTTGTCAGCCACACACACACACAGACACTTTACATACCATAAAGCAGTTGAGTGTGTGTGTGTGATTGCATGAGTATGTCGCACGCTCGTTAAAAGCAATCGCTGCCTGGCCTTTAACATAGTATCGAGTTGAGTTCATATAAGAAACTGCAGTTGCTAGACATAGCAGAGAGTTTTTATACACTAAGCAAAGTTTAATATTCGCGTATTTATACGAAAAGTTCGTTGCTTTTGAACAGCGCTTAAAAGTAGGCAATGCAAAAGCATTGCATTTATATGCAAGCAATTTATATAAAGAATTATGCTGATATATGCATTAAAGCCTAAAAATCTAAAGATATTATTAATTTTAATGCATTTATTTAATTTTCTTTTGTACAAATGAATGATTTAGCTGAAAGCTTAATGCTATTTTTATTAATTTAAAGAGAGATTCATTTGCATAACGTTTGATTTTAATTTTATTTATTTATTTTAATTGTAGCCTAGAATTAAATTCTATGGTATAGCCAGAGCAACAAAGGCATTCAGGCTGTATTTTAATTTTAATGTGCATTAATGTCTAAAAATATATTTTTATTAAAATTTTCTAAACAATTGACACTTTTTTATTTGCTATAAAACTATAAAAAAACGCATGTCGCTTTTAATTTAAATTTAAATAAATTCCAAGTGCAGAGCAAGCATTTGACGAACTTCTGTTCCCCAGAGCTCATTTGTTTATACTTTAGGCAAGCTTCTTCCGAGAGCAAGTCTGCTTGCTGTACTGACATAGAGCATAAAGAGAAAGAAAGAAAGAACGACAACAACTAAGGTCGCCCTTGAGGCGGAAGTGAACACATACAGGAATTGCATTGTGAGCACTTTTATCTACAGCATACGCTGTCAACATTTAAGGCTCTGTCTGTCTGTCTGTCTGTCTGCGCTCAGCTGAAGCATACTTAAGCAGTTACAGGCGAGTATATGTCGCTTTCCTTTTTGCTCGCTGCTTTTTATATCTGTGTATGTGTGTGTGTGTGGGAAAAACCTGTTGTCCAGGCTATAACTTCATGACATGCATTATGCTTAGCTATAGTTTGAAATCAGCACTCGGGCAAAAGTTGTGGAGCTGTCTGTGCTGTCTGTCCAACGACTGTTTGCTTGCCATGGGTTTGAGGTCACGTGTGTGCAGTTTATTTGTTTTATATGCGAGCCCAGGCTCTTGAAGTGTTTGCTTTACTTAGAGTTCTTATGCTACCCCTTTTTTTTTTCGTCCTAAGATTTACTCGAGTCGTTGATGACCGTCTATATACAAATATAAAGTTTCATTTTGTAAAAAAGATTTACAGCACTTGAGCGTGTGTGCGACAAGTTTACCTTGCACTCTGCTGTGCTTTGCTGTGCTTGGGCTAATGCGGCGTATGCGCAATTTCAGCTTGCAGTTTATTTAATTATAGCTTATGCTTTTTTCTATAGCAATTTACTTTTGTAAATAAATTTAGCTCGTTTTTGAACTAAATCTTGCCTGCCTGGCATAGCAATTTCTCACGATTTGGTAAATATGTTTTGTAAACTTTACACACACACACACACACACATACACGTGCAACATATTTCGTGTTTCGTTAACTTTTTTATCCAAAAAAAAGAACGTGCAAGTTTTACAGTTTAAATAAACTTGTACCGCTTTTGCTTTTGCTGCCTGGATGGACAATGCAACAGCGCAACCGACGGTGGCAGCAACAACGTCTGGCGCATTGATATGCGCCCAAGGCACTTTTTACACATCGAGCCAAACGCTCACCCTCGTCTCATCCAGAAACTGGCGTCGATCTGCTGCTTCCCAAGCGCAAACTGTATTGGCATTTGACTCGAAAAGTTTTTCAACTCACACACACACACACGCACACAAATAAAACATATGCAATGGCATAGCTAGGGGATATATTTTGTTGTACAAAAATCGGAAAACTTTTTCCTCACAGTTCGTGCTGCTGTTTAATTTTGAAAAGCTTTGTTGCGACAACATGTGAACAGCAGCAAAATGAAATCAAATAAAATACGTAGAACTGAAATAAAATGAACATGGGCTAATGCTTTATGCGTTAGTTGTAGTTCGATTAGCCCATTGAGAGCAGTAGGGGCGGGTGGACTTGTTCTATTGTTAAGCTATAACTATGGATACTACTAGTTTGAATGGCATTGTATAAAAAACGAAATGTTGAATTAGTTTTCTATGTTTTTTTTTTAACATATCAAATCAAATATCGCACAATTTTAACGAGCACAACTAAAGCAATAGCTTAAATATTTAATGCGCATAAATAATCTGCATGGAAATTTGATTTTTGTAAATCTAGCTTAACACAGTTGGGCTCAAGCGACAGTGTAAGACTCTGTGCATATTACAGACAAAAGTTTAGAGGGACTTTGAATCTATTTAATTCTACTTTTAATAATTAAATTATTATTTATTTATTTATTTAATGTCAACTATGGTCAGTCCACGATAAAAGAAAAGGATGACAAAAAATATTTAAAATTAAATTAAAAATTATTTAAAATTTTTAGATTTGATAAACTTATAGATTGGGAGTGTGAAATTAAATAAATCTAAATTAATAGATGCGCTATTTAATTAGACTAAACTATAAGACCGCTGTACATTTTTTGCTTTACAGTTTCACTTTAAATCTTTGCACTTATTTGTCAATTTATTTTATATTTAGCAGTAGCTAATGCTTTAATGGAATTACTTACTTTTAGCCATTAAAAATAGCATATAATGTACCTTCATTACAAACACTCTAGAAATAGCAATCGTACCTAACACTCAATCAGCATTTAGTTCAATCAAAATCAATTTCATATAAATTGGATATTTCCTTCAATTTGCTCAGACTCTTGCGTACGTGAAATGTATTTGGGTTTGACTTGCAAAAAAAAAAGAGAGAAAAAGCAACATTCGCATTGCCTTTGACTAATGAAGCGCAACGTTAATGTCATTTCTCAATTTACATGACAAGCCCGTAGCCTCAAAAGCTACAACGCTTTCAATTTAATGCTTAAAATATAAATAAATAAATTTAAAATGCCAACTTACCCGGATTTGCATGTCTAGGCAACTATATGCAGCATAATTATAAAGAGCAAGAGAAAGAGAGAGATAGAGAGCAGGCGTAGATTAATAAAATAAATCAACATTTGAGTGTTTGTTTGCGTCCGCTTCAACTCACTCTGATGACCTTAAAGCCCAAGCTCAAATTCGCATCCACGCCGGCAATGAGACTATTACAAAATAAACTAAGCAATGGCAGCAGTATCAGCATTTTCTGTAAATAGAGAGAAAAAACGCTGAAGTGAGTGGGCGTGGCTATGCCGAAAAACAAAACAAAAAATAAAAAAAAAAAGGTCGGGCAGCCACAGTCGCAACGCCTTTGCCCGTCTATGTCGGCGTTATTAAGGTCAATTCAATGTCTGCACTTGGTTTTTTTTGGTTACGGCTAATGGTTACGGTTATGTCGGGCCTGTATAAACACAGGCATGGGCGTGGGTGAGGGGGGCGTTACGACTGAACTCACTCTGTTTGCATTTATTATTTATCATTTTTGTTGCTGTGTGTCGAGGAGTTGTGTAGAAGTTGTTTGAGCAACAGCAATTTCTATTGTTTTCTAAAGCAACAGCACATAAATGTGCCAAAAAGAAAACCAATTTGTTGATAAGCCATAAATAATATCAAAATTGCTTAAAAGTATAAAAGAGTAGAGTTGGGTTTGAGGTTTATCGCAGTAAGAACTCTTTGTAGTAAACTAGCACTAAGATTAAAGACATAAACAATTATTTAAAAATTTATTTTTTTGTACAAAATAAGTCTTATAGTTTTTTAAAAATATTTTATTGAGAAAAGATTACAGTACGTATATTTTTTTTAAATTTATAGAGTAGCCAAATTTGTTTTAAATTAAATAATTTATAAGTTATACATATTTATTTATTTTAAATAATTTTATTTAATTTATAGAATCAGTCTTAACATATTTTGCTCATGTTAAATCATTTTTAAGCAAAATAGATTTTAACATTTGCTTATTTTTGTTTGTAGCTAGTAGAATAAATATTTATTATATAATTTGTAGCTTAGTATTTTACATTAACTTTTTGAATTTTTGAATTAAATAATCAAATTTAGAACAAAAACTTGTATATTTTTTTCTTTGAGTAAATGAACATTTTGCTCTCTCTTTATGCATGAATAGTCAAGATCTACTGTAGTCGTAATTTTGCTATATGCAGCCATTATTAAAAATCAAGCAAGCAATTTCATTTGATATAGTTACGGCACAGAAAATAAGAAGAAGAAGAAGCAGCAGCAGCACAGGCAGATTTATAAACGAGGCTTGCTTTTTGCTTTTGTGATTAAACGCACATTGGATATTTTACACAAAAGCGAAAACTCATTAAAAAATATTTTCGCGCGCAAACATTTAATAAAAAAAACACCAACATACAAAAAGGTATTTCATTAAACATTAATAAATAAATGAGCAAGCATGCGTCGTGGCAGAGCAAAAAATTAAAAGGCACAAATTATATGAAAAGTGAAAAACAAAGGCGCTGCCACATATAAGTGGAAAGGAGAGAGAGGGACAGACAGAGAGAGAGTAAAACGTGCGCTTAATGCGCCAGATTTCAATTAACGAGGCAATGTCATGTGGCGCCGTTAAGTGGATAAACAGCGCCTTGGCAAAAGGACACTCAGCGGAGGCTGCAGGACGCGTTGCAAGGGCTGCTTCATTACGTTACACATGCGCGTCGTACTTGTCGTAATTATTGTAATTACAATGAGCGATGAGCATGCCAATGCCTATTAACAACGTTGCAACAGACAGACGGACAGACAGACAGACATTCAGTCGGTCGGCACTATCATTGACACTTTTAATTGCAGCTAGCAACTAGTTGGGAATGCTAAAAGTGGGGCAACATCATTTGCCAGCAAAGATTTGCCAACAGCTCATAATTATGCTGCCAAAGCGAGGGCGGCGGCAGCGTCGAAATTCATCAACAGAAGCGAAAAGCTGACAACTCAGCAAGTTCCTACACGCCCCAAAGCAAACATGGCGAACAAAAAACATTTTTTTGTCAGTCACAACGGAAATGAGCAGAAGCAACAGCAACAAGGCAAAAAGGGTTTTCTTCCTAATGTAAAAATAAACAATGCATGCAAACGCGTGTTCTTTAAAGTCTTGAATGCTTAAAGAAAGTTAAAGCAAACGCTTTAATGATGAACGCTTGGCTCTCAATTAATCTTGTTGGCTTAATCTATTAGCCAATTTGGGCTTGCAATTCGGCGCCCATTAGCTCTTTGATTTTGGCTAAACAGCCTAAGCTTTAATAAGCCCTAATAAGCAGCCATTTAGCTCTTGTTATATAGTATATCAAATTCCAACGCCATTGCAATCAATATCCATGACTAAGCTTATGATAGACTCAACTATTTCTTATCTTTCTCGACTTGGCACATAGTACGAGTATGACAGACACTAGTAGTAGCCCCCAAGGCACATTGTTAGGCATCAAGCACTTAACCGTGTCAAGCATCGATTTATTGCTCTCACACTTGATTCGTGCCCCTCCAGTTCCCGTCCCGTGTCCGCTTGTTACTCAGCACTTTGGTAAGCTTGTCTGTCGTCTTTTAGTTTTTACGCTTCTTCCAATGCTTATTCATCTTCTATTTTTTGGGCGTTTTTGCGTTTTGGGCGCGTTGAATTGATTGATTTTCTTTGCACACACAAAACTACTCACTTGATACCCTACCCCATGCCCCACCCTACCCTGCCTGAGCCACCATAATGTTGACGCAGCGTCATAAATAAAAACACTCAGTTATTCATGTCGTTGATTTTTTCCCATCGCCTCTGCTATTCGTTTTCGTTTTTTTTTTCGCCTATGCCTCTTGCCTCTTGTGGCACAAGTATTCATTGGTTGCCTATGGCAAATGCTTCAAATGCCAAATTGTATCACTTAATATTTGGATTTTTGCTTTTTATGCTTCTTGCAGTTGTCAGTTTGTCTTCTGACTATCTATCGGGTATATTGTGATCTCTAGCAAATTTGCTAAAAAATTGTCTTTCAAAAAAGAAAGGAATTCATTTAAAAATTCAACAATATTTATTATTTTGAGCATGTCTAATACTAAGTTAAGCTTAAAGTTTGTTGTAAATGCACAATTCACATTTTTTTATTAGTAGCAAATGTATAATTTTTTAAATTTAGTACAAATTAATTTAGATCAACAATTGTTGGGCCTTAAATCTGTAGACACAAAAGTATTAAGACTAATGTTAGATTACTTAGATTAATCTAAGCTTTAAATTTATATTTTTTTTAATAACAGTGCAAATAAATTATTTTTAATATAATTTATTAGTAATAAATTATTGCTAATAAATTTAGATCAACATTTGAGTAGAGCCTGAAAGCTTTTAAATGTTTGTTTCACACAACTATTAAGACTCTGAAGATTAAATTATTTTAGTAACATATGCTAAGCTTAATATTTTATTATTTTATAAAGAAAATATATTCAATTTAATTATATAGTTTGGCTCAAGCTTTAATAAGCCTTAACACCGCTGAGTGAGCGGCTTTAAATTTGTAACTTATTTTAATAAGAACTTAATTATTTTGCTAACATATGCTAAGCTTAAAACTCTATTATTTATAACAAACATATGCTGATCTGCTTATAAACATAACTGCTACATATGGAACGGCTTAGGTAACCAAGGATATCTAACTGGCAGTTAACTTTATCTATGCTGAGCTACAAATTTTTTGTCTGCCTGCCAACCAACCCACAATTGCATGTTGACGTTGTCTGGTTTGCTTGTCATTTTAGCTGTTAGCAGCGTTCGATTGTCGAGTGTGTGTTCGTGTGTGTGTGTGTGTTGATTTGTGTGTTAGTGAATAATTGATGGAATGACAAACGCTGGCAATGTGTCAGCTTTGTCGTTGCCATGCACACACACAAGTCGCAGTCGAAGCGTTTTAGGCGTTGGCAACCCAAACTGCTTATGTTGCCATTGTTAGTAACTGCTCATAGATATTTTGTCTAATAAGCAACAGAAGCTTAGGACTCCAGTGCATGTATGAATGATGAGCTGTAGCTGAAATTAATAGCTTAGCGCTATTTTATTTATTGTTAGCAGTGCTTTGTAGTGCTGCGTGGCATAAATTTCATTACAGGTTAATTGAAATTCATTTGAGCAAATCAAATTAAGTCAAAAGTGTGCATACAAAGCGCTGCGACGTGCCTGTCTGAAAGGCTAAAGGACAAAGCACACGTCGACAAAGGCGCCAGCAAAGTGTTACAAGTGATTCATTCATAACAATAAATTAGGCGAGACACAAAGTCTAAGCGAATGATGCTCCCCTGGGAGCAACAACAACAATTGCTGCTGTCGCTGCTGCTGCCTGTCACATAAATAGACTTGTCCCAAAACTTAATATTAGCGCGTGTAAATCAGTTAAAGTTTATGCTCAAAAAAAGATGTTGCCAAGTTTGTTTAAATCGTGGCAAAGCCTAAAGCAAATACAAAGCTCAGAGCGCTCTCACCCACAAACGCAAAGAACTAAAAAAGGTTAAAGCAAATATTTGTGCTGATGTCTGTATGTAATTACCAAAGTACAGCTGTGCCTAAGTACACACACACACACACACACAGACACATAAATATGTGAGACTAGTGTGTGTAGGTTTTTGCAAACGTACGTGGCTTTATGCTTAAATAAACATTTCCTCATGTGCTCGTGGTCAAGCGTTCGCTCATTCTCCCTACAGCTTCAGCTTCAGCTTCAGTTTCAGCTGCTCTGCCCTCGGCTCAAAGCCAAATCGTTGATTGCACAAGTTGATGGCCAACACATGTCCAAGATATATGCTGCCGATATAGCAGGCAACACTTATATATGCACAATTCTGAGTAGGTGCTGTCTACACAACTTATGTATGTGTGTGTGTGTGTGTGTGTGGGTTATATTTCTTTACTCACGTGTTGTTGTTGCTCTTGTTGTTAGTCACTTCAATTGGTGTCTGTAGTTTAGCTCGCATTAGCTGCTGCCTGCTGCTGCTGCTGTTGCTTCAAGGCTCTGTCAGTGACTTTATATATTGATAGCTGCAAGAGATAAATGCAATTTATATAAATTACTCAAATGGTCTTGCGCCACAGTAATTGCGTTTTTAAGCTTAAGCAATTAATTGTTACAACTGTACGAATCTTAAGCAAGCAATTAAAAGTTCAGTCATAGCGCAATTCGTTCTAAGTTAGCATAGTAAATGCTTAAATAATAGAATAGGTAATAGATTTGTGGGATGCTTTAATCTAATGCATAGCTTAGATATGTTAACAAACTTTACAGACTTATGTTAATTTACAGCAACTGTAGCTAGTACTGTTAAAATAATGTAAGTCAAATATATTTGTAATTTAAATTATTTAAAATAATTACTCAGTTTTTAATTTTTTGTTTGACTAAAGTTTTTTGCTTGAAAATAATTGAATTGAAATTTTTTATTTGACTAAAATTATTTGGTTGAAAATAATTCAATTGAATCTAAGAATTTTAAATTTTTGTGAATAATTTGAAAAAGTTACTTATACATTGATTTGTAATCTCAATTATTGAGTAAAACGAGAATAATATAAACAATGTATAAAACAATTTATTACAATTATATAAAATATTCATAAGTTGTTGTACGAATAACATAGCTATGTTAAGTTAAGAAGCTTTAACATATGTAGTAAACATATTACTAGCAACATAAATAGTGATCAATAGTTCACAATTAAAATTAAAAATAAACTAATTAGTTATGATTACAATTACAACTCAATCTTATGAATAACAAAGCTATGTTATCAAGCATAAGCTTTAACTAACATCTGATTTGATATCCACGTTATTCAACTGCAAGCTGTGAAGTAATCGCTTTTGTTTAATATTAAATAAGCAAGCCAAACAACTCGCTATTAAATTCTCATTCGAGGCGCAACCTTTAGCTGCCTCAATTTGATTTGAAATTCGCTGGAATTTATAATTCTTTTTGTGAAACTCCTGCTGCCTTTGGCCCCTTCAACTTTGGCTGTACTTTTGAGTTTTGAGTTTTGAGCCGGCGAAAAGCAAATTATACGAAATTTATTGAGTCACAATAACAACAAATTTCAATTATGCCATAAAATCTATTTAGGCGCGTATAAATATTTGTAAACATTTGGGCGCGCTCTGTGTTGTGTCTGTGCGGCGTAAAAAAGTTTTCCTTGTTGCGCGCGTGTAATTTACAGATTTTCTCGTTAAGATTATGCCAAAAAGTTTGCCATTGTAGTTGGGCGCTCGCTCTCGCTCTCTCTCGCTCTGGCTCGTCGCATAATTGGCAGCAACATGAAAAGTCAATAAACGAATCAAACAACAATTGATGTGCCCGAGGAGCGCAGCAGGCAGCGCTAGCTAAAGTAAAGTTGTAAATAAATTTACACAAGCGCCAAAATGAATTTTCTGTGCTCTATATAAATTTTCAGGCGCATTTGACAATAATATTGCAGGATTATGTAGATATACATTCATTGAATTTAATTAGCAATAAGCTAAATGCCAGTAAGTATTATGGACTGACGCCAGCACAAAGGCTTTGACTAACGAGACGGCCTTTTTCAACGTTCTTAAGCGCGCGGCAAAACATCAAAAACAACTTGAAGATTAAATGGTGGTTTGCTTTTTGGAAAGCTTTTTTTGAGTTCCAGTTCTTCATATTGTGCCGCACTACATTTGTGGCGCAAGCAAGTTTAGCGCACTAATTAGCATAGCAGTGTGTGCGAGATTGAAGTTGTTTAACATTTGTAGCACAATTAGCTTGACGCGTGCGTACTTTAAGTATTAAATTGCTCTAGCGAACTTATGGCAATTTATTTGCCAAAGTATTAACAATTATTGATACTCTATAATCATTTACGCAAGACTATTTTTTTTTCATTTGCTAGCTGTTAGACTGTGTGTGTGTGATGTTTTAAAATGCTCAAATCAAATTTAGCTATGGTATATATTATTATCATTTTGTTTATCTACCACAGAGAGGCCCCAAAAGGGTAATTGAGCCTGCTAAAAAAAAAAAAAGCTTTTCATTGATGCATTTGAGTGCTGCTATGAGTTCTATGGACTGCAGCATATCAATCTATTGCTGGCTATAGTAGTTATCAGGCACAACGTTTTAGAATACAATGCCTGTAGCATTAATGATCAAATTTAAATTTATGTAAGAAATAAAATAAATCAAGTTTGCTTTTTTCAATATTATGTTTTTGTTTACAATAAAAACAAAAAACGAAACGAAACATTTGCCTTTGTTTTTTTTTTCATTTTTTTTTTAGAATTTAATGCGCCGACACGCACTGACGTTACATTTAGGCATGGACAATACATAAATGTAATGTAAGGTTTACCGCAAATGCACTCTATGATACTTTACTTTAAATCGATAAGTGACGGATATCGAGTACGAATATAGTTAGTAAGAAAATAAGAGTTTAAAGTATTGGGTAATCGGAAATAAGAGGCCAGCGCGAAACGAAGTTTTTTAAGCACGCCAAAGCACATTTCAGTTTTATAATAAAAAATTAATCATTATCAAAAGTCTTGTGTTTTCTTGCCGCTCTAAGAAATCGTAACGCCGTATTGCCAGCCGCCGATCAACAATCTTAAAAAACTTCGTACTTCGAGCTTCAGCCAATTCTTGGAAACGAAGCGTCGTCAAATACATATACACACACAAGTTTTTTTTCCCGCTCAGTCACCGGTACGCAAGCGTGCGTAATAAGCGAGACGGTGGTGAAATTGTGTGCATATTTGATAGACTTGGAGAAGGAAGAAAGAAAGCGTTCGCAACTTGAGGTATTGGCTACTCCGCCACCGGTGCGTATCTTATTCAAAACTACGCAATAAGCGAGGCAGTTGCAAAATATACTTACAAACGCAGACGCTAAAGACGCCATTTTGGAAGCGTCTAGAAGCAAATATGACGCCATGCGGTATTTGCAAAAAAGAAGCCGACGCTAATAAGAACAACAGCAAATGGGTACAGTGCGACCATTGTGAAAGTTGGTTTCACTTTACTTGTGCGGGTGTGGATGACAGCGTGAAGCATCAAAACTGGAGTTGCGCGAACTGTGACAAACAACGCGCTGATATGCACATGGTGCATGCTCCTGTCGGACGAGTGATGCGTTCACCACCACAGCAATATATTTCTACAGAAACACTCGCAAGTCAGGCTGAGGAAGCTAGCTGTTCTATCATAAAGGATCGGATGCAGAGTGGCGCTAGCCGAGAAGGCCAAGACGTCGACCCGCACACGGTGCAAGCTCCGCAGATGACTACTGAGACACACAACAATTTTTCGGTGGCGCAGCAGCAGCTAATGCTCGCCATGCTAGAAGAAAAAAGGATAGCTGAGGAAAAATATATTGAGCAGAAGTACCAACTACTGGCGCGGATGAATTCAGCAGAGCTACCATTGATCCATGAAGTGACGCGCACACCCGGTACAGCTACAAACAGCCTCTCTAGCTCCCAGGTAGCTGCAAGAAATGCTATACCAAAGGATTTGCCAATCTTCAACGGCGATCCAGAGGAATGGCCGATATTCAGTAGCACCTTTGACCACAGTACTGCAGTGGCAGGCTTCTCGGACACCGAAAATATGCTGCGTCTACAAAAATGCTTAAAGGGCAAGGCTCGTGAGCTTGTTAGAGACAAGCTTCTCATACCTAGCATGGTTCCAGAGGTTATAAGTACACTTAAAATGTTTTTTGGTAGACCTGAGCACATATTGGATAGACTGGTGGATAAGGCTCGCAAGCTCCAGCCTCCTAAGGACAAGTTGGAAGCGTTAATTGAGTTTGCATTAGCGGTTCGCAACATTTGCGCTACAATGGAGGCATGTAAACTAGATGCTCACTTAAGCAACCCTATGTTGGCAAAAGAGCTGATCGACAAACTACCGAATCAGCACAAACTCAACTGGGCTATGCGTATCCAATCAACGTCTACACCCATTATAAAGGAACTGAGTGACTGGCTATACCACATAGCAGAGGCAGCGTCAACTGTAGTACCGTCACCAGGACTGAAAACAAGCACAGTCAACGCACATATGGAAATCGCACCTGCAATCGTGAATCCGAGAAGACAAGAAGTCGTATACACTGAGCGGTCAGGCACAGCGCCACAAAGCAAGGACCCTGCAAAGCAACATACGGCATTCAGCTGCATCGCATGTGAATCAACAGAGCACTTTGTAGCTCAGTGCGATGCGTTTCAACGTGCAAACGTAAAAGAGAGATGGGAGACGATAAAATCCAAAAGAGCTTGTTACAGGTGCTTGAAAAATCATCGCAAGGGATGTTTTTCGAAGAAACTTTGTGGCATCGATGGTTGCACGCAACGGCATCATCCATTACTCCACAACAAGGACACAGCTGTTTCGTATCCAGCAAACAATCAAGCCATTGTGGGCACGCACCAAACCGATAACACATCTGATCAGTTCTTCCGTATCGTACCAGTGCACCTCCACGCCGCTGGTAAGAAGATTCAATCGTTTGCTTTCCTGGACGAAGGATCGTCAGTGACTCTGATTGACGAGGCAACATTTGGGATGCTGGGCATTAAAGGAGTACCGACGCCACTATGCTTACAGTGGACCGGCGAAACGACTCGCGAAGAGAGATCATCCGTGCGTGCATCCATACAAATATCAGCCTTGAATAGCAACAAACAATATTGGCTAAACAACGTACACACCGTGCGCAACATTGCGCTACCAAAGCAAAGCATCAACGCAAGGGAACTCGGGAAACAATATTCATATTTAAAGACGTTGCCGTTGCACTCATATCACGATGCCGTACCAACCATACTCATTGGTTTGGACAACTGGAAGATTGCTGTTCCACGAAAGATACGCGAGGGCCAGCAGAGCGACCCAATCGCGTCGAAATGTTTGCTTGGCTGGAGTGTGCAAGGCAACAAGTACGGGAGGAGCTTTGTTACACTGCATCATTGCGAGTGCGGGTGGCAAGAGCTTCATGACGTTGTAAAAGAGAGTTTTAGCTTGGACTCAGTCAAGGCACACCAATTGCAATCTAGCGACGACCAAAGAGCTCTAGAGATTCTCGACAAGGCCTGCGTTAAAGTGGACGACCGGTTTGAAGTTGGACTTCTATGGCGTAACGATGACATAGTGCTGCCAGAAAGCTACTCTACTGCTGTTAATCGCATCAACTGCCTGAAGAGGAAAATCACCAAGGAACCTGAATTGTATGACAAGATTGATACACAGATTCAAAACTTGCTACACAAAGGGTACGCTAGGCAACTCACAGCCGCTGAGATTGACGCAAAGTGCGAAAGGATCTGGTATTTACCAATCTTCATAGCGTTAAATCCAAATAAGCCAGGCAAAATTAGACTCGTATGGGACGCAGCAGCAAAGTCACACGGTGCCTCATTAAATGACTTCTTGTTGACTGGCCCTGATCTTCTGAAGCCATTGGTTGAAGTGCTGCTATCATTCCGAGTTGGCAGATTTGCCGTCTGCGGAGATATCGCCGAAATGTTTCACCGAATAAACGTTCGAGCCGAAGACATGCATGCTCAACGTTTTCTCTGGTACGAGAAGGACACAAATCAGCTAAAAGCTTACGTTATGCAAGCGATGACATTTGGTATAAGCTGCGCGCCTTGTATTGCACACTACGTACGCAACAAGAATGCTGAGCCCTACAAGGAACAGTACCCACGAGCCTATGAAGCAATAAAAGAAGCCCACTATGTCGACGACTACATCGATAGCACTAATAGTGAACAGGAGGCCGTCAAGATCGCAACGCAAGTTCGCACGATTCATAAAGCTGGCGGATTTCAGATACGCAATTGGGTCTCGAACTCAGCTAAAGTGCTACAACAGCTCGGCGACGCTAACATGGCAAGCCCAAATTTTGTACAGTTTGGAGCCACCGAGAAGGTCTTAGGTATGTATTGGGAGCCCAGTACTGATGTCTTTAAGTACGTTCTCAGGTTTCGCACGCTTACGACGAGACGTGATAACCAGAGGATTCTAGTTCCAACCAAACGTGAAGCCCTTACAGGTTCTTAATGTCAATCTTCGACCCACTTGGACTGATGTGCTGCTATACCGTCGGCCTCAAAATCCTTCTACAAGCGCGTGTGGAGAGACAAAGTTGCTTGGGATCAAGAAGCTACCAGACTCGCTCGTCGAAGATTGGCTACGTTGGAAGCGCCTACTACCACAAGTGCAGATAGTCGAAAGTTCCAAGGTGCTATTCAGAAAACATGACGAAGGACAACCCGAGTGGGAGCTACACACGTTTCGTCGACGCCAGCGAATTCGCTTATGCAGCAGCAAGTTACCTACGTATTTGCTATGACGACTCTATCGATTGTATTCTTGCAGCGGCCAAAAGCAAAGTGGCCCCTCTCAAGCCAGTTTCCATACCACGTATGGAATTACAAGCAGCAGTCCTCGGTGTACGCTTGGCCAACAAGGTCCGTAGCAGTCGAAGACTTAAAATTGACAGTGTCACGTACTGGAGTGACTCAAAAACGGTTCTACAATGGTTGAAGATGGATCCGAGATCGTTCCAGCAATTTGTAATGCATCGAGTCGGAGAAATCCTGGAGAGTACTGACGTTGTACAATGGCGATGGGTACAGACGAAACTCAACGTGGCTGATGCAGCGACTAAAGTCAATAGTTCGATTACATGGGAAAACTGGTTGAAGGGTCCTGACTTCTTACGTTTGCCCGATCATCATTGGCCAGTTTTCGAACCCGGATGGCAGAACACATCAACATCGGAGCTACGCAAGCACCTGCACATCACCAGATGCGTTCCAAGCGTGAACATAGATGTCGAATACTTTTCGCAGTGGCGCCGGCTGTACAGAGCAGTCGCAACCTTTTTGCTGTACATGGATCGATTGCAAGCCCAAGTTCGAAAGCAAGCCCAACCGCAAGTTGTGACTACAGACTTGGTGCTAAAAGCAAAAAACGTACTGTACAAGCAAGCACAAGCCTCAGCGTACTCAAAAGAAATTGAATCATTATCTGCTGGCGTGCCAATTTTAAAGCGAAGCTGTCTTCATGGTCTTAACGCATACATCAACACGGATGGACTTCTATGTGTACACGGAAGATTGGACTTCATAAACGCCAAAGATGCCATCATATTGCCACGAGGGAGCTACATAACCGTCTTGCTTGTGAAGCACTACCACGAGAGGCAGCATCACTTGAGTCACGAAACGACAATCAACGAGATAAAGGGAACGTATCATATACCGCGCCTACGAGTATTGTACAAGCTAGTGCGACAAAACTGCCAAATGTGTAAGATAGTCAACACTTTACCTGAAGCACCACAGATGGCCATGATCCCGGCCGCACGTTTGGCTAGCTTCTCCAAGCCATTCACCTACACAGGCCTTGACTACTTTGGGCCAATACTGGTGAACGTGGGACGGCGGAAGGAAAAAAGGTGGGGAGCGCTCTTCACATGTCTGACATTGCGAGCAGTGCATATAGAGATTGCGCACAGCTTGGACACAAACTCCTGCATCATGTGCATACGAAACTTCATGGCACGTCGAGGGACTCCAGCGGAATTCTACTCTGACAATGGGACAAATTTCCGGGCAACAGAGAAGGCTGTGAGAGAAGAAATAGTTAAACTTGACTTCAACCAGATCGTCGTGAAGTATGACGGCATCAAATGGAGATTCAACCCGCCAGGGGCGCCGCATATGGGCGGTGCATGGGAACGCTTGGTGCGCAGTACTAAGGCAGTACTCAAAGCCATATGTCCATCATATTCATTCAACGATGAGAGTCTACGCACAGCTCTGATGGAAGTGGAATACATCATCAACTCTCGACCGCTGACCTTCGTGAGTCTGGATACGGCGGATGACGTCGCCCTCACCCCAAACCACCTGCTGCTTGGCGCGTCTGACGGCTACAAGCCCGTTTGCAAGAACGACCTGGACATAAGGCAGAAGTGGAACCAAACGCAAATGTTTGCGGACAAATTTTGGCAACGCTGGATAATAGAGTACACGCCCATGCTCACCAGACGCGTCAAATGGTTCGAGCCGTGTAAACCCATCGCAGTCGGAAGCATCGTCATCATCGTGGATGAAAACTTGCCCAGGAACCTGTGGCTCAGAGGTCGCGTCATTGGAACGATAATGGCCAAGGACGGTCAAGTAAGACGAGCTACAGTTCAAACTGCTAGTGGAGTGCTTGAACGGCCAGCAACTAAGATTGCAGTACTGGATGTCGGCATAGATTTTTGTAAACAACCATAGAGGTTATTTACAAGGGGGGGGATGTTACCGCCAAAAATAAGCACTCATATGTTCTTTAACTTTAAATCGATAAGTGTAACGGATATCGAGTAACGAATACTAGTATCGTATGAAAATAGAGTTTAAGTATCGGGTAAATCGGAAATAAGAGGCCAGCGCGAAACGAAGTTTTTTAAGCACGCCAAAGCACATTTCAGTTTTATAATAAAAAATTAATCATTATCAAAAGTCTTGTGTTTTCTTGCCGCTCTAAGAAATCGTAACGCCGTATTGCCAGCCGCCGATCAACAATCTTAAAAAACTTCGAGGGCAGCAGGCAGGCAGCAGCCAGGATATGCCGCACTTTTGACATTTCATTATCCTGTTAAGTATTCAAAAGTCAACCAAGCAGCGAAGTAGCCCAGCCAGCCACACACACACAAATTGTATGTGTATCGGACCACGCCTACCGCACACCGCCTACTGACTGCTCCAGCTGCGTAGCCAGCTTATCATTTATGCCAAACGCGTACTTTTCAGCTTTTACCCCCACCAGGGCCCACCACGTTGTCTCTCCTTGTTGCCTTTGCTGCTGTCTCGCAAGTCCATTGTTGTTTTGTCTGCTGCGTAATGTCGACAGGAATTGCCTTTGTGTCCTTGGCGTTTATGACATTATATTTGTGTTTTCTCTCTCACACACACACACACACACGCACGCACTGCTGTTGTGTATATAAATAATTTTATACAACAGCCATATAACAAACGATAACAAACACCTTGCTGGGCTGGCGAGAAAAGAAAACAATTTCATGGAAATCTTTTCATTTCTCTTGCCTTTGCGCAAAAATATCTTCAATTACGCCCTCTGCTCTGCTTTGCTCTGCACTGCGCCTTGGTTTCATGTTTTATCATTTGCTTATGACGCTGTTAATGATTGTCATTGATTGCTGCCTTTTAGTTCATGTTCAGCTCCCACTCCCACTCCCCGCCTTGCCATCACACAGTGTTCTGCCCTTGTCCCAGTTCGTTGGCTGTCAAAATCGCAACTTTTACCTCAGTCCACAAGCGTCTGCCACATGGCGAGAACTTTTCCATGCATCTGTTGCCCAGCATTCTGTCTCGTTTCCTTTCGCTGCTTTCTTCCAGTTTTTCGCACCAAAGTCTTCACATTTTAATTCTGACGAGCTGCACGGCCTTAGGCTCCTCTACTGAAGCGTACGTCTTGCCTGCCCCACCTCGCTCTGCACCCACACACACACATTAAGTCCCATAGCCCAACATTGTCCTGTCGATTTGTGCGCTGACTGTAGCTATGCTCGCCAATCATTTCTGATGCCAATTCAGCTCGACGAACAAATTATCGGGCCAACTGACCAAGTTCAGCTTGTGCATTGCATTGCTACACTATTTTGGATATCGCCAGCCCAGCTACTGCTACGTTTTTGCATAAGCCAAACGATCAACTAACCTTGACAAACAGAGACCTTGCAACTAATAATTGCTTTAAAATAAATGCCCATCTACCCTATGGCTATGTTTATATGAGTTTGTAGTCTTTAAAGCAAAACCGTCTAAATGGAATTGATGCCTATTCAATTTAGTATGAACAGTGACTTTCAAAAGGATTTGTAATAGCATCCTACTCAATTAGGCATGATAGATTTATTTGTAAACGCACAGCTTATAAAAATTATACGATTCTTATTTATTACAACATTACTTATTATTACAAACTAATATAATAAAATATATATACTTATACTCAAATTTTGCTCTTTATCACTTACGTTTGCTATATGATATATAACATAATAATATTCGAATACTCTGCGCTGATTACAACAAAACTCATACTCTGTAATCAGCACAGAGCCTCTGATTTTACTTACAAAAATAATCTATTTTAACTTATTTAACTAATAATAATAAAACAATACTAAAAGATTATTTTAACTTTTTAAACTATTAATAACTAACACTAACCCAGACCTATTGGTTTGGTTTTCCCCAATCCTTCAACCGAATGTGGTCTGTTAACACTCCCCAATCTAAAGTTTATCAAATCTGCAACACAAAAACATAGTTTAAAATAATAGAAAATTTATATTTAATTTTTAAATATTTTATGTAATCTTTTTCTTTTATCGTCGACTGTTCATTGTTGACATTAAATAAATAAATAAATAAATAAAATAATGAGACAGTTCTTAGTCGATTTTACAGTCTCTGGACGATTTTTATGATATCAGATTGATGCAGATTTACAATTGATGCAGATAATATACATTATAGTATAGTATACAGTTAGACATAACTAACTCTTATATACGCTTGTCGCATATTCATGCTATGTTGCCTGATTTGGGTTTTTAAGCAAAGCGTATTTAGGAATTATCTGCGTCTGAATTGAGCGCTACGCTCTGAATTTAAAAAGAAGACAACTTCTACTAATAAGGGAAGCTATGAGGAAGCTATGTGGACATGTTTGTACATGGCTATGTAAGCTTTAATTTGTCGAGAGTCACGCATTTGTCAACTACAAATCACACAACAATCAGAATAACAAAATCAAAATCTATTATATTGTTAATATTAGAAAACTGTTTACTGCTGACTAGATTGCTGGATACACAGGCCGTTTGTTTATTTAGATTGCAGATATGATTTATATAAGCTTGAATGATTTTGTAAAGCAAATTTTATGCAAGAGTTAGTTGTATACAGAAGTGCAATGAAAAAAAGGAAGCATTTCTTGCCCGATTAGCAAGTTCTACGCTGATTTTTATGTTGCTTTAATGTAATCTTAAAGGCAAAGCATATGTATAATTTATTATTTATATAATGAGCATATGCTGACGTGCCTGAAAATGGTTTTCTAAGAAAAGCGTATCTAAGAGTTGATTGCATCCTTATTTAGCGCGAATACTCAACTCCCACTTGATTTAATCTTAACATAATTGAAAAAAAAGTTTATATGATTTGGCTGGCAGGCTTAAAGCAAATAATAAAGCGCTTATTGTTATAGGAAATTAAAAACGTAGCAACCCCCAGCTTAAGCCCACTTAGTCCTCCCACCCCCCAAGCTAACTAAGCTACCCACCCACTCGAAATTAAAGCTCATTAATTTAAAAAAGCAGCACACTCTTCATTCTATTAGCACAACTAGTTAGTTGCTATTGTTGCTACAAATTGCTGCATAATTATATATAATTTTTTTTCTTGCCAGCTACTTTGCAAAGTTTGCACCTTAAGGGGCCGACGCGCAGCCCTTTATGCCATAAGTTTGAGCTTGAGCAGCCGTGCCAGACATTTAATGTGCCAACATTCATTTAATTTTAAATCTGTGATTAAGCGTCGACTGCTTTAAGTTCGCGCAAGTGCGCGCGCCCCATCACATAAAAAGCAAAAAGTTGTCGCCACGTCTCTCGCGTACGCAATTCTTTATACTTCAAGTTTTTTGTTTGTACGCAGCCATTTCTTTGGCACTGCCACTCGCACTCTCGACTGTTTGCCTTGTTGTATACGCGTTTTCTAGATTACTTTTATAAGTGAATTTGTTGCGGTTTTCCGCAAAATTTACAAGTACGTGAGAAAATTAGTGCTTACGCTTAGCTGCAAAGCGAAAAAAAACGCGCGCTTGTTGCTATTTGTCGCCTTTGACCTTTTTTTTCGCTCGCTGTCGCTTTAATAGCGCATATTAAGCATACGCAGTGTGTTTAAGCGTAAACTTAACAATTTAGTAAGATTTGCGCGTAGCTTGACTGACAACAAACAATAAATTAAATGCACAAGTTGCGCGCAGAAAGTTTCATTAACAAGTTTGTTGCTGCCACGCCCACTCGCCCACTCACCCATTCGCTCAGTAAACTGCAATTTGTCGCAGCTCTTTTGTTAGTTTCACGCTTTGCTTTGCTTTGAACTCTTTTTTTTGTGTTGCGCTTATCAACAGCAATTTAAGTTTATTAGCCAAAACAAAAACAAAATACGCCACGTTACAGTTATTTAAACAATGCGAATTTATGTAGCGCAGCTAATGCGCTTATCATAAGCGCCCACAGCTGTTGATGTTATCGATATTAAAGAAATTGCTTAAAGCAAAAAGAAATTACTTTAAGCTGTGGCTTTCACTTTGAGCCTGAGCCTTGTTAACGTGAGCGTAAAGCTTTCAATCAAATTGTTCACTGCGGTTAGAGTTATTAGCTTTTTAGCTAACCACAAAGGACTTGCTTGGCAAAAAAAAAAGAAAATAAAAATAATTGTGAATTGTGTGCGGCAAGAACTTGACTGGGTGTGAGTGTGTGGGGCATGCTACATACTTAAGTTTATTAGAGTTTGTGGCGGCTAAATTGAAATTACTAGCTCACTGGCTTATGAGAATTTATGCCTAATTGTTGCTTACTTCATGCAATTTATTTGATTAGCTCAGCAGGCAGCACAAAAAACCGAAGCAAACAAACAAAACTTAAGCCTAAACTTGCTGCGCAAATTAGTTGGCAAACTCAAGCTGTGCTCGAGACTCTCTAATTGACTAAAAATATATCCCGGCAAAGTTTGCACCAGTGTGAGTTAGTAAGCCTATAAGGCAAAGCGAAACTATAAATAGGTGGACTAAACAGAGCTCTGAACGGTATGTTATACACTTTGCGGCTGTACAGTAAACAAAGTGTTGAGCAACTTTTGTTTGATGCTCATTTGTTGAAATGCTTAACAAAGTGTTTATTGTGGACAGATATACTTTGTGGCTGAAATTCTAACAAAGTGTGTATTATAGTTGTGTAACATTTTTATAGTTCACATGCTGCTTTGCTCATTAAAATTATAAACAAAGTCGAGATTATAAACTAAACTAAGCTGTGATAAACTTTGTAGCTTCGTTCATTTCAATTCTTAGTAAAGTGTACATTATAGTTGGGCAAGTAGCAGTGAGCAGCAGTCAAACTGTGCTCACCACGACAGACATTCTAGCATCGTTTATTAAAATGCTTAGCAAAGTGTATATTGTCGACAGAAATACTTTGTAGCTGAAATGCTAACAAAGTGTATATTATAGTTGTGCAAAGTGGTTTGAAAGTGAGCAGCAGTTAAGCTGAGTTCACATGCTCATTAAAATTCTAAACTAAACTAAAATGTGCTTAACAGGACAAACTTTCTAGCTTCGCTTATTAAAATGCTTAGCAAAGTGTATATTGTAGTTAGGCAGAGACTTAGCTGACACAAACTATAATATATACATAGCTACAAAGCAGATTTAAGGCTGACAAACTAAAGCAAAATTTGACTGTCTAGCGCTCTCACTCCCACACACTCTCGCTGTCTCTATCTCTGCCAGACTGTATACCTCATATCAATTGCGCTTCCAGCTGGCTGCGCCGCAATGAGCCAAACTCTCACCCAGGACACGTGTATTATGTAAATTACAAGCATGCATAGACAGCAAAAGAAAGAGAGAGAGAGAGAGAGAGAGAGAGAGAGAGAGAGTGTGTGTGTGAGTGAGAGAGGCAGCAAACGCGACAGTTTCTCACTTAATTAGCCAGGCGCGCTTATTTATTATGCACTAACATGGCCGCGACAGGCTAATGAATCAAGCATATTGTGCGCCCTTTTTTAAGCTAAAACAAGTTATTTTAATTTTTAATTACTAGCACGAATATTTATAGCGTATATAGTATGCGATAGTGCTAGGCTGGCGAACTATTTAAATGAAGCCGCATGGCATTTTAAGCTTGGGCAAAAGTAATTTGTGGGCTTAGGGCAGCAGTTTATGCAAAATGTGTGTGTGTGTGTGAGACCACAAAAGCCATATGAATGCAGTAAATATGCGCTAGAGTTAATGAAAGCAATAAAATGCACAGAGTGAGCTATAGCCAGTGTTCACTGTAGCCCACTGGTCACGTTTTGTACGTCAGTGTCAACGCGTCTGTTCGAATTGCATTACCGAATATAAAAAATAATAAATCAATAACAAAATTTGATTGGTATATATGACATTATTGTCTGTCAGCGATTTTTGCCACTCACTGTCTGTCTGTCTCTCTGTCTATTTGGTTGTCAAGCTCACACACGCACAGTCACATTCATAATGTTATATAAATTGAATTCATTTCTGCACAGCCAAAATTCATTTTGATTCAGACACAGACCCAAATATAAATGCTTTTCGGGCCTAAATTGATTTTGTGTTAAGCACATTGCAATGTGCAATTATTATTGTCTGTTGCCATTATTAATTCAAGTGATTTTCGCATCCATTGAGCCACAGCAAATTCAACGTGCTTTACTTTCTTTTTTTTTAGAAGCAAATAAGCAATCAAATCAAATGCCAAAAGAAAAACCGAAGCAATTTGAAATACACAAAGCAGAAAAGTTACACATATATGAGAGTTACGTATACGCAATATGCATGCTGAGTTATATAAAAATAAACAGAGCGATATCAAAGCGGCAGCCAGGCAGCGCTATCAAAAGTTTGTGCAGCTTTCTGTGTGTGTATTAAACGGGCATTTTGCTTCTGCTTCTTCTTACTTTGGGCTGCTATTGACTGCCACAGCTGGTATGTGTACTATAAATTGTGACGCAACAGTCGTCATTTTCGTTTGCATACACTTTGTCAATGTAAAATGTGCTAAGGGGAATATGCAGCTTGAGCAATGATATGTCGAAAGTAGCTGTTGTTATCAATAAGTCTATATAACATCAGTAAGATTAGTTTAGCTATTTAAAACTATTCATTTAGCAGTCGTCATTTACGTTTGCATACACTTTGTCAGTCTAAAATGTGGGAAGGGCTGTATGCAGCTTGCTAAAAGAAATGTAGAGAGCAACTTTGGCTTTTATAAATTTAATTTATCATCAGCAAACACAAAAAAAATCAGAAGTACACATAATTCAAGTATTTTATACTATTTTATAACCATTTTATACTTGAGCTTTTTTTAATGTACGAATCTATGATTAAGTTGGTAAATTAATTCTCTTTCAGCTTAACGTGATGGTTGGTGGTTCGATTCCTGACTCGGTAATGGATAAGCTTGAGTAAGTGTATTTTTCTAATATCACAAAGTAATTTACTTTAAAACTGCAAAATTTACACATATAGAATATTCGGAATTGAAAAAGTCATACTTGGGTTAAGAAAAATCTGAGTTTAACTATATTCTTGAAACTATTGACCAATGTTTTGAATTAAATTCTGGCTATTTATTCAGAATTTGTTTTTCTAGAATAAATTTTGTAGTATAAATTCAATTGACTTTACAGTCATTTACGTATTTGCTAACAAAGTGTATATTGTAGTTGTGTTCATTACACTGCAAGACTTTTTGTAGAGCTGCTCAGTCCTTTGGGACGCGCTTGCATAAAAAGTAAATTTATTTTTTATTGAAAAACTTTAAAATGTAATTCAGTTGCAGCATTTATTTTTTAAATAATTTCTCAGTTCTTAGCTTCTAGTTCATAATTCCTTATAAGGCGAACTAAAGTCGAGCGTGCTCACTCTTCTCTGTGTTTCTCAAAAACTTGCTTGTTATTTATTTACTTTTTACGAGTACGCTACTCATATATGTAGCTCGCTGTATATGTTTTATATATCTCTATGCCTGCGCATACGTCAGGCTGTTGCTGTTGCTGCTGTTGCTGGTTGCGCTTGTACCTTGCTGCTGGCACTGCCTGTCCCCCTTTTCGTTTTTTATATGTGTGTGTAGATGCTGCAACGTGCTCATGCCAATAAGCTGCCACAGACGCACAGACAGCTGTGGCAGCAATTCAACTAAACCAACGCACAGAGAAAATGGCCCCAAAATAAACTTGCCTGAAGCGTAGCGTGCTCTCAAATAAACCCTCGCCTCAAACATGTTTCGAAATAAAAAACGAAGAAAATAAAAGTAGGCAATGTGTGGAAATTTTGATTTTTCGCCTGAGTTGCCAGCGCAGTGGCCACTAACTGCTGGTAGCGACTGTCAGGCGACTCCTCCTGCATCGACTGCCACTTAACTTAACTTGAGCATATTCTTTGCTCACATTCCACACCACAACACTTTTATTTGTACTTCTATTTGTATCTGTGTGTGTGTGTGTGTCTTTATGAAAGTCACTTTGGTGTGTCCTTAAAGCGCTTCCATTTTAATGCCCCCCCCAACTCCCCGCAACAGACATTAAGGCGACAAATTTTGTTGCTGTAATTACCAAATAAAAGTACGCGACGCTTCTTTGATGAAATAAAATGAAAACATAAAAGTCTGGCAACAATCAGAGCTTGAATTTAACTTTTAAATGCTCATTTCGTTGAGCTTATTAATGAACTCAACTGGTAGACTGAATGAACAGGCTAAAATTGTTAAGCTCACTTTATTATACATTTTTAACGTATTTTGTACATTTTGTCGAATTTTTTAAACTTAAGCAAGGGGTCGCAAATTTTGCAAAAATGAATTAAAAGTCTTAGTACTTCCAAATTTCAATGTAGTTTAATTTATGTGAATTTCATTAGTGTAAAAAGACTTGAAACTCTCAAATCGGTAAATTGTAACTTTTGAAAGTTTAATATTTCACAGAAAATTGTTTTCTATTTTATGCATAACTTGGCAAAATTTTTATTAAAATTTCAAAGTTCATATTAGCATTGTATTTACTACGCCAACATAAAATGGAATCAAGCAGCCAAAATGTCATTTCGCTGAGTTAGAACTACTCAAAGTGTACATAGTAAAAGTAAAATTTATATTCATATAAAAGTAATTCATAGAAAATAAATAGACTGCATAAGTTATTGCAATATAATTTTGTCAAAAATAAATTTTGTACGTAATCAAATAAAATGAAAAAATATTTATTTTCACTCTTAGCAGTCTAAATCATAAATCTAAATCACTGAATATCAGCATTTTAAAAAAAAAGTATGTATACCTAGCTTAACTTGGATTTTATTCATTTATAAAAGTTTTAATTCTGACTTATATATTTAGATTCTCAGTAGCGTTTCCATTTAGATTGAAAATAGCAAAGTTGCTGTTTAAAATAAAAAAATAAAGGATTTTCTCTACAAATTTTTAGTAATTCTTAACAGATTTGAGGCGCTTTATTAATATGTACTTCAGCATAGCTAAAAACTGGCAAAAATAAATCAACTTTTAGCATTAAAATCAAGCTGAAAAATATGTTAGACCAAAATATTATAAAGTATTAATTATGAAGCTTTATGTGCCTGTTAGATACGCAGTAGCACTTCTCTTAAGTTTAAAAACTTGTAAGCTTGTGCTATAAAAAAAATTAAATTGACAGAAGATTTGATTCGCTTTATGCCATCCAAAAGTTACTACTGAGTATTTTATTTTTTTTTTAATATCATCATAGCACTAAACTGCCAAAAATAAATAAAACTAACTCTAGCTTCATTTGATATGCGTATTAATTAAACGTTCTTGGGGATTATAGCAGCGCTTAAGTGTGGACCTGTGTCTGTGACTGAGTCTGGGAGCTGAGAAAAGAATGAGCACACGCAACTATTAACACCTAAGCGTTTGCTGCTGCATAAAGCGCATAAATCAAAATATAGCTTCATAAAATATTTATGCCACACATGCCGCCCACACACACACACACACACACATGCCTTAAGTGTGTGAGCAGCAACAACAACAACAACAAACGGCATTTGTAGTGCGATAATAACGCATATTGTTAAATAAAAATGACCGACCATTTGTATAATGCGAGCGAAACGGAAATGTCGAACACAGCCCAAGCGAACGAAAGAGAAAGCAAAAGGGGAAAGAGACAGCAGAAAACTACGCAACTGGTTGGCAATTTGCCGTGGGGTCAAAAGTTCACAAAAGCAAAATAAATGGCTGGCCGCCTGACAAGTGGCGATAAAAAGGGCAAAAGCAGCAGCAAGTGAACATGGCCGAAACTCAAACAAATTAAAATTTTGTCATCCAAATATAATCATGCGTGTTATTCCACTGCCTCGACCTCTGTAAACAAACAAAAGCAACAACAACAACAATGAGGAAAACAAAAATTGATAAAAGAGCGTAAACAAACGCTAGTCAAGCTTAAAGCATTTTTTTGTTGTTGGCCAGAACGCGCGCATTAAGCCCCAACTTCCAAGTCATTAACCCGTTTATGACGCTTAACTTGGCTAAAACTCGAACAGGCCGCCACACACAGTTCGACCACAACAAAGTGGCCATAAAAGCACACACACACACATACTTATAGCCTAGCTTGTACAGCGTTTAACGGTTCATTTATTGTGGCAACAGCCAGGCAAAAGTTTGACATTAAAATGTTATTAAAAATATCAGACGAATGTTAGTTGCGTGTGTGTTTGTAATGTGGTTGAGAAATCGAACACACACACACACACACACATGATCAATCTTCAAATCGGTGTGGTTTTTATGGCAGTCATTAAGGCTAACACGTGGAGCTTTGATGGTCGAAAGCAAAAGGTAGTAACTTCCTTTTCTTGTTGTTTAGACTATAAACCAAATAAATATATTTAAGCCATCAAATTTGTAAAGCAGAATTTAGTAGGTGGGGTCAAGGAATTTGAATTTGCTTTTAAGAAATAAAGAATACTAAGCTCAAGCTAAATGTATTTAGAAGTCGTCAGTTATATGCTTAATTTACAATCTATCTATAAAATATAATAAGGAAATGATTTAGGTAGCATCAAGTTGTAGAATTTGTATCAAATTAATGGCAGACTTTAATATTTTATATATGTAACTAAATAAATTATACACAAAGTAACAAATTAGCTACAAACTAAACTAAATATTTAAAAAAACGAATGGTAAAGTGAAAATATTTATATTAGTTATTCAAATTCTAATAAAAATGACTTTGCTTAAATTTAAGTTTAAGCTTTTCTTTTTTATTCTATATAATAAGCTTTAATAATCGTTGCTCAAGCACAACATGCACATGCCATAAGTTTAAGCTGCTCTTTTCGCTCAGTGTAAACATAAGTCGCCAACAATTACAACATTACTGTTGCTATAAGCTGCGAGTGATGTAACCCAACTGCGGGGACTGCCATAAGCATGCGGCAGCCAAACACGCACATAGAGCAAAAGAGCAAGAGAGCGAGAGAGCGAGTGTGCGAGAGAGAGAGCGATGAAACAGATGCAGTGATACACAGAAGCCTCTGACCATATCCACATGTCGCACTCAAACTCAAACGAGTATTATGCTAATAGTATCCCTTGTCAGTGTTTTGTGGGTTAAGGACAATTTTATGCATCCGCATACGACACACACACACACACACACAGCAGCGTTAGTTATGCATGTGTAGGTTTTTGTGTGTGTGCATGTTAAATAAGTGTAATGCTGCCATTATTGGACATATTTCAAACAAAACGAAAGTGTACACACACACGCATGTAAATACACACACATATATACACAATCTGCGGCTTTGTGTGCGTGTGTGTGTGCGTTGGTCATATGACTCTGCCTTTATGCGCTTGACAGTTTGCGGCCTGACAGACTTTATCAAAAAATAAGCGTCGACAACAGTTACAAATTACGTAATGCCTTTGAAAATTGTTGTCGACTAATTAAACTGCGCAGCTAATTGCTTGAAATATTTATTTATTATGCTTGCTAATTGCATTCAAATTGAATTATATTCGCTGAAATGTGTGCTGAGTCTTTAAATATTCAAAGAGGCGGTAGCATTAGCTGAGATCAGACTGAGCATATTTTAGTCAAGGCCATTTGCAGGCAACAGTTGTGCGATCAATACAATCATTAGCTATAGGTGCTGCTTGGGTTAACAGGGTGTTTGGGATCAGCAGGATAAAGAGTTGTCTATATTTAATATAAAAAATACCTTTACAGCTGTAACTATATTTTTTATATTTAGTTTGTAATAAGAGTCTAAACGCTTATAAGCTGGGATTTATCTTTTATTTTATACTTTGTTCGTATCGTTGCCAATACTTTACTTATTATTTTTCTTGAAATTTATGAATATATAAAATATGAGCTCGACATTCTGATTACATAAATAATTTAATACTTAATTTTTAATTCTTATTTTTGTTTTTAATATGTGGTTTTATTTATTAAATTGAATTATCTAGTCTACAAATTAAATTCATCATAAGGGTTGTGTTAATACTAATAATTAGAAATCGATTAACATTAAAAAAGGAAAAATTCAAAGTAAGCAATACAAATTTTTTGTAATAAACATCACAATTCAATTCCATTCATATAGCAAAATGAATAAATAAAATAAAACTTGCATTCCTATGGCTTGTTGAGCACAAAAATAGGCTACAAAATATTTTCATATATCAAATTTCATTTGCAACTAACACAAACGTC
Source organism: Drosophila busckii (assembly GCF_011750605.1). Taxonomy (NCBI): domain Eukaryota; kingdom Metazoa; phylum Arthropoda; class Insecta; order Diptera; family Drosophilidae; genus Drosophila; species Drosophila busckii. The sequence goes on from NC_046606.1 coordinate 13,917,878, forward strand.
AAGAGCAAGTTCAACTCCTTGACTGCTGCTGGCTGCTCTTGATTGCTCACCCTGTTCTGCGAGCTTTGCTTTGAGATGCGATGCCAACGTTTTGACGCCACAATTTGTATTCCTAATACATCGAGTGTTCACCTTTTATGAGCAGTTATCTACGTACTTAATATCGATTTACATGCACATGCATGACGTCAAATGTTGGAAGAAGAAGCAGCAGCAACATAAACTGGGATCGGCACTTGGCAAATATACAAAATATGAGCGCATTGGAGCTTAGCGTAAAGGCAAACGTTTGTCACATTATAGCGACAGTTAGCATACAAGAGGGAGCCATAGATACACACACACACACGCACACACACACACACACAGATACTTAGAGACACATGTAGTTAAGTATAAGCTGCGTCTCAAGTTGAAATGTTATTATATTTATAATTTTCATGCATAATGCGTTGAATTGGCTAAAGCCCAAAACTGCTTTGTCAGTCAGCAAAGCCGCAAAAGTTGGGCGCATAACAATAACAACAACAACAACAACAACAACAACAAAAACCTAAAAAATTCAAGTATAAATCATAATTTGAGGCAAAAGAATTCACTGGGGAGTCCCAAAGCTTTCAATGTCCACTGACTTTGGTTTTGACTTGGGCTCAAGTCCCGGCGCCAGCCAACAACAGGTATAATCCCTCAAAAGCACAAGAATTCTACTTGGCATGTGTGTCTATGTGTGTGTGTGTGTGTGTGTGTGCGAAGGACTGCGGTCCTTTAGCTAGTCACAATTTATGCGCTTCGCCGCCTTTCGTCTACACCAAAAGCTGATTTGCCTTAGCGACGGCGTTTCAAGTTCAATTTATTTTCAGCATAAAATTTATACACAAACTTATGTGTGTGTGTGTAAATTGTGGCTGTGGTTGCGAATTTCGCTTTAAGTTTCTCTGCTCAACTTGCAATTAGTTATGCTAAGCTTGTTAAATGAATTATTAAATTGGCACAAATTGAGTTAACAACAGAGACGACACTTGACACTTTATTTACGCTGAAACAAAAGCCAGCTGCACACAAAATTATTTGCAACAGCCCCCAAATCTCTCGTCTTGCTTCTCTTTTTATTTTTGCATTCAACTTCAGGCCATACACATGTCAGAGCATTTAAGATTTATATCACTTTTTGTTGCTTTCGTTGCCATAAAAAAAATATATATATATGTACGATATATGTGCATGTACTTTTTTGGGTTTTGTTTGTTTACAGACTCGTTGTCCAGCATCTATGTGTGTGTGTGCTTTACAGGAAGTATGTCTGTGTTTTTTTGCTGGTTTTTGTGGCTTTAATTGCGTAGCAGAGCATGTGAGGGCATTGAGCTCAATTGAAATAACCTTAGCCGGACATTAAAATATGCTAAAGAAATTCTGCATTTGTAGTAAATAATTTCCTAGAAAATTGTCAAATTGACAAGCAAAATATTTATGCTTTATTTAATTTATTTTTAAGTTGAAGAATTTAAGCATTTATAGTAAATATTTTGCTATAAAATAATGAATTATTAAACTTATATCACATATTTTGCTTTAAGATTGTCAAATACTCAAAGTCTATGAAAATTTGTTAATTAAGCTTAAAGTGCAACTGCAAGCAGCTACCAGTAGACAGCTTATTCGCTACTTTATAGTGTGCTACACATTTCATAAATAAAAACTTGCTTACTTCAAAGTAAAAGCCACTAGCAGTAGTTAGTTTATACTCAACTTACATTGCATCACACACACTTAACTTTCTCCCCGCCTAGCCAACAATTAAATACTTTTATTAAGCAACATTTTTGTATAAGTTGCCTTAACAATTTGCTGGCAGCCTTACTCACACAGTTAAGCAAGCGTAAAACTGCACAATTTATAAAGCGTATGAAAGGACTTTAAAACAAACAATGCTTGCACCCAAAAAAATAAAGTGAAAAAAAGGAAAAGAGAATTAGCTACAAAAGCCAAACAATGGAGCTGACCTTACATTGTTACCTTGGCCGCTACGTTTAAGTACAACGCGTCGTATGAGTGATGCGGGCCATTTTTAAATTATGCACAACTTGTGCGCGTGTGTGTGTGTGTGTGACTGTGTGTGTGCGCGCTGAGCTGAGCTAGCAAATTTTCCATGCAATAAAATTTTGCACACAAAAAATACGTGAAAAATGAACAAAAACTACAAGCGACGCTCGCTCTCTCTCGCTTGAGCAGCAAAGCAATTTGCAGCACATACTTATCGCATTATATATATAGTATATATATATATGTACGCTCTCTAAGTAGCTTAGAACAAAGACAGTGCATTTTACGCCTCATCGCTTTAATTGCAAACCGTTTAAGCAAAGCCATTTGCACACATTGTATGGCTATTGATTCTGATTCGAGCTTCAAGCTTGGATGGGGAAAAATAATTGTAGCTGCTGGCAGAGTTTTTACATATTTATAATTGTTCGGGCACTATTGTTCAGATCAATGCATGCATGTGGAAATTGTTGAGCGAACAGCCACAGCCACATTGAAGAATATTTTGCAAAATGCGAGGCAAAATAGCTGCTAGATTCTAAGTATAGTGAGATAACTCATGAATATTTTCAGTTGTATTAGAATTTAAGGTAAATTGCTTATTATAATCTTAGCTCAAATTGCAAATTAGTTGGAAGCGATACCATAGAAAGTTTCTTGGAAGCGCAAATACGGCATATGAGTGATAAGCTTAAGTAAATATTTAAAATGAAATTAAAGTTTAGCTAGAGCTTATTTAATTTAGGGGCACATAACTTGCAAGACAAATGGCCATTCCATTTGCCAGCAAACTTCATTTAAAAGTTGAGCTCTTCATTTCCGTTTTTGCTGCACAAGCATAAATAATTTAAATAGACTTGCACACATTGCCATGTGCTCTGCGATATGTGCCAACTATAGCTGGATATTCATTTAGAGCGCCGTTAAGTATGCAATGCTTTACTTCAAGCAAATATAAAGAAATGCCATAGCTAATGCTCTCTCTTGCCAGCAGACACATTGAGCAAGTTACGCTGGGTGACACAGCATTGGGGCTCAAAAGGTCTCAAGGCATTTGCCTGCCTGCCTGCCAAGTTCGCTGGAGCTCGCGCGTTCGCTCAGGTTGTTGCCGACAGTTACCGTTAGCTGCCAGGCTAATGCCATAAATATATCAGGCGCATTGTTGCAGCTGCACGTAGAATAAGAATAAATGGTAAAGCAAAGCAAAAAGGAAATTCCTATTGCCCGTAAGATTTGTAAGTGATGTGGAAAATTTTTTCAGCTGCTTTTGCCTTTGATTTTGAATAGCGCCACTTACACAGTTAATAAATGTTAGACGCTTACGCTTTGTGCTCGGCTTACATATAGTTTAAGTATATATTTACACTGATTTTTTCTTACAAGTCGTAAATGCTATGCAAATTTAAATTGCGCCTAAATGTGAAGCTTAAAGCTGGGCGCATGTGATAAAAAGTTTGCTTTTATCTCCGAGATTAGATCATTAAGCCCAGGCGCATACATGCGGCGCTTAAGTTAACTAAATTATGCGACTATTTGAATACACTAAGCTTGAAATTCATTCATGAAGTCAGCAAGTCTTTTAATTTTACATTTTACGGCGCCGCACACAAAACTTTGCCCCCAAATTGTGCGCTAATGCAATCTAAACCTTTTGCTGATTTGCTTTATGTTCTGCCGCGCGCAAACTTTTTGTTTTGCTTTGCGTTTTTATTGTATTTTTGTTTAACGTAATAAATTTTTGGCGCAAAGCGCAGAAAAAAAAGGGCAAATAATTTAAATTTCTTTTTGCGCTGATCGCTCGGCAGCAAGCAAAAATCTGCTTAAATGTACTTCCGTCATAAAAACAAGAACAAGCAACAATGAAAACAAGCAGCAGCAACAACAAGAGCGCATTTGTTAATGCAACAGCAGGTTTCAGCTTTTGTGGCACGACGCACGTAGCAGCAGCAGCAAGAAAAACCTTTTTATAAATGTGAGCGCGACGCTTCCGCAAAAATAATAAAACAAAAATCCAACGACATACACCCACACACACACACACACAGACACAAACAAACACACAGACATAGAAATAAGCTACACAGTTTGCACTAAAAAGCAACTGACCGAGACTAGCAGCGTTAATAAAATATAAGAGTTAGCTTGATGAGATTGCGTTTGCCTAAGCTTTAGCAAAAAATGATTATTAAAAAGGGAAGAGAACTACAGATTAGCTTTGATAAAAAACTAATTTAAATGTGTGTTAAATATCCAAAGTAAATTTAAATTGCAGCAAAATTTATTTTCAAACAGCTTTGCATTTTTGCAACTTATCTAAACAATTTAAATATTAAATAACAAAAACATTGGAATTTAAAGTTGAACACTGCTTGGACATTTATATTTAAGAATTCCTTATAAAATAAAATTTATAAAATTATAAAATTCCAATTCAGATGTGTATTTTGTTGTTAAATTAGTTTGCTATTACCTATGTGGCAACTTTAAATAAAGAAATGCAAATGATTTAGATTTTAGTTTGTTTTTTAAATTTGTAACAATTTGTTGCATAGCTGTTGCTTTAAGCTGTGTGCAAATCATTTAAGCCATTTTCAATTTCTACGAATTTTTGTCTAACTGTTATTTTTAGTGGCCACTAAAATTTCTAGGAATACTTAGCATATGCAATTTAAATTAAAACGCATTTCTAGCACAACAAAGTTGTGGGCAAACTTCAAAATGGAGAATGCAAGTAATTTCATAATTAACTATTAGCACTCACTGTAGTTTTAATTAGCAAATAGTTTCGTGCAGCAGTTGGGCTCTAGTTCATTACCTTAATAATTTGCGGGTTTTATTCAGATGTTGCTTGTGTCGCATACATTGCGTGTCTGGCTTAATGCTCGCTATTGTTTCAACTTAAGCTGCTCAAACGTACTAGAGTATTTGCGTTTTTATTATATATTTTAGCAACACACACAGGGACACACACAGAGGCACATTCACTCGCACATTAAGTAAATCAAGCGCATGGGGCAAGTTAATTTTTCTTACGAATTGACACACAGTTCACTTTAGCCGGCATATTTTTCTAGCGTGTTATTCTTGTTTGCTTCGTTGACAAATAAGCTCAGTTGGCACGCCAGACGTTTTTGCGGGTTCTTAGGCTTAAATATTACGCATACGCAGCGTGCGCTTGGTGCGTCAACAAACCGCGAGTGGCAACAACGAACTGAACAGTTTGCCAGCTGTCTGCCTGCCTGATGCACTGCTTGCCACATCGTCTGCTGTCGTCGTCGAATTGGCAACTGAATGTGGCTAAAAGGCGCATGCGCCAATTTTACTCAATGAAAAGCTTCGTCAAACATTTGCCGCCAAACCAAATGCTCTGTGTTAAATACCGAAAAGCAGCAAATTGTTGTTCAAGCCTCGCGTTCTTGTTCTTCTTGTTGTTGTTGGCCAGTTTATGTTGTGTTTTTTCGGAGTCTGCGGCTGTGGATGTTATCATTGATGTTCTCATTGTTGTTAACGCCAATGTTGTTGTTGTTGCTGCTGTTGTTGTTGTAATTGCAGCTGTTGTTGTCAGCAACATAATCATTGGCGCGTGTTGCTCACTTTAACTTGCAGACAGACAGAGTCAAGCAGAGCGAGAGCGAGAGACAGGGAAAAAACAAAAGCCTTTTAACAAATCACACACAACGTCATGTCAACGAGACAATCAGACATTGTCACCCCCCGCCGCTCCCTGAATCCCCTTAGACCTTAGCCCGCTTAACTTTGAGCGTCAGACTTACGTCAATTGTCTAAATGCAGCTTAACATTTTTTCCAACTGTTTAATTTTGCTTTTATTAAGCCAACAGCCAGACAGACAGACAGAGAGACAGCCAGACAGTCACAGCCGTGTTTGTTTGCTATCAATTGTCATTAGCTTGTTGCATATACTTACACGTAAGCAAGCTTAAGCCCATGTCTTTGCTTTGATTTAATGTGTGTTTTGTCTATAAGCAAATTAAGATACAATTGGCTTTGCTATTGATTCTTAAGTTTTGACAAGCAACTAAAGTAGCAATTGTTAAAAAATAGAATAAGCTATTTAGCAAATATCTTGTTGCATCTGTGAGGCCTCACAGCTTTTAAAACCTTAAAGGCAAATTAAATATAAGTCGGCAGCACAGGCTTTAGAGTCTTAACTTAGCCAACAACTATTCGATTCTTTAAAGTTAGACGATGTTGTGCTCGTATTTATGCTGAAAATTTTGAAAAATACATTTTGAATTTTACAAATTTATTTTGATTTTTTTTTTTTCAAGTTTTGGCAATTTATTTACATCACAAATTTACAATAATAATAATAGCTTTAACAAATGTCAGTGCAGTTTAATTAAGTTGCATCTCACGAGTCTAAACAGGCAAGAGATTCAAAAACCTAATCAAAAGTTCGGTTAGTTACAGCTTTTTATTTGATTGATTGATTGATATTACCAAACAATTGTCATGATTGTTTAATATTTTGCTTAGCTTATATTTTTTTAGAAGCATACAAATGTAAACTCATATTAATTGAAATGTCACGCCAACATAAAAAGTTATAAAACAGACAAATCCCATGCGATTTCGCTGAGTTGGAGCTCCCCAAAGTCTGAAATTCAAACAGCATTGGTTTATTTATTGTCATAATTGTGTCAACAAAAGTTTCAAATTAAACTAAAGAGTCTAAAAAAAGCAAGCCAACATTTTTTATAACAATCATTTTTCTTATTTCCACAATATATTATATTTCAAACTCTCTTATATGTGAAACAATTTTTTCTTGCCTTACTTGCCTTTTATTAAGTATTGATCAAACTCAAGCACAAATTAAACAAAAGCGTCTGCAATATTTACTTAAAATCTCATTTGCATGACAACCAGGTTGAGTTTGCTTTTTAGTTATTTAATCAACCGCAAGAGCTCAAACAATGTCTACATTTAATTCAATTTAAATGCCACATTGATATTTTTCGACTCTTACCCACCCCTGAGCGTAGATTAAATTGCCAACTGAAGCGGTTAAATTTAATTTATTGTAGACGCCAGCACATCGACTTTTGCTTGCAACATTTGGTTGCAACTCGCCTTGATATAGAATGTTGCACGCAATGCGGATGACTTGAAGGCATTGGACAACCGCTGGCAAATACTTTGCGGTATTTGCAACACCAAATTTGTGGCCTCAAGAAGCAAACAAAACGAATTATGCTCTCCATACATACCAAACACTTGTTGCCTCAATCCTCCAAGTGCATGCAACAAAGTTTGTGGCATGTTGTAAATATGTAATGTATTATGAAAATCTTTTGGCTTAAAATTTCATTTCAAAGTTTCTCGGGTTGGGATGATGAGTGCTTAGCGTCCTGACGTCCAAAAATACAATTTACAATTTGCAAAATTTTATATTTGAATTTCAGTGTCTGTCTGTGTGTGTGTGTGTGTCTGTGTGTGTTGAGCTCTTATAGCTTAAATAAGCAAAACCGCAAAGTTGTCTCCTCAACAGTTATGCTGGATATAGCATTATGTTACGTAAGCCTTGGCCAAGCATTTTAATCCTCTTTAAATTGATATTGTAATTGGTTTTTCAACGTCTACTGATGAATTTCAATATGTTGTAGCACAAATGCCTTGAGCAATATTTTGTGTGGCAAATCGTCGTCAAACGTCAACAACTGCGTAAGGGGTGAACCTTATATATATATATATATATATTTAATACTTCAATTATATACAAACCTGTAATTGTAGACACATTGGGAAAATAATTTTTAAACAGACGCTGTGTGTGTTTTGTTTTTTAATGCTCATAGTTTACTTTATTGGAAATTAAAAAATTAAACATATTTTATATAGGAGAGGTAGCAAAGAGTTGTAGATACAGATTCAAGCAATTGTGATTTGAATAAAATTTAAGTTTCCAGCAATGGTGATTTAAAACGCTCGTTCTTCAATTTATGGGACGAATGAGCATTTGAACCCGTTTAAGAGAAGTGCGATTACGCCAATGTATAGACTTCTCATCTTCTGTTTCAATGGGAAAGTACTTTCCGTTTAAATTGCTGAAGATAAAGAAATATTAATTGTTTGTTTGAATATTGAAAGCTTTTAGAAACCTACCATGCTGCACACGAAGTGTACCACCAACCTCCACTCATTTCATCCTTCGCACAGTTCCCAGTATCCCAATCGTCATTATCACGATCGTAAGTTGTAAATTTCACATTCTTACTGTATCCAAAATAATCGTCATCTTCGTGAGTCCCAGTATATTTACCCACCGATTGCAATTCGAATAGATCATCCTCGCTTCCCACTCGAAAATTGTCGTAGTGAACGAAGTACCATTCGTCATTAAACTTTTGCATCCTAATATACAATTCATGTGGCTGTGAGTGTGTAATATAGTGAATCTTGTTCAATCCTAAGAAGTAATCTTCATTTAAGTAACCAAAGCCGTCACGATAAGTATTCCAATCCCTCTGGAATTCCTGTCCGCCGTTTAATCGTTGCTGAATAACTGTCCAGCCTGGACTCGCTTTGCTATTATCAATGCAAGGAACTAAAAAGGGCATCAGCCCGGGCACATAGATCGTATATATGCCAGGATTGTGTGCATATGGCTTACAACTATTATTGAGTTTAGAAAAGTCAAATACATCATTCTGCTTTATGTACTTGACATTAAGTTCGTTAGGCTTCTCTTTCAATTGTTCAGTTTCCTTGATTGAGGCATCAGCATGGCTGTCGCAGCTGGTTTGCTGGTTTGCAGCTGATTCAGATATAATAAGATCCGAAAAGTATTTCAAATTAATTTCAAATTATTACAAACTTATTTGCACTTGCTGCCCACCTCATTCTCACTGCTGGCTGAAGTCTCAAATAATCCAGTATTAGCCAATATTATAGCAATAAATAGACTAAGCTGGTATAAACGCTTACATTCCATTTTTAAGTAACTACGTTTGCTACGAAATTCAATTCAAATTAGATTAATTCAATTACACTGCACACGTTTGATATTAAAAGTGAACTAAAGTGAGACTTAAATTTGGCAAAAGTTTTGGCTTCAGCATCAGCTACACTGCTGATAAGAGATAAGCTTATGCGTAAAGTGCGTCATGTCGTAGGTCAAGTTCAGAGCAAGATTGGGCCCGATTGACTTGCTCACTCGTCAAGCTTTTAGTTAGCGCAGCTTAGCGTATATTTTGGTATTGTAGCTGTATAGTTAAATTTTTTTTTGCTTTACAAAATATTTTTCAGAATTTTAATTGAATTCCTCTACCATTTATATATATTTTCTTTAAGTTAAAGTATATATTGTAGTCTGTAAGTATTTTTGTAAAATACAAATCAAATGTATTTGAATGCTCTAAAAATGATTTATACTTTTAATTGTATATTAAAATAAATGTTGGAGGTCGTTAGCTAAAACTAATTGAATGATAAGCTAAAATTAAAATGAATTTCTTATATATATTTTCTTAAATTTAAAGTGTATATTGTCGTCAGGCTATTAAGTATTCTTAGCAAACGTTTGACTATCCACACACACACACACACACACACACACACACACACACAGACAGCCAAAAAGGTTTGCCAATTATAATTATTGATTGTTAGTAGCAACAACTTAGCTATGCAATAGATACGTTAGCTCAGCATAAAATAAGAAACACAAATTGCTAGACGAAGCAGAAATGCGCTAAGTGACTGACAAAATGGCAGTTGATTGCGCATTGGGGACACATGGGCCAGGCTAGGTGTAAATTTTCACAGCAAAAGTCAGCCGCAAGAACTAGACAAAACTTGCCTTTAACTTATAGTTAAGGCTGGCCGAGAGGGAGGAGGAGGCGGGACTCTCTGGACATACATATAAAGCACCTGATTAACCCTTAAGACCAAAAAGTCTGCAATAAAAATAAATCCCCATTCAAAGAGGTGCAAGAAGAAAACGCAGGCAACGCTTCGCAATCCTTTGGGGCAATGCCTAGCAGCAGCAGCAGCAGCAGCAGCGAGCGTTGGCGGTAAATGGGACAGATTATGTATTTACTGGCAGATAACTTGCCTTTGGCTTTTGCTTAACCGTTCCGTTGCGCTAAAGTTTACCTAACCGTCTGCCTATTGTTATAGTCGTGTTGTTGTTGTTGTTGTTGTAATAAGCAAACGAGTCTAGCTTGATTGCTCTGTAGAAACTTTTTGCAGTGTCAGCAAGACAGAAAATGCTCAAGCTAAGGTAAACTGCTCTATGTGTGTGTGTGTGTGTGTGTGTGTGAACTGCTGCTGGTTATAAAGGCATGCGCCTAAAATTATGGCTTACCCGCATTTTCAAGTTAATGTCTATGTCAGCAGCAGCAGCAGCAGCAGTAGTTGCATAGCTAATGGCTAAAAGCTTTGATTGACTGCCAGCTCACACCAAGGAAAGAACTTTGCACAAAAGCGCGCCCAAAGTTTAGATTAATTATACACCAGGCTCTATATATGAACTATGCACACATGTGTCTAACTTATTACAACTGTCTCGCTCTTGCTCTGCGCTCCCCCTCAGGGCTGTCATATTATTTAATACCTTGTGACACTTAGACACACACACACACAGATGTACAAATTACCATTCGCTTAACTGTAGCTCTCTCTCTCTGTTTCTCTTCCATAAGTGCTCTCTTTTTTGCCTGCCCTTCGATCAACATTTTTTTAGCTGCCTGCCTTACAAAAAAAAAAAGAATCAAATATGAGTGCCGCTTAAATACATTACCATATGTACAAGGAATTTTCTCACACACACAGACAGAGAAATAAATGTACACATTTATGGCTTGCAGTTTGGTTGGGCCATGCCCGCATTTTGTGTTTATTTTACTTATATTGTTTTTATTATTTTATGTGTACATGCATTTTATGCTGTGTGTGTGTGTGTGCTGTAGTTCTTTAATTAAATTGCAATGGCTCTTTGACTGAATTACGTGTGTGCATTACGCTTGCCTATAATATACCCTGTAAAGAAAAGAAAAAAGAAAATGAGTGCGCTGAGCACTAAACTGCGTATTAAGTATACGTAAGCATGTACATTGGTAGAAAGTTTAGCTATTGAACTATTAAATGCTCAGCTATAATATTTGATAGATTTATCTATAAATATTTCAGCATATATATTATTATTTTTGCTTTGATCTCTATATGTTTATTGATATATTATATTTTAAGGCATATTTATTTTTATACAAATACGAAAGTATTTAAGGCTATTGGATTTTTGTTTTGCTTTTTATATGACACTGACTTCTTGGAAACTCAAGGCTTATGAGTCTACATTTCTTTTTATATCAAATTTAAATGGTATATTAGAGTTCCTCAACACTTAATACTCAACTCTCAGCCTTGCTACTTGTTTTAATTGCCGTTCATTTTTTTGTTTTTGCGCTGCAGCAAAAGCATCAAGCGCAGTTTGTATTTATTTTCTTTTTGGAAATTTTTTGTGCTGGCGTTATGCGCATTTTTATTAACTGAATACACAAATATTGTTAACTGCTTTTGCTGCAGCAGGCAGCAATAATTATTTTTCGTTTTGCAAATGAGTGTAAAACGAGAGAGAGAGAGAGAGAGAGAGAGAGAGAGAGAGAGAGAGAGTGCGAGCTCGCCTGAATAAATAAGCGCACGGTTCACTTAATTGAATATAAAAAAAATAAATAAATTTGTTTATATGTTAATGGCAGTCGGATAATTTAAGCAAATAAATTTGTTGTTAAGCGTTGAGGTTGCGTATTTATTTTCTACATAAAACACATGCAACAATTAAAAACAATTTGGTCAAATCACAAAACGAAATGAAAGCGCTTAAGCAAACGTAAAATATTTTGGCGTGAAAATAGCTTGAAAAGTAAATCAAAAAATTTACTTATCATGCAAACTAAGCGCCACTGACAGCCATGAGGCATGCAGAGGGCCATGTTGCCATGTGGCAATGTTGATTGAAAAAAATGAAAACACACGCAGCAAAAATCACATTGTTTACCAGAGAAACAATTTGGCGTCGACAAAGACCAAAAAGAAGAAAAAAGTGCAGACCAATTCGGCAGGCCAAAGGCAGCAATCGCTTGGGCGCAACTTTGCTGCTGCTGTTGTTGTTGTTGTTGTTGGTGTTGCATATTGATTGTTGACTGTTGCATGTCGATTTTTGCATTTTTGAACATTTATGCATGCCACTGATTGCCGCAAAAGCCGTAAAAGGCTCACAAACCCAGTAGAGACAACTACTGTATATAGTGACTATATATACTATATATATATCTATATGCTGACGCTGACAAGTTTTATACCCTGTAGGCTAGCGGGCCATAACTGTTAAGCTGTTTGCTTATCATACCCGCTGTTTGTGCTCTCAACCAGTTTGTCAACGCGGTTTGCTGCTTGCAACAACAAACCGCAGAGCAAAAATAAAAAAAAAAAACATTTTTACATTTACAGTTTGCGGGCGGGCATATCGACTCACTGCCGATAGATGTAAAGCTTATTTATGGCATTCTATATGTATATTATAATACGATTTGTAATTACTTTTATTTGCTTGCAGCATGTGAAGCGCTTAAAATTGACGAACAGACAGCGAGACAGACAGAAAGAGGCGGCTTTTAAGCCAATTAAAATTGCACACAATGACAATTAATACGAAATTAATTACCATGTTGTGCTTAAAATACAAAATATGACAGCAATAAACAGGTAAGCACTTGGCATTTTATTTAACTTATGCGAATAGCAAGCAATTAAAAAGCTAGAAAGTTACAGAACTTAACTGCTGTAGCTCTCTAACTATGATATCGATGGTTTAATCGTGCTTTAATTTAAAAATATATTTTTATGCATATTTGCGTTTTTATACACTGCGTATACGCAATGAGCCTACCGAAGCGTTATGCACGATTGCGTATACGTAATTTTATATGCGTGCAACTTGAGCATTTAATAAAAATATAAATTATATTAAAATTAATTTGCATGCACTTAACTGTTTATAAATTTATAATATTTATATATTTTTTTTCTCAACTTAAAACTTATTTAAGAATATTTGCAATTGCATTGCTTGGCTTAAAGTTCTGCTTGCATAGCATTCATGTCAGCTTGGGAGCAACTTTCTAATTATGCAAAGCATTGAGAGCTATATGCATACATAGTATATATTTATATACGAGTGAAAGTTTGCTTTAGCAGCTTAAGTATTTTGCAGCAAAACTGAAATATTTGTCAACTCGCTAGAGAAATATGCAACATTGCAACCAACTGTTGTTGTTGTTGTTGTTATTATTGCTGTTTGTGTCTTGGGGACATTGTCAAAAATAATGCGGATCTTTTGCATAAACAAATACGAGACATAGCAACAAGATTCAGCACAGCTGTTGACATTCTCTTTTTTGCTCTAGACAAATTAGTTATGCACTCTTTCGTGCTCGCTCTGCATATAACTGTATGCAGGACTTGGCTATTTATTTTTAATGTTGCAGCTGATTCATTAGATAAGCAAACAGTTTGCCAACTGGCTTGTTGCATGCCTCACGGAGTCTTTAAAGTGGCCAAGTGTGCCGTACCGACAGTTTGCCACGGCTAGTTGGAAGCGCAAAAATTAAAAAAGAACTGAGACTCCGACACTCAGCGATAGAGCTAGAGCGTATAAGCGATAGAGAAAGAGAGAGGGAGAGATAGAGAGAGCGCGGGGCATATACACAGGGGATTACTTTGCTTAATTCAACTGCAAATGAAAAGTGTTTGTTCGGTAAATTCAATCTGAGCTGGGGCTCTTGGCGTCTTGTTGACGTTGTCATTACGTATGCTTTGCCGCTCTCTCTCTCTCTCTCTGTCTCTCGCTCACTTGAAGTTCATCAAAGCGTAATCTGCACAAAATGGCGACATTTCCTACAAAAAAATAAAATACAAGACCAGAGACAAGAAATATGGCAACAACTTTAAGCCACGTCTTGGGCTGCTGCTGCTGCTGCTGCTGTTAACGCCAAGCTGCGCTACTGCCTTAATGGTCTCATAATTCTTCAGCTCGTTAGCGGCAAATACATGCGCCTACAAAATACCAAAAAATAGAAGAAAAAAACATCCAAGATATTTGCACTTTTCTACATTTTTTGCCATCGCACTTGAGATTCTTCTGCTTTCGGCTGCAGGCATTCCTCATGTTGTCGGCTGCGTATTTTGTTGCTGACACGTTTTGTTTGCTTTCGGGTTGCTCTTAAGCCTTTTCGCTTGGGTCCTTGACAAGTTGCTTAATTGAAAAGCGTTTTTCTGCGTGCCACATGTCAGTTGTATAAAGGCGCGCGCCTAATGGGCGTGGCTGCACCTTCGTCTGCTGATTTGGCAACTTTTACGTTTAGGCTCAATGATTTACCCTAAAAACGCAAACACACGCCCACTTCGCCCCTGTCCCTGCCCCTGCCCCTTCCACGCGCTGCACCAAGTCAACAATTTTTCATTTTATTACTTCCTCTTTATGCCTTTGCCGACGCCATAAATAATTATGTTATGACTCGGTTCGGCTTACAGCACTTGAAATTATTGCCATAATTATCACATTTTTCGACACTTTCTCCTCCTTTTTTTTCGCGTATTTTTGGAATCTTTTGCATAATTAAGCAAACACTTTACATATACGTGGCGCATAAGCTTGCGTTGATACATTTTTATGTATTTTTAATTAACTTTGTTTATCAGCTGCACTTGCTTGAAGTAACACAAGGCATAATCCCATCAAACAAAAAATATAAAAAAAGAAAGAACTGTTGACTGTTGCCTTGGTCCATAACTCAAACTTTCACTCAGCTCTCAGTTTAAGCTGGCTGGCTGGCTGGCTGGCGTGCTGCGTCCTTTATCCTTACGCTTTTGTCTGCACAAGTGTTTGTCTGTCTTAATTAATAATTTTAATTGGCGAGTAACTGCAAGTGCGTCACTTTCTCTCTTACATAACTAATAACTTAAACTAACAACTATCAATAAAGGAATTCCATTGAAGACTCTCAATGAAAGAATGCAAAGCAAGTGGTTTGGCATTGCTTTAGCCGTTTAGCCATTGAAAACAAGAGTAGAGTTGTTGCTAATGCTGCAAATGAATTCACAAAACATTTAAGCACACAATGTAATAATGTTTCTAAATTCGAATAATTTGCTTGTTCTCTTTGTTTAACTTGAACAAAATCTGTCCAGTAGTTTATTATATATGCTATAATCATTTTATTTGTATAATTTAGAATCTCACTGCCCAAATAGCAATTTTAATGCTCATAGGCAACCTTTAGAAAAGAATAAGCCTCGTTTCCCAAACTGCTGTCCAATGTGCTGACTGCCAAACACGCGCTAAAAAGTTAAAAATGTCTGAGCGTGCAAACTCTGCGTGATTTATGATGTTCTCTTTTATTTTTGGTTCTAACTTACTTATTTTATCTCATCTTGCTTTCCCTCACTCGATATGCAGGTGTACCTGAAACTCATTTGATGTCCAGCTGGAGTCCACTTAACGAATAAAAAAAAAACAAGAAGAAGCCAAAAGGTTTAGTCTGCGTTTAAATTTATGGGCCTGGCTAATTGCTGGACGCAGCAGCTTGTGGCGCGTGCTTGAAGCGCATAAATAGCCATATGAAAAACAATATATATAATTAAGGCAGCCTGCAGTTTAAGCTTTAAAGTTGTTAAGTACTCACTAGCTACGCTGATTGGCAATTGCTCAAACTGAATCATTGATAAGCGCATCAAATTGCAGTCATTAGACAGGAAAAGGGTCGAACAGCAATAACAATTGCAGCAGCGGAAATTGAAAAAAAGGGTCATGTTAATCAGTATAAAGATTATATAGCAGAGTGTTAGTTTTATTTGCAGCAATTGTTACACTTGCTTTATTACAAATTAACTTTTTGCTGTTTGGAGTAGAAAAACCATATTAAGCATACGCCATGTGGACGTAGCGTAAACTTTTTGGCGTTCACATCATCTATCTCTTTCACACTTAGCGCTGTCAGTTTTTGGCAAAAAACATAAATTACATTTTAAAGTTGAAAAGCAACGAAACAAATGAGACAACTGACCCAAATTATGGTCAAAGCAAACGCAAGTAAATCAAAGAAAATATGCAAACAACAAAATAAAAGGCAACAACAAAAATACAGCGAAAGTTCTAAAGCTTGTGTTAGTTTTGTTGTTTATTTTAGCTCTAGTAGCTTACACACACACAAACACCCAACAGCTTCATATATGACCACTAGAATTTTTGCATTTTAATAAAAATAGCGTTAGGGTGGTGGTGTTGGGGGTGGAGGGAGCGGCAGTGGGTGCGTGCGGTAGCTAAATGTGTAAGTGTGTTAAGTGTTATCAGCGACGCTTAATGATGCCAAGAATAAACTCGACGCGCAACGAGCCGAGCAACAAGAGACAAAACAACGGTAAACAAACAAGCTACAGCAACAACAATTGTGACGCACGCGTGACAAATGACACTAGTGACAGACATTAAAACGCTGCAACGGAAACTCGACTAAAAAAAACTCAAGTGCCAAGAGAGAAAGAGACACACACACAGAACGCGGTTGCAACAGTGAGAGTTAGATTTGATAGCGTACAAAGCAATTGTCTACTAGCGACAAACAATTTAAAGAATGTCAGCCAATGATAATTGCGAAGAAAGTTGCGCATAAACTTTTACATTGTGAGCGACAAAAGCCATTTCATTAAAGGCAACTTGCATAGAAAATTGCACTGTCGTTGAAAAATTAAACTTGAAAATCATTTGGGCTGGAGTAAGAATTTCTACTAAAGGCGTTCTAGTTTGCATTTACATATTTAAATTTAAATGTATTACTACCATAGCTAATGATTTTTATTTGCATGCGCGTTTAAATGTACCTAACATTAATTTGCATTTGATTGAATTTGGCGCTTTGCTAAATAATCACTTATCGATTGCACTGCTGTTAAGCGCTAGGAGCTGTTAGGGCCTTACAGCTTTTAAGCCAGCAATGCGACCCTGATTGCGCCATCTGTCGTAAAAGCGTCTCAACTAGAACAGGTAGGGATGCTTTCAAAGTGAATTTCAAACTGTAGCGATTTTATTCACACGTGGAGTGCAATTTATTTATTACATTTTATTATTTATTAATAAAAATCTTAACTTATTTACAGATATCACGTGTCTACGCCAACTGCAAGTGCAAACACTATGTCTGTTTCGAAAGGTAAGCGTTGCTATGGCCATCAACGATGCCAGATGATGAGCACATGTCTGCAGGAGCGCTTGCATGTCGTGTGCCTGATTTAACTTTTGTGTATTCTTAGCGATTACTGCTAAACAAGGATTCAAACACAGAAAAATAACTCAACAACTGCGATAAATCTTGCTCAAAGGCAGCGAAAACGGCATGCCTTGCATGAATGACTAGCGGACAACTATGCTCAGAGTTAATCACTGCAGTAGCTTCAGCAGGACTATGCTGGCTATCATCACATTGTGATACGCAATATTGATTGCGTACTATGGAGCCGGCGCCGACAGCTTTCCGCAGAGCTTTTAGCAATGCTTTGCGGCGGGCTATCAGGGTTGCGGCGGTCTCGGCAAACCTCCCACGCAGCCCGGGCATTGCAACCGCATGGTAGAACTGGAGCGCTAGCCGGACACCAACAGCATCTTAATATTGGCCATGAACTATGAAACGGTTATTTATACCGTATACCCGCGCATCGGTGTGGCTTGGGGTATGGCGGTTCACCGCCAATGCCGCCTCATCTGGCAACGTCATTCTGGAACCCCAGCTGGAGGAACAAGTAAAGCAAAGGGAACGAAGAAGATACGATAGCAGCAGTAGGAATCCTCAGGGTCAGGCATATTTGTTGTTACTGTAATTTTTGTTGCGTTATTGTTATTGTAATTTATTGTTGTTGCTCTGTAATATTTATAAGAATAAATAATAAAAATAATACACACAGAGGACACTTTATTTACTCATCAATTATCCTTCGAATTTCAAAAGGATTCTCGTTTTCGTGCTCGTGGGCATCAAATCTATCGGAATGCATTCAAGAATTTTTAAAATCGCTCAAAAAAGCAGCGAAAAAAATTGCAGTGGGCAGGTCGCAACAATCGGCCAAAAAACATAAATTGTCCTTTTTCTCGAAAAGTACAAGGACCTAAAGGATGTCCTTTTGCGTGTAGGTAGTGCTCGTCAAGATCTTTCAGGTTATACCGTTCAAAGGACGAATATCCTTATAGGAGCTGAGAAAAACGGAATTTTCTGTGTACAGAATATGGGTTATATATGCTAAGTCCTTTGCAGGATCGGGACGAAATCGATGCCAATCGATGTTGCTTTAGAAGGAGTATCGACTGATCAAAGGACATTCCCATCGTCCTTGTACTTTATGAGAAAGCAATGATTTTGTGTTTTTAACCACTTTCCTTGCACTTATTGACTGAAAATTCTAAGTCAATGGGATACCTAGATACCCTATTATCTTTGGATGCAGATCGATGGAGGATCGTCCTGTGAGTGTCGCAATCCAAGAAATTTGTAAATGCCATTTGATTAATCCAATATATAGCTATTTTTCTATAGAGGATACGGACTGTGCAGTTTGTTTTTGCAGTGTACATGAGCTGGTTGTTGTAATTTTTGTTGTTGTCAATTTAAATTT
Organism: Drosophila busckii; assembly: GCF_011750605.1. NCBI lineage: Eukaryota > Metazoa > Arthropoda > Insecta > Diptera > Drosophilidae > Drosophila > Drosophila busckii. Next base: position 13,936,602 of record NC_046606.1, read on the forward strand.
ATTACAGCGGCGCTTGGTACTAGTGCCACTTGCCTTTAAAGCGCTATTCTACTGCAAAAATTGAGTAATTGTATCAGGCGAACAGGAATCATCAGAAGGTAGCAACAGCCACCTGTAGCACATTACCCTAGATAAAAACCGTCAGCTGTGAGGAAATGTTAGCCAAGACAACAACCACATAACGCATGCGCTGTAGAAAAACATTCTATGTAGAAATCTTATCATTTTGTATCTGTTAATTAAAATTACATGCATTTGAGTAAAATTATTTTGTGTTAGAACTAATGCATAACATAGTTGGCAACTCCCTGCCATTTTTCCACAAATCCTATTAGGTCGGTCACTTGACTGTTGGGCGACATTTTCACAGCCACAGAGAACTTGCTCCAGACATCGCGATTAACTAAATTGGTGGAGCACTGAAAACTCACAGGTTGACGTCCACGCACTGGATAGCCGCTGAGCAAACAAGCCTTGTCATTGGGACCAAGGCTGCATTCGTAGAGTCCACGGTCATCATTGGGCAGCAGTTGATCTAGCTGCTGATCCATGCTGACTGCCAAAATCCATTCGCGCACCTCCTCGTGTAGATTGGGCTCGTTTTTGAGATGTATATCTTCGGGTAGCGGCACAGAGCTGGGAAAATCTGTGCTGGCCAGATCCGAATGATCCACCAAAGCGCCCGAGCCCTCCTCAATGGCCTCGCAAACATCCAAGTAGTGATTAAGCATGACAAAGGCCTCAGGCTCACGACCAGCCTCACGCAAGTCCATGCCGGCTTCATAGAAGCCCTTGTCCACGGGCAGCAGATCCGTGTGACGCAGCAGAGCGAGCGAGAGGCGCAAGGCAACAGGATGCAATGCCGGGAGCTGACGGCAAGCGGCACGTGTGGCATAGTAATGGGCAATCAGTAAAAACTGCTCCACTTGCGTGGCAAATTTGGATTGTGCGTGCTTCGAAGCCTGCAGCGCCTGCAGTAAATGCTGCAGAAAGTCGCGCAAACGCTGCCACAAGACGCCGCCTTCAGTTTGGTGCTCACGCAAAGCCAAACAGTCCAAGGCAATGCGCGTATAGATGTTGAAGTGCTCCTCGATAGCTGGTGCGGCATAGTTGAGATACAAATTCAAGGCGTTGCTGCAGTCGCCCGATCGGATAAGCTGCGCTGCATAGGCTGCCACATATTTCTGGAGCACGCTGGGATTGAGCTGTTGCGCCTTGTCCAGACAGCGCTGCCATTGACCCTGCTCCGCCAGCAAATCCAGTGCGCTAATGATATCTATGTCCGCTAGTTGTTCCACATTGCCCTCGCTTTGCAGTCGCGATTTTTGCTGCTGCTCCACATACGCCAACAGCTCCAGATCAATCTCCTTGGCCAGACGACGCGCTTTGCTCCACTGTTCAGCTTGTATAAACACATCCACTGCTTGCTTTGGCAGATCAGCTGCCAGATACAACTGAGCAGCGGCAGCAATTTGTTTAATAGCCAATAGACGTGGTCCCAATATCGTAGCCAGGTCCTGCGCGTCTTTGCCCTCCAGAAACTGATTGATAATCTCTGCAGCACGCAGCAGAGCGCGCTCCAATGTGGCTGCATCCTCTGCATTGGTGGCATCTATTTGCATCAGACACTCGGCCGCCTTGCGGAACTCCTCACGCTTGGCAAACTCCGCCGCACGTTGCAAATAGGCGCGTGAGTCCTGCGTCGCTGTTGGCTGGCTGCGTTGCTCCTGCGCCTGCAGACGACGCAAATCATTCAGACCCGCTGGATAATGTTGCTCCGCTATGCGCAGCGCATCGTCCAGCAGATTGGCTTGCTTGTAGTGCTCTATGATGAGTTCGGGATGCTGCGCACGCAGCATTAAAGCCTCGTAATCCTCAAAGTTGCGCATTTCCAGTGCTGCCTGCGCTTGAGCTAAGAGCAGCTCAGTGATAGCTTCAGGCAAATGCTGCTCGGCTATCTGCAGCGCTGCTGTCCAGTCGCCAGCATGCTGATACATCAGTATAGCCTCCTTGGGCTTGTGCGCCTTTAAGAACTCAGCCTCTGCCTGCTCAAATTTGCCCTCATCCTCCAGCGACATGGCCAGCTTTAGGTACACTTCGTCTGTGGATTTGCCCGCAAAGCGGCAAAGCTCCAGCGCATAATCAAACTGACCCGCATCGCAGGCAAAGCCCAAGGCAGTGTCCAGCAAGCCCAATTTACTCAGCAGCCGCACCGCGCTCTCCAGCGGCATGGACTTGGCCCACATGTAAGCCACCTGTTGGCTGGCGCCCTCTGTGCCCTGTTGCTGCGCCACACGATAGCCATCCTCCCATCTGCTGCTGCTGCAATACATATGCACTGCGCTCTTCCAATCGCCCGCGGCTATAAAGTGCAGCTCGGCGTTCTTTAGCTTGCCACGCGACTCCAGCTGACGTGCCAGATGCAAATGTGTGCTGTCCAGCAGCTCCTTGTGATAACGCTCCACCAGTCGAATCATGGAGTCATAAAGCTCACGTCGCTTATACATAGCGATGGCCAAGTCTGGTTCATTCACTGCCAGCAGCACTTTCTCCGCATCGCGGTACTTGGCTTGACTTTCCAGCTGACTGGCGAGCTGTAGAAATAGTTCACGCAGCTGCTCCGCTTTTAAATACTTTTCGCCTATGACATAGGCACGCTCCCACTTGCCATGACGATTGAGCAGCTCAATGGCCTCCTTGTAAAGCTGCGCGCGCACTAACAAGTCCTCGGCGCCCTCCAGATCGCCAGCAAAGGCTAAGTGACGTGCCAAGTCGACAGCATAGCGTTGTATCAATTCTGGTTCATCCAACACCTTGGCTATTTGCACTGCTTTGCGCCATTGCTTGGCACCGACGGCAGCCTCCAAGGCTTTGTGTGTGGCGCCTGCCTCTATGTAATGGTTGATGGACGCATCCAGTTGCTTGCGCTGCACCAGCCAATCACCCCATTGTTCCTCTAGTTCTGTCACTTGCTGCGGCGCCAGCACACGCGCCAGCTCCAAGGCTCTGGCAAAAGCGCCACCTTTGCGATACAGCGTTAGTGCCGCCTCGGCGCGTTCCAGACGCTGCGCCAGCTCGCCGGCCAGCTCATAGAGCTCACACTGCACCAGGCCTTCGGTAACTTGCAACATCAGCTGCTCCTGCTGCAGCAGCGTGGGCGTCTTCAATGCCAATCTTGCTGCACGCGCCGGCTTCTTCGCCTTGAGATACAACAACATGGCCTGTTGCAGTTCACCGCTCTCCTCCAGCAGCTGTGCCGCCTTCTCTGGCTGCTCAGTTTCCATAAGAAAATCCATTTGCTGCTGTTTAAGCGCTGGCAAGCCCACATAACCACGTCGCTCCGCCAAGGCCACTGCCTCATCCCACATGCGCAGTTGCTGATACATGCTCAGTGCCGCCTCCAGTTGTCCTTGCTCCAAATAAATACGCTCCGCTGCACGCAAATCCGCGCCCAGCAGAGCAAGCTTGGCGCGCACTTCAGCGCAGTTTATGCCCGGCGTGCCAGTCAATTGCTCATAGTCATCTGCCTCGCGTATCATTTCAGCCAGATAGAACGCCTTGGATACATTGCTTAGCGCTGCATAGCAACGTTGCGCCACTCGTAGATTGCCCTCCTCGAGCGCAATGATCGCTAGGTTATGCCACATGGCCTTGGCAGCAGGCTTGTCGCCCAAAGTTTCCAAAAAGTGCACCGCTCTGCCAAAATCATTATCATTGACGGCTGTGCCAAATTCCACAAGACCTTCGTCCAGCTGATAGCTATGCTCGCTGGGACCATCCTGAGAGCGAACCACAGTGCGGCCCTGCAGGAAGTATACAATTTAATTCCATGTAAATTTCAAAAATAAAATTAAGCAAAAACTTTTCACAACACGTGGTTCTTCGTTTTCATTTAATATGAGCAAACTTATCGGATCGTAAGAACGAGCAGGCTCTGTTAGCTTACAGTGTGACCCCGATTAATTTCAAAGCTGCTTGTTTTTTATCGAAATCAGACAGGGTGCGCAATAATCAAATGATCGAGCAGGATCTGTTAGCTTACAGTGTGAGATTCGATTAACTTCAAAGCCGCTTGATTTTAAATTTAAAATTAAAATTATTTGAAAATCTATTCCTCTCAAACGTAATTCATTTTGAATGAAATCTCTTTATGTATATTTGTAGTCAACTTACATGCTCTCGGAGCACTTCGATGGCCTCTCCGCGTACTGTTTGCATAGTCACATGCTCTGGGAGATCTATATTATACCATATAGCCAGATTGGTATTGCTTTGAGCTACAACCACATCACTCTGTGGCACCCACTGTACAAAGGATATATTGCTAAGCAACGTTTGCTTCTTGCCCGAATAATTATCCACCAGTACTAGGCGCAGTTTTTTATCCCTGAACAGCAGCTTGTGTGCCGTCTCGCTCAGTTCCAGCCAATCGATTTTAGTTTCATGATTGATCTGTCCGCTGATCATCTGGCTCAACAAGTCCACCACGCAAATGGTCTTGGCATCCAAGAGAAAGGCCAGCTTCTTGTTCTCTCTAGCATTGCCGCGTTCGTTAAGCCGCACCGAGATGACATGCGGATTAACAAATTCTGTGCGCACCGAGCCCAAAATGTGATTAACGCCGTATTCCACTAGACTAAGTTCGCCCACATTAAAGATTAGGCAGACCAAAGGGTTCTCAAAGTAGAAACGCTCGTGACGTCCCGATGCAGTCCAAGGCACTTCGCTGCTCAAATTGCGCGTCAAATCGCAGAGTATTAAGGACTCTTCGGTGCGGCCCACCAGAAAGTTGTCTCTGCCCATAATGCGCACATCATCGATTTCCAGTCCCAGCTGTGATTCGATGGTCAGCTGCTGCGTTGGCTCCGTCAGTGATCTGACCAGCAGCTGGCTTGGTGCTACAAATATCAACTCGAACTTGTCTTGCCATATAGTGCGCTTAAGCACCGATTCGTAGAGCAGCACAGCGCCGCTGACTGAACCCAAAGCCAGGCGAGCGCCATCGCGTCGCCAGAGCAATGCACTTAGCGTATATAGACAGCTGATCTCCTTGCTGGCACTCTCGCTCCAAGCGCTCTGTCTGGGACTCCAGGCAAAGATGCGTATGCGATCGTAGCTGCCAAAGGCTACGGCTTGTCCATTGGGACTGCAGGCAGCTACAGTAAACTCGCGCTCACCCTCGCTGCGTGAGTAGTCAAAGCAGCGCAGCTGACGACCCTAAGAGCAGAGCATTATAAATTGATTATAGTGCGTATAGTTGCGAGCTCACCACACTATCATAAAATACAATACGCTGATCACAGCCCGCTGCACAGAAGCCACCTTGTGGCCAGGCCAAGGCAAAAGGCGGCACAGAATGCTGCACCACGCGTCCCAGTGGCTCTGTAGCTTCATCCGTTAGATAGAAACGTATTATAGTGCCATCGTTATGACCGCTAAGAAAGCCATTGCCTTTAGTATTGGCCGCAAGCGAGATGCAAATGCTGTCGCCGCCATAAAGACTCTGGGACTTGTTGCTCTTGCAGTGCAGAGCGCGCACTTTGCCGTCCTCCAGACCTGTGTTAAGTATAAAGCGCATTAACTCAATACTATAAATAATTTGTATTGTTATTGGCATTTACCAGCTATGATGGCGCCTGTGCCCAGCCAAATGAGCGTTGTCACTGCACTTGCTTGTGGAAATTTATTGCAGATAACCTTCTTGTCATTCCACGTCTCGCCCAGCTTGTAGACATACACAATGCTATCGCTTTGACCCACTGCCAGCTTGGTCGAGTCCGGACTAAAGGCCAATCCACGTATGACATAAGAGTTCTTACCATTCGCTGCATTCGCAGGCTTTGTGCTAAACTTATCACGACGCTCGCCAGCATCATCGTAGAGCAATATATGACGATCGGCAGTGGCTATGGCCAGCTTCTGTTGATTGGGTGACCACGCCAAGCCAGCAATGCGCTGTATGTGCTCCTGCAATTCAATCAATAATTAACACATAGAAATAACTTGAGTTAGACAAAATGCATTTAAGTTGCTTATTTTATTTTCTAGAAGTTATGAGTAAAATTGTATTGATTATTGTAGTTTTAATCGTACACACTCTATATTGTTTGGCAATACGAATTAAATATTACAATTGTATTTAAAAACTTTGCTCAATTTACAATTGCCGCTGGCAGCAACAATTTGTACTTTGCCAATCTTCAATGTATTTACTTTCAATGTTTATATTATTTTCAATATTAAAATTTTAGTTTTTACCTGTCCTTCCAGCAGTGTACGCAAATATTTCAACTGCATTTTAAGTATAAAAGTATCTTTACTAAATTTAATTGCACCACAAAACACAAATTTTCAGTTATCATTTGTTTGTGCCAAAGACAGTTGTCATAGCAATCGACTGTACCCCCACCACCCGCACTCCTTTTGGTTGTCTAGGTTTTGGTTTTGTTGGTGTTTTCTCCGTTTCTTGCTGTTTCCGTTTTGTGCTTTCAATTCTAAATAAAAAAGGGCTTTTGTTTTGCGGAGCTTTGCAGCAGCAGCAACAGCAACAGCAACAGCAGGTGCCGGGCATGCCACAGGATGTGGCAGCCTCGACTAGCGCTTTCGCTGCTTGTTGCTGCAGCCGCAGTCACTGCCAAATGAGGGGTGCGTTCTGCTGCACTTCACAAGAATTAGCTCTGTGCTGCAAGCTGTTGCTTCTGCTCAGAGAGCCACAGCTCAGCTTGTTGCCCTAGTCCAGGCAGCGAAAACGCGAGAACGCGGCAGAGAGAACTCACACAGGTGTGCAGCGCATAGGATTTATGCCTATTTTTGGGGGTTGTTGAAAATTGCATACATACGCATTTTTTGTAGTTTAAAGGCTGTGCATAGAAACGAACGGATTGTGATTTCACTCTAGAAAAAGATTTTAAAATAGATAGATAGCTAGCAGCTATATAGCAAAAAATAAAAACTATAAAGTTCAAAAATATCAAATTTTTAAAAATTGGTGGTATAATGAGTCTATCGAAATGCATCGATCAATACACGATCCTCACTGGTGATCGATCCAAAATCAAGGATATTATGGTCAACCGTCTAATCGAATGCGGCTGGAGGGATGAGGTGCGTCTCGTTTGCCGCGATGTACTTCTCCAGCGGGGCTCGAGCAAAAGCATCCCAATTGAGCAATTAATACCAGAAGTGACTGCAAGGGCACGCACACTGGTACCAGATGCGGTGAAAAAGGAACTATTGATGAAAATACGCAGTATTTTGTCGCAAGAGAATGCAGAAGATAAGGCAGATGGCGACGGTGATGGCGACGGCGAAAGCGACGACTAGTCTCTAAACCATTTACATATTTAAGTTCATTTACTTTTAATTACATTTATGATTTTAACAAAGAACACTTTGATTATGTACAAAAAACAACTCTACCAAAAACAATGAACAAATCGACCAGTTGGCCGCAATTCAACAAACACTTGTTGACTGCAATTCCCCAGATTTCGGCGTAAGCCAACAATCTCGCTCGATATAGTATGTATACTAGATCGCCAAATAAACGAATAGAATGTTGTTCAACACTGTTATTGGACGGCCTATTTGAAATGAGATAATAGAGAATATATATATTTCGTATAAGATTTTCGATATAAATTGATTTGATAGTTGCATAGCCGCTTTAAATTTAAATATTTTAAATGATGTTTAATGTTTTCAATTTATTTGAATAAGTTAATTGAATAAAGTTTATCATATTCATTTTTTGTATTTCATTTATTGCCCATTTACGAAGGACTAAAATTGTTAGTATTAGGACATTTAAATAATTCATATACATTTATAAATACGATTAATATGTGATTTTCTTTCAATTGGACTCATTTTTATATGATGGACACCATTTATATATGAATATAACATATTTAGGGCATATTTATTACAGATTCTCATTATTAATTATGTATCGCTTATTAATCGCTTTAGAGCGATTAGGCACGGCCGTATTAATTATTATTAGTAAGTAATCACTTACTTTTCGAATCATCGCAACTAACAAGTTGAACTGCCTGCTGAAGGCAGCAATAAAGTGAATGTATATGCTAATAAGAAAAATCTACTTTTATTATTAATTAATACAGACTCCAATTTGTTTCATTCCCACATTTCAAAGCTTACAAGTATATACTAATCGAGTTATTACATTACCCACAAAAACAAGTGTAAAACTGTGTTTACAAGTTAAGAGTATTAAGGTTGCGGAGCATCGCAGCAGCGATCGCCTAGTGGAGGATAATATGGGCAGCGTGCATAGCACCTCGCAGGTGAACAAGATTATACAGCTGCTGGCACAGAAATATTGCGTGGAATCGCGCACGAGCTTTGAATAGTTGTCGAGGATTGTGCAAAAGGTTAAAGCCTGTCGCAGGTGAGTCTACAAGTTAAGCCTTCTATACGATCTGTTTCTAATCTATATTTCTTTTTATAGCGAACTGGTTGTCTATGATCGTTAGCAGCAGGATCAGCCTAGCGGCCGCAGCGCAACCGCTTTAAGCGCTGGCGGCGATGGTAATCCTTCAAACAATCGCTGCTATGGCTGCGCTCTGAAATTTTGACGCATCGTCAAAGCATTTCTTCGCTTCTCTTTGCTCAATTTGCCAAACCGGATCGATATGGTGAATTTCTGCAGAACTTGATTCTAATTCAATTATATAAGAAATCGAAGCATTTTTTATGCTGTTTAAGACCGGAACGATATGGTTAATGTTTTAACTTCATTGTAACTCAAGATAATTATATATGAAATCTACAAATTAGCAATTCTAATGCAATTTATTATCGGTGATTATTCACACCTTAACTTACATTATAAATAGCATTGTTTTTATTAAACAGTTAACACTTTACCATAAAATGCGTTGGCTATACATTCTCCTGAGCTGCTTGCTGTTGGCATCAATAATCGAAGGCACCCCAATGAAAAGTATTTACTACAGCTGGAACTATAACCTTATACATATCTGCAACTAATTGATGATTGATTATTTCAGTACCTCCCTGCTGTTATAAAATTCCAGTATGCAATGCCATGTGTCCTAGAATCGACAAATAGCACTACGATGAATCCAAATTAACAATCATATTCCTCATGATGAGGTTGCGACTTCCATTTAAACTTCAAGCCATGCAGTTTATTAAATCTAACAATTTTTAAAACTTAAAAGTGAAGAAATATGTACGCAAAAACTTTATGAATTGAATAAAAGAATGCTTTGTATATTATGGCATGTCGACTGATGCCGAAAATTTTAAACCAAATCACATTTAAATTTTCAGCAGGGTGCGGTTTCAAAGCTTTTGTTGAACTGCTTGTTATATTTAAATTAATATACAACATGTATAATATATACGTTCGTTTGTATAAAAGTTATAATTTTATTATACAGAAATTAGTATAATACATTCAAACAAACTGCTTTCATATAAATGTATAAGACAACACTTATAACAGTTAGTATTAGCTGTATAACAGTTCTATTGCAGTTGCTGAAGTTGTGTGCTGCTTGCCCTGCTTGGTTGCTTTGCCGCACTGCTTTTATTTGAAAAGCAACCCCCTTGAAACGTTTCTTTCGGAGTAGACGTAACTCAAACTCACCCCATTTCTCCTTAATTTGAGAACACACCACGAGTGAGAATCACATTCGCTATTGAGTGAAAACGAAGTTCGCTTTGCATTCGTTAGCCGAGCCGAGCGAATTGTTGATGCCAATTCGCCGCAGATTGTTTTGGGCTGTAAGCCAAGAAATCGTCGCTCGTGTAGGCCTAGGCTAATGTAGCGCCCATGAAGCGCAGATTGTGTGTGTTTCAACAAGGCGACGCATGTTTGGGTTGCTTGCCACACGGCCACACACAGTGTAGAGTGTAAAATAACGGCATGTCTCGCTCCGTATTTAGTACTTTCTTTAATGAGTTTCATTAATTAAAGCTACTTTCGTTGCTGGCAGCCACAGCCACAGCAGCGTCAGTTGTCTGTTTTTGTTTGTGTGTGTGTGTGTGTGTGTGCACATGCAACATGAATTTTGTCCTTGACTTTTAATGGGTTTATGACCAACAAGCGCTGCTTTCCCGCTGCTAATGTGCGCCGCGCAGCGCTGATTTTATCCCTAAGTGTGTGTGTGTGTGTGCAGCTCTCTGTGTGTGTGTGTGTCTCGGGTGTAACTCTAACTGTCGCACTCCAACCACAATTTTTAGCCTTGCCTTTATCTATGTGGCTAACAGAGTTGTTAAAGCGGATGTCTGCCGGAAGCTCTTGCGGGTGCCATTTTTGGTTATATGCATGTGTGTGTGTGTGTGTGCCACCTACGCCCTTGTCTTTGCCACACCACACAAGCTACAACTTTTTTTATTATTTTCGTGTGGTTTTTATCTAACTTAAAGCTTAAAACGTGCGGTCTCTCATTCTCTTATTCTTCCTCTTACCCTTAGTCTTGCTCGCTTGTCATTGTTTGCCGCGTGCGCGCATTTCCTTTGGCTGTTGCTATTGCATTTGCCACATCCTGTCTGTCATTTTGTTGTCTGGAACTTTGCTTCGTTTTGCTTATTGTTTTTACTTGCGGCGACAGCCAACTTAATTTGTCGACTTATTATTTATGTGTGTGCGCCTCTGCTCAGAGCCAAGTGCCAGTGGCTCAAGTGCTCGGCAGCTTCGCAGCTGCTCTGTCTAATGGCAGCGCTTGAGTGCTTAAGCTAAAACGCTAAGCCACAACACTCGCTCGCGTCTCGAGTCGAGTCGAGTCGCGGGCCAAATGCGCTAATTCAGCTTTAAGCAACAATCTGGTTAAAACTACCATTAAGCCGCCAGTTAAAATCTGCGCACTTAACGCTGCTAAAAGACTCACGGCGTGGCATGTGCGAGCGACAGAGAGCGCCAAGCACGAGCAAAACCAAAAGTTTTTCTTAAACTTTTACACACACACACAAGCGCTTGAAGGACTCGCGTTGCGTCCACGCAGCAACTGCAACAAGCTGTGCAGAAGGCACAAGAAATCAAATACAGTAAATGCCCGTTAAGTTGTTTTTTGAGTGCTGCTGACCAACTAAAAGTTACATAAAATAAAAACTTTTTTTATGGCAATCTTAAGCAAACAAGAAGCTGTGAATATCAGCTAACAACAGTTTTGAAATTTTCGAAATAAAAATAAATCAACTTAAAGCTTCAAAGTGCCTGCAACTTTTATAATTATTCATAGCTAATGGATCAGTGATTCATATAAAATATATTGTTGCTTGTATTTAATTTATTATTTTGCATAAGCAAATTTAAACCCAAAAGTAGCTGAGACAACTATTGTTAACAATTAGAAATTTTTAATTTGAATTTGAGCCCACATAATTTATTTTAAATTGTTATAGTACAAATAATCTTTATAAATATATATAAAAATATTATTTTGTATTGTATTTTAAATGACTCAATTGTGATTTCATTTGTCTATGCATTGAACTATTCCAAATTTGTTATATTTATTTTCAATTTGGCATTTTATACTCTTGAATTTTTTTTTCTTTTCGTTGCCTTTAGCGCGCTTTCACTGTAAAAAATTGTTGGTTGCACAAAGTGCGGCAGGAAGTGCGCGAAAAAAAAAATAACACAACCATTGCGAGTAGTGCTATGCATAATGAATAACATTTTCAAATTAGTTTCCGGTCAGTGGAGATTTCAACGCAGCCTGTCGAGCGCATTGGGTTATGGCCCAAGCTGGAAATGGTGTGCGTGGCAGTGGCGTGGGCGGGGGCGTGGTGGCTGTCGGATAGTTAGTTGTAACAATTTTACAATTCAATGGCAAAAACAAAAGGGCGCCCCACTAAAAGGGCATACAACGTGTTTAAATGTTGAGTGCACAAAACAAATTGTTTTTATAACTAAACGTTTTAAAAATAGCAATTTAATAGACACAGACTGACAGCAATCAAAGTGAGCGCAACAAGTACAACGAGCACGACTAGCAAATACGCTTTAATGTGAAATAAGTAAAAGCAGCGTATGCTTAGGTTTAGACTTAAAATAGAACGCATAACGAACTCAACTCATATATTTGCTTTAAAAATAGAATTGGCAAAACAACTGCAAAATAATCACCTTGGAGAGTTCCTAGCCCAGCAGTAACAGCAGCTAGAATTTTTTACACTTTCGCCTTGGCTCTCAGGCTTTCACTCTTTCGCTTGTTCGTGTGTGTGTGTGTGAGAGTTTGCTCTAGCGTTAAACCAACTTACAATTCCCCATTGCTTAGTCGACTAACAGCATTAACGTGGCTCAGTGCTTTATAGTCATGTCCAACATTGATGCAATCATTTTTTTTCCTTTACCTACGCTGCTCCGCTTCGGGGCATCATTTATCGCAGGCAGCAGCAGCAGCAGCACGGGACGAGCCCAGCCTCTTAGCTAAATGAAATGTGGCACAATGAACTGCCTTCTGCCACTTCTCCGTTTTTTACAGCTATACTTGCTTGCCCAGGGCTTTAAGCTCATAAATTTTAACTTGCAGCGGCTGATTTAAGCAAGTTTGTAACTTACTACGGCTCCTAATTAACCAAAGGCTCAAGGCTAAACAAAAACTCATATTTGCAGCAGAAGCATGCAACATGCTTGTGGCATTTTAAAGTTGTACAACATACAATTATTGGCTACGCTTTAATGAAATTTTTCGATTTTCTGCACATTTTGCAACTGCCACAGCGATTACCTATTTATGTCCCCCAGCCTGTATTTGCGGTTGGCATGCAATCAACAAAATGTTGAATTGAAACATATGCAAGCCATAAAAACCCAAAATGCCCACAAAACCTTTAACTCTTGACTTGACCACAATGCCAAAACTTTTACGCCCCCTGGTCACTGACAAATTCTTGTAGCCCACACACACTCACACACACACATACACACGTGTGTGCAGGATGGATCATAGTACAGTTTATTTGGTTGAATATTTAGCACATATTAGGCACAGCATGAGTAAGTGAAAGAGAAAGAGAGGGAGACAGAGAGAGAGAGTGAAAGCGTGCGCTATTAGCCACAAAAGGCCTGTCAAATAAAAGGAAACAGTTGTTTACACACACACACACGCATATACGCACACATATGTGCATATTTTGATGTCGCAATGTCAGCAGGAACACTTTTGTGTTTTCATATTTGTCGCCCCACTGAGCAGACGACAGCAAAAGAGAAAGAGAAATCGAGAGAGAAAGTGAAAGAGCAAGCGCGCTCGAGTCACAGCAGCATTTGCCTTTGCCGCTAGCCGATTTCTTTATGCAAATTAGACTTCAGTTTCTTATATATATTTATTTTATTCTTTTTCTTTTTTTTTTGTTTCTTAGCTGCCGCTTTTTGCATAAATTTCAAAAAAATTCCATCTTTATATTTATTTGAAGTTGTCTTCTTTTATAGCCATTGCCGCTGACATGTCGTCTGTCTCTTTGACACGCCCTTGCCCACACCCCCGCCCCCTCTTTATGCGCTCTCAGCGCTGTCGGCTTGCTTATTGCCCTCGTCTTTTGCATGCACTAACATTAAGAATTATTAACTTTGATAACTTGACTTATTACACTATACGAGTTGTCTCTCGAGTGCCTTTCTCTTGATCTGTTTCCCCAGTCTACATTTCACTTTCGTTAGCATGCAAAACTCACACACATACATATACATATTTAAGCTAAGCTCTTTATGCTCTGCACTAGGGAGTTGCTCAATTATGTTAACATTGCTGGAGTTAAGGTGGCAAACTTTTAGTGTGGAGCATTAAATGCCTCAAAAATGCAGAATACTTTCTTTTACAACTTGTTAAACAAATTTAAGGTAATATAGCCCTTTTATAACTATAATAAAATAAAACTGTTGTTCAGTTAATCAGCTCGAATTTCACATAAATATAATAGTTAATCGTTATTTGTTTATACTTTTTGGGTTAATCCTGGAGCTCATAAAAATACTGTCATATATATTAAAAGTTTGCAAACATCTTTTGATTAAATTGTATGTAAAAATACTAAAATTAAAACTCTTGCTGTTTAAGAAGTGTATCCTAATTTATCGATAGTATCGATAACAAAATAATGCTTTGAAACTTATTCTTTCTTCACTACAGCGTATGCACACTTCGTAGCCTTGTTAATAGTTTGCTTCCGGTTTTTTTTTGTTAACATTTTTACTTGCTTTACATTTTGATTCTGTGCATGTGCGGAAATTTTATGTGACACTTGAAAGATTTATGTCTGTATGTGCGTGGGCGAGCGTGGAGCAGCTGAGCGTGCCGCTGTAGGCGTGGCAATGATGAATTTAAAACGGCCAAGGGCAAAACACGTAGTGAGCTCAACTAAGCGCTTGCCCAGATTAATCATACGCACCGTCGGCTAGGGAGCGAATATTGCAAGCGCACTAATTAATTATTATTATGTTTTTATTTTTTATAGCTCTGCGCTATTTTCGCCATATTTGACATTTAATTTGAGCACAGCGCACAGAGCTTAGCGTGAGCGGAAAAACAAGTGCGCAATGAAATGAAATTAATTTCGAGCTGTCGCTGTGACATTTATTGGTAAACATTGAGCTGTGACACCTTGGCGACAAGTTAATGAATGCCAGCAGCTAAGCAGAAATAATTATAAGGCAGAGCAGCATGAGCAACAATTATAAATTTGTGCTATTTAACTGTGTCGCTCTGTCTGTCTGTGTGTCTGTCTAACTGTCGTACAGCGTTTTATTAATTAAACTGCCGGGCACAGCGGGTAATCAATCTAAATCGCCTGTCAGCCGGATAGCTCAAGCCTGCAAAAAAGCCAACAACAGACAGGCAGACTTCAGACGGCCAGACAGCAGTAGCAGCAATAAATTAAATATATATACCGTTAGTACATATGTATATGAATTGGTGTGCAGTTGAGCGTATAGACAGGCAGCTGCTAGAGCTTGTAGCTCGGCCTTGCCTCGTGCCTTGCCAAAATTATAAACATCAAAGTGCTCACAAGGGCCGCCCTGGCTGTTAATTAAAATGTAATTGAAAAATTATATCAAATATTATGCTAAGCTGCAGCTGGCAAGCTTGACGAATCTTGTTAGCCCGTAGCATGAAAGGACAACAGCAGCAGCAACTTGCATAAATTGCTTGCGTGATTGAATATTAATTACAATTATTGAAGGCAATCAAACTGACACCAGTGGCCAACCCAATACGCATACGCCATGTGGTGTCGCCATAGCAGCACAAAAAATTCTTTTGTTATCCACTGCGCTTTTGATGGATGGCCTAAGCTACAAATGCGTGCAATGCCATTTTTTATGTTTGCGCTGCATGTGCTCTCCGTTTTTATGGTCAGAGCCAGAGCTTCATGAATTTGTGATGTGCTGTCACAAGGCCAAACAACAAATTGATGTGAATTTTACGCCACAGAATCACAAAACAATTGCGGTTAGAGTTAGGCTAACATATGGAGTGAGTGCCATAAACATAAGCTCAAATATTATACGCGGTTAAGTTGGACGCATAAAGCTATAAAATTAAATAATATTTGAATTAAATTCAAATACAATATTAGTTCTATTCAATTTCAATAAATTTCACTAATTAATTAAGCTGCTTTTTTGAACATAATCTGAGCTTATTAGCTGATGAAATATTTTCAATAACTTATGACATTGCCATTAAGCAAATATAATTGAAAAACAATTTTAAAATAATGCAATCTAATCAATTATTTTGCTATACTTTTTATTTAGAAATCGTAGTCAATTAGTATTTGAATAAAAATAATAGCATTAGTCATGATGGCATTTAGTGCTTCACTATATGTAATTAAATGCCAAAGTATCTTTTGTTAGTCCGCATGTTTGATTGCTGATTAGCAGTTCAGCCTTTATTAGTTAAGCTGTCAATAGCTGAGCTGTCGCTTATCCCAAGCTGCCTGATGCCTGCTACCTGCTGTGCGCCTCACATCGCTCAGTAGCAACAATAACAACAAGCCCATTAATCATCTGCTTGGCATTTAATGGCAGCGGTGGCAGCAGCAGGCAACAACATGTCCATGTCCATGCCTATGTATTTATGTAACAATATGCTTTCGGCTCTCAGGTACGAGCTAAGAGGTTTTCTGACAGCATCAAGGGACTTGCCAACTTGGCCAGACCTTCAACTACTGTTTGAGCCTGATAATCATGTGTCATTGTCGCAGCTGCCGCAACATGTTTTTCTGCTTACATGTGTGTGTGTGTGTGGCTGCATAATTAAAGCGACACGGCTCTGCTCCAACATTCACATATGTCAGCTACGTAGCTCTAATTATTGTAGTTTTGCCTTTGACTTTGCGGCCAGGCAAGTTCTTGATGACCTTTAAAAGCATTTGCACTTACCTGTATTTTTTATTTTGCTTGCGGCTTCTTGATGCATGAATTATGCGTTTTTAATTGCGTCGCTCAGGCTGCATATAATCGATGCCTGCCACACAGCTGCCCATTTGTGATTCATGGCTAGGCAGACAGTTGCTTTGCCCACATAACGATTTATCTTCAAGTTTCTCTAGGGCCTGCTATGTCCCTGGTGTGCATATGTGGCCACGGCCAGGCAGGCTTTATTAAAAAACACATTTGGGTTTGTTGTTTTTTGCCCTAAAAAGAGTTTAAGGGTTAGGGTAAAATTGTGCGCTAAATATATTTAAATAATTTATAGTATTGTTTGTGCAAAATAAAGCTTAAAAATGATACACACAAAATATTGCTTATGAAAAATATTTATAATTTTATAAATTATAAACACAATATATTTGTATTTTTATTTATAAAATTCTTTAGCCTATAGTGACTTTTAAATATTTTTTAAATGAAGTACAAGTGTATTTAAAATTCATTTACCCCCCAGCCTAAATTATTCCCCAAAAATCGTTGCCTACTTTTGCGAGCTCAGCTCGGCGCACAATTTGTTTGTTGACCTTGACTAAAAGCGGTCGCTCGTTCTGCAGCTAAAACCCCATTTGTAAAATAGAATTGCTCAGTTTTGCTTTTGCACTTAAGCGCTTTTAGTGTGTGCTCGTCGTCATCGTTTGGGCTGTTTACGATAAATCAGCATTCATCAATTCAATTCAATTTGAAAACTGAATTCTTGTTTACCTCAACGCTTGGCTGCATTTGTTGCACAAGCTTTTGCTGCTGCTACTCTGCTCTGCTCTGCTCTCTCTCTCTCTCTCTTTCCCTGTGGACTTGTGTTTATCGCGGTCTTTTGCTGTTTGTCAATTTGTTTTGCCGACTGACAGACTGAAAACTGCAAAATGCCAATAGAAATTTTAAATGCACAGCATTGTGATTCTTTCAGGTTGTGCCAGGTGTTTGTTTCGTTACGTATTCGCATTTGGTTTTTCTATTTCTATTTGTATTTGTATTTGAATTTGAATTGTTTGCTTTCATGCGCGGTCTGTCTATGGGGAAAATTGGCTAAACGTTTTCAACAAGCAAAGTAATTGTGATTGCTTTTTTGCAGTGTGGAGTGTGGAGTGGAGAGTAGACTATATCAAATAGTTAAATGATATTTTGATAGACTTATGCTAAGCCACAGAAGTGCCTGGCATTTGCATAGATAGAATGGGAAACTCTAAGCTCTAGCAAATGTTGCTTAAATTCTTAAGTTAGCTGTGCTCAATTTCTGACTTTATGCAATTTATTGCGCTTGCTCTAAATCTTAAGTGCAGCTAGTCGAAATAGCTTGAATATCAATTTTGATTAACAGCATATGTGTTGGCTCTATAGAAATTTTGCTGGCATAACTCATACGCGCTGTGTGCCCACACAACAGACTGCAAACTATAAACGCTTTAAAAACGCAGACAATGTCTAACAAAAATATTGAGCAAGCTGCAAGCAATGAAAGCAAGCAAAAGCAGCTGCAGACAACTAAAATGCTTGCACATTGCTTGTGGCCATAGCTAAGCCAGCATGTGGCTTTAATATTTAGTGCAGTCAGCAGTCAGCAGGCTGCAGCGCTTTGCCTTTGTGCTTTGCATTTTAATAACTGTACTCCAAGCGTTAAGTAGGTGTTTAGTAGCTATTATCACTATGCTTGCTCTTTTGTGTGTTTGTGTGTGTGTGTGTGTGTGCGTGTTGTTTGCACATTTCGAACTCTTTAGCGTCAATAATTTATGTACTCGTGCCAAGCAGATTATGATTTATGTTTATGTGTTTAGCAGCTGGTTATGAAACTGTTTGCCGCACTCAAAAATGAAACTCGACGCGAGCGTCTTTTCTTTGCTGCTGCTTAAAACATATTTCATGCTTTTGTATGCGCTTTCAACAATTTCGTGTATGTGTATGTGTGTGTGTGTGTACTTTAAGTGTTGTCTTGGCGCTAAGTAGCAAGTTGAAAAATTGCCTAAAAGCGCTCGTAAATTTACTGCGACTGCGACTGCAAACGACTGTAAAGTAATAATAAGAAGGTAGACACTGAACTTGCAGTCAGGTCAGTTAACTTATGAATAAGCAAAGGGGTTAACAACAAATATTTATAAATTTGATAAGCCAAATATAGCGGCAAAAAGCTTTGCCAGACTTGTTAATATAACGCGCGCCGCACTCGAAACTTGTTCACATGTGTGTGGGTCTGTCTGGGTCGCAAGTAATTCAAGCGAGAAAAAAGTTGGGTAATTGAAAGTTTGCTCATAAAAATTTGTCGCTCTTGCCATGAACTTTTCATTATGCAGTGCAGCCACAAAATTGTGTCCCACACACACACACACCACCCCCAACCCGCAGGCACTTGGAGTCTCTAATGCTTAGCTGAATCACTATCGAGACGCCAGAAACTAGTTGAAGTGCTCGAATTGTTTACGTTGATAAGTTCGCTTCTCTTCTCCTTTTTTTATATATTATAAGTAAGGTTATTTTATTGGGCTATTTTTTGCTGGCAGTTGGCAATGACATTTTTATGGGCGTAGTAATGAAAGCGCAAACGCAATTGCAGTTCTAAACTGCAGTTTGAAGTGCACTTCATCACTTTCGAGGCGGCGCTTGTAGCAAATTTCGCTAATAAATGGCAGAGACCGAGGCGCAGCTGTTGGCAGCTATAAAGTCAAATTGAGGTTTGCCACATGAGGCAAGCTCAAAAGATTTACACACACACACATACATGTATCTGTAGCTGCGTTGTATTTGCGGCTTGTCGCGCTTTAAAACTGTTTCTGACCGCATGTAATAAATTAGATTTACGCAAGTTTCTGTGCGCGACAACGCCAAATATTTAACAACAATCAACGTTGGCCTCGTGTCCGCCCCCGCCCACCCCCCTACCCTTCACAGTGGTGTTGTAAAAAACTTTGTCCTTTAGCCTTGGCTTTTTGCTTTGCCGCTGTCATTGTCGGCTCAAGTCTCAAGTTTCGCACAGCGCCAAGACGCAAGGTGTCAACAATGACAAACACTTTTAACTAAGCAACTTTTTTTATGCTTGTTGCTGCCGCCGCCGCCGCCTCGAGTCTGGCCTGGCGTCGCGTGCCCTTTAACACTGGCTGCTGTGGCTGATAGAGAGCTTAAGGCCCGCACATAAACTTCTAATGGCATTTGACACTCTCGTCTGTGCAAAATGCTGACAACAAAAAAAACACAAAAAGAAAGAAAAATTGAAAGGCTCACAAGCATGCAAATTGTTGTTGACTGAAGTCTGTGTTGACCAGGTTCATTGTGTTTCGTTTAGCACCGCACTACGCCTTTAATTTTAATCCAGCCTGATGCTCACACACACATACACGAGGAATTTTTGCAGCTAACACCTACACACATTTAAAAATTTATGCTGCAAAGCAATTTGATATGAAGTTTGCTTTGAAGTTTTGTCTGCACTAAAATAAGGAAAATTGAATTGTAATTAAAATTTTAAAGCGTTCAAGAATATGATTGAATAACTCGAGCTATGTTAATAATTTTAAGCAAGCCCAAGCTTAGCAAACTTAAAGCTAAGCTACAAAGGAAAACTTTTTATTGAATTTTAAATTTGATTGCTAAATTTAGAATCCCAATACATAAATTTGATATCGGATTGCTTTAAGCCTCTCTTATGTTGGTAGCTATAACAAGCTCTAACCCATTCTATGATTAATCTAGCAAAACACGGCACAGACAATTCAACGATCTCTTTTATAATTAAAGATCATAGGCAGAGGTGTTATTTTATTAATAAACTACTACTAAAAATAAACTACCCTCCATTAACCTAATTTCAATTTTATACTCATTTTCTATCAATTGTCGATATTAAATAAAATAAGTTTGTAGTAATTTTTTGCTACAAAATTTGATTGTTTCCATACTACTTATTTCTTCAAGTGTATGCTTGGCACACAACCATTGTGTGGCAAAAAAAAAAACAGGTAAATCAATCACACGCATTATGTTAAGACTCTTTATGTTAGAGCCGAAGCCTTGAGCAGGACTTTATTTCGTGTGGCCACCAACGTGTGCCCAATTTTTTCTGCTTTGTTTTCTTTCTCTCTCTCTCTGTCTCTCTCTCTCTTTCTCTGTGTCACTGATTTTATGGCCCTCGCACGCATTGTCAATGGCTGTTGGCCTGGCCAGATTTTTATGCCACCTTTTCGTGCGGCATGTTATTACTTGTAAGTGGCAATGCCAAATGGCAGCTATATGTTGCTCATACGCCATGTTGCACGGCCGCACAATCAGACACAATCAGAGTACGCTGCGACAAGCATTTTATGTTGTATCTAACATTTTATGTTGTATCTTTGGGCTGGGCTTACCTGTAAATCTCTCTTGGCTGCAGCAGCGGGTGGTAAGGCAAAGTTGCTGCCAACAAAAAAATTCATTTTTTTTGTGAGGTGAACTTCAAACTCAACTTGTTTAAATGAAACGGAAATTAAGTTTTGCTGTGTAGGTATTTTTATGCTTTGGCACTTTAGGAACCACCCTCGCTTTTATCTGGTTATTTGCACCAAAATGTCATTTCGTGGCCCAATATATGTGCTTAGGGGGCGTATTTATTAGCCTCCTGATAGCAAAACAGCCAAGTTGCCATCTGTTTATGGCCAGCGTAATCAGTGTAAGTGTGGAAGTTACTTTAAAAAAAAAAAGTGAAAAATTTATATACAGAAAGTGCTTTGAGTATTTAAATTTGCTTTTGAATCAAAACTAAAATGCTCAAATCCCAGTTGTAATAAAAAATTGACAAATATAAAAAATACAAAAATGGCAAAACAACGTGGCAACGAGTAAAAGGCACACAAAAAATCGCAAACACTGCTCCTCACTTCTTCTTTTTCTAGCTGCAGTCAGTCATGGCGCGTGGATTTGAATAATTGTGCAGCAGCGTGTAACGTGTAACGGTACATGCATGTGTGTGTGTGTGTGTGTGTTGTACACTCTCGTAGCTTGCACAGTATATTGCATTATTTGTTGTTGTTGTTGTCGTTAGTCTCGAGTGTGTGCCTCTCCTGTGTGTGCGTGTGTGTGTGTTTGTTTTAAAACTTATGTACTGTTTGCAAAAGTATTTGTTATTGTTCCATGCGCATTGTTGTACAAATTAAAAATGATTTAGATGCTAGCAAATTGAGTTTGGTATTGTATTTCATTTAGTTGGCTCACGCTGCTGCTTGCAATTTAATTGCTTGATATTTGCAGTTACAGTTACAGTTTTAAAAATGTGAAACACTTGTCGCTTTACACACATATAAATGTATATACATATATGCATTTTATTTTAATAAAGCCCGCCTGACATTGTTGTTATTTTGTTGTTGCTGCCAACATGCAATTTCATGCTTTGCGCATTTTTATTTTATTTTTTTATTTAAATTGCAACTAGACACTGACGACAACAACAACAGCAGCAGCAACTGTTTTGCTTGTTAGCAACAACAAAGGCGTTTATCTAAATGCTAATTGCTGTTGTCATTCCAATTAAACATTTAACAGCAACACAACAAAAGAAAAACCTGCGCAGAAATGCTTTAAAAAAATGCTGCAGCTTAGCCTTGGCATTTTTAAAAATAGAAAAATGCTTTGAAAGTGAAACTTTAAGCAGCGGAAGTCGCAACTTGGCATGCGAAAGGAATTTAACAGAGAATTTAACACTTTGAGGTCAGTTCTTTATGTGCCAGTGGATTTAGCAAATGCCAGTGACATTATCAAGAGGAAATTTATGCATGAGTGAAAGCAGTTGGCAGTCAAGTCTACTAAATTTAATTGCGAGCACATGCAAAGATTTTTACATATGAATTTCCTAAATTTTATGCGCCAATTTTATTTGCTAATGTCTTATACATTTTTTGTTGCCTACTTTTTAGTGTTAGAGTTCAGCTCGCCACTCAAAATTTATGTGCTATAAATAAATCTTTAGGCAGCGAAATTGCTTTTGCGAACTTGTCAAATATCTTGTAGTCAACTTTGTGTGCCTCGCCGAACTTCACTTTCATTTAAAGCTTAGAGTTTGCGTCATAAAACTCGCATATTGTCAGCTTGCGCCTTTTTATGCTCTTGTCTCTGTCTTTTCTCTTCTTTTTTTCCGGCTGCCACTCTCACTCCCCACCCAATTGCCAAGCAATTGAATCCATTCGCCACGCTTGCCATTGGGCAATTTCATAATCAAACACATAACTTTATTAATGCTTAGCTGCGTCACAAGCAGGCGCAAAGTTTGCTTAGTAAAAATGTTGCCTAGATTGGCCAAACAATAAATTTTCTATTGTCTAAGGCAAAACGCGTCCATAAAAGGGATGCCGACCACGCTGCTATTTGTTAAGTGCGCGACTGTCGGCGCATAAATAAAAATATAATTGAGTTGCCACATGGCCAGCACCCAGCCCCCTGCCACCCTGCCACCCTCGCCTGAAAACTGAGCAGTCGCCATTATTGATTTTGTTGCTCTGGGCTGGGCTGGGCTGGCGACGCTTCAAGCTGCCGAAATTAGCTGCAATTAATTGGCAAAGGCTGACAAATTTTCTTCATTGCTTGCTGTTTGGTTATCAATTGAATTCGACAGCGTTTTTGCTCCAACTGCATTTTGCACAGTTTAATTGCATTGGGCGTAAAGTTTGTTGTGTGACAAACAGTAAATTGCCAGCACAGCTTTTGACCCAGTTAACAATTGGTTGCCCAACTGACTGCCCTGGCCTGCCTGGCTGGCTGGCTGCTGCTGGGCTGCCTCGCTCAATGACAAATAATTTAATTAAAATATGTGAAATAAAAGGTGCTGTCTAGCATGGTAGTGGCTTTTAATTTATAATTTGTAAAGTTACCAGCCACTTGTTTGTTGCACGCAAATTTTAATTGCATTTGTGTGCAGTTTTGATTGTTATACTGCATTTTGTATTTTGCATTTATAATTGATAACAGCAACGGCAACAGCGCAAGCAGCGACAAGCGCACACAATTTTGATAGCAAATTTTCAATTTAATTTGATTTTCGGCTGAGGCCAAACTTGTGCAATCAATTATTTATGCACTATAGATGGTCAGGTGACTGATAACAAGGCTAGATGTGGCTCGCTCGACACTCAGCTGCACTGAATGATGAGCCTTGCAGTGACGTTTTGACAATTAATCTGTTAACGGCTTTAGACTTTAAATCACGAAAGAGAGCCAAGCTAAAATTATAAATGCCATGTATAGTTAATATGACTACAAATCCATTTAATCTCTCTTTAATTGTCAACATTAAAAGGCTTATATAATTTTAATAATGATTTGATATATGAGGATGAACTCAAAATACAAATTATTGAATTGAATTTGACTATAATACAATGAATACTTAATGAGCTTAGTAGTAATTAATTTATTACATAATAAATATAAAAAAAATAATAAGTTAATAGGCTAAATCTATCTAAGCTTGGAAGTTATGGCCATAAGCAATAAACAACAAAAAAATCTTTAAAGTCTTAGTACACAAGTGTGAAAGTGCAGAAGATTTCCATACCCATTACATTTATGGAATAAACATTCTTTTCTTGCTAAAATGCTGACTGTGATTGTTATGGCAAGTGGGAAACGCAAATGTGAGTTTACATAATGCAGAATAAAAGAAAATATTGTTTTTTGAAGTCGATTGTTTTTTTTATGTGGTAAGTGAGCTTCTATTTGTTTAAGACTTGCTTCCTATTCAAGCGGGAGTTTATATTTACATATGCTGATCTATCTATAATGAAGCTAAAATCAAACAGATATTGCTTGTAGGTACTTAATATTTGTTAGCATTGATTAATTAGTAGCGCTGTCTGCATTGAATTGTCGCTTCGATGCTGCAATGTGCTCACATTGTAAGCAATTGAATAGATTTGCCTGCGCATCAATCACTTTGCAACAGACAAAAATGCCACTGCCACTGCCACTGGCAGTGCATACGAATCGCAATTAATTTACCTTAGTCAGCCTCAGCAGTCAACTGCCTAGCAACAATGTCTGTCTGTAGCTTTGAGTTGAATATATAGAGAGTGAGAGAGAGAGAAGTCAGCAAGGAGTGGGTTTGTTTGCATTGGCAACGACGAATGCTGGTTGCATGCCACTGTTGCAACGATATGCCACTGTTGCTAGCAATGTTAGCTGCTGTTGCAAGCTGAGTCTAACCAGTTTGTGTATGTCTGTCTGTCTGCTTGTTTGCTTGCATGTCGAATTCTCATTTCATTGAAATTGACAAATATTGACCAAGAACTTGGCTGCAATCAACGCTGTGCTCAGGCTTCTGCTGCTGCTGCTGCAACAGACAGAAGGATAGACAGATAGACAAAGCAAGGACACATTTGTTATGCAAACATATTTACTGAAAGCGAAACTCAATTCGACACACACAAATGCCAGTGACAACGCTGAAAGCTAAAACTAACTTTAAAGCACCACACACCAGACCAGACCAGACCACAAATTGCTAAGCCAACTACTTATGGCAGCTGAAAGTGAAGCTGAAGCTCTAGTCAATAAACCAGGCGCACAAAACTTAAGTATTTTGTGGCCCCCAAACACCTGAGTCAAAGTCAAGTCAAAAAACAATTTACGCTCATTATCATTTCAACATGTTGTATGCCCCAGTGTGCGCCGCAGCTAGCGAGAGTGTGGGGCAAGCGCTTGTTGATGAAGAAGTTTTAGCTGCCATACTGTTGCCGTAGCCTGTGTCTGGCCTCCTTGTTGTAGTAGTTGCTCATAAATGCGCCATGAATAAATTAACTCGCTGCTAAAGCCAAACGCAACTTCCAACAGCAGAGCAGAGCAGAGCCGAGAACTCTGCACAGACAGCAGACAATTTGGATTTCATGCGAATGATAATAATAATTGAGGTAGCAGCTACACACACACATACACACACACACACAAACTTAGCATGCCAAATAAAAACAGTTTGGCAAGTGTGCACAGCAAAAAATATTTGCTTACCTTCCCAGCTGATAACAACTCTATTTATTCTTAACATTCGCTGTTGTTTCTGTATAATTTAAACTAGGAGCAAGTTTTATGTTCGGTGTCTATTTGTAAGTTAATTGCAAATGCTCTAGTGATGGGCACGGGCTGCTTCGAGCTTCGTGTCGCTGCCTCTTTAAAAAATTCCCGAGCCGCGTCCGTTAGAATCGTCAGTGCTCGGGGCTAAGCAATAAGTTACGATTTAATACGATTGATAACATGTTAAACAAATTATTAGAATAATAATAGACCATACAAATTTTTCAAAAAGAACGACCGAACCTTTTTGTGAATTTGTTTGGGCTGGGACCAGACCCGTTCCCATCTCTAATGGACACAAATGCAAATCAAATGATGTTGCCAAGTTTTTAGTCAAACGTTACATGCTGACTGCAGAGAATATATTTCTATTTTATTTTTGTACGATTTTATCACCGTTTATAGCTTTTAAATTTAACGTTTAAAAGAATCTTTATACTAAAGCATGTAACGTTTAGTACGAATTGCATTGGAATTGTTATATACTAAACTGACAATTGGAATAAGATTAACATTTCGAATGCATTTCATACTTTCTCGTGAGTAAACAAAAATAAGAAGAGAAAATAATTTACAAATTTATGTCGAAATAAAAATAACAACTAGTGCAGGCATAAAATTAGTTTGGTAAAATATGAAATAGTCAATTAAATCAATTTATTTGTCTTTGTGAAGTTTTGATTGCAGTTAACGTCAGCGCTTCCCCTCCTTGAGTAACTTTAAGTGAGCATTTATGAATTATAAATAAGTGTAGTAGTGTTAGTTGCCCTACATTCTTTTAATATGGATCCTATAGTTAACTAATCTAAGCAACTTTTAAAAGTATTTTATGTATCGAAACATTGTCAGCTGTCGTCGTTGTTGCTTACACATAACTTAGCAACCATTTAGCTTGACTGTTGACTAGCCCACAATAGCAACAACAACAATAAGTAGAAGAGAAACAACAACAAGCTGAACTTTATTGATTGACAAACTGCAGCTAAGCCGAGGGCAATCAGTCTTTGGTCTGCGGTCTAGTCATGGCGCAGCGGAGCTCCAAACATGCCTCGATAACAGCGCTGCGCAAATCGCGGGTGTCGCGCATGGCGCGTCGCGCTGTCTTCACCGCGAAGCGACCGAATGTGTTTAAGGTGCGCAAGTCGCTGGTGGACTATGTGGATGAGGAGCTGCAGGAGATGGAGACATCGGTGTTTTATCAGCGCGTATTTATATTCGCCAAGAATGTGGATTTGGAGGCGGTGGAGGCGGAGAAAGCCGCCGCTTTGGCTGTTACGGAAAAAGAGACGACTGAAACAGAGAAAAGCAATGCGAGCGCCACTGCTTCGTTGGTGGAAGCTGAGGGCTCTGGCGGGGAAGAGGAGGAACACTACTCAAGGCCAACCACGCCAGACACGCCACATGGACCAGTGGTTAGAATTTTCGCCCCTGGCGAAGGAGAGGAGAAGGAAACGGTTACGCACACGTTTGACTTTGCCAAGATTGATGATGATGATGCAGCCCGCTCAGACGGAGCGGAGAATGTCGCAATGGAGCTCGAGCCCGAACCAGAGCCTGTGAAGAAACGCGACTTCTACGATATATTTTTGGAAAAGCTGCAAGATGTGCAGAGGAAATGCCAACGCATGTGTCTCACTCCAGATCCCATGTGTGGTTTGTTTCTCTACATGGGTGAGTACACCCTGTTGATGCTGGAGAGCGGCGAGGATATGATGTGTCTGTTCTGTGAGGAGCTGCTGGAGATGAGCCAGGATTACTGGCAGAGCAATCGCATCTTTATGATTGAGGATTATATCAAAGAAGCAAGTATTAGCCAAAAGTAGCTAAAACCAGCTATAATAACTTCAAAATCTACCCCAGCTGTACACCAAGGATTTGATTTCGCGCCGCTTGAATGCTGTGTTTATTAATGAAAAGTTTCCCACCTCGACGCCCTCGGATGAGTACCTCATGGGCAAACAGCATTTGATTATAAAGGACAAGCTGCGCACCATCTGCAGTCTGATCAGCAATACGTTGGACCCACAACACTCAGAACCCTCCCAACTGGAGCTGAGCTTTCCCTCGGAGTCCCTCATAGGCGAGGAGGGTTTCGAAGAGGCTATGGTTGAGAGCAGCGGCGATGACGAGTCCACGGAGGCGCCGGTGGCAACTAAGCGCACCCTCTCCACAATGTCCGCCTCGCTGCCCGCCGAAGTCTTTCGCAAGCTTCTGCCGGAGATTCAGCGCATTGAGCTGGTGCTGGCCTCGACGCGCTTCTATTACACGCTCAAGGAGTTTGTGGATCTCTATGGAAAAATGCCCTTTGCTGCGGATGACGATGGTCTCTATTGGCCCGTGCCGAACAATTATACGCCTGCGAATATATTCCGGCGTACGCCATATGATATAAATCTAACATTTGCGGACTATGCGGCGGAGATGAATCGTCGCCTGCAGGAGGAGCAGGATAAGCACAAGGCTGAGCTGGAGGCTGCGGAGGAGGCTGAGGCGCACGCCGCCGCGGAGCAGGCGCAAGCTTCAGCGCCGCGTGAGCGAGCGGCCAAGCCGGATTCCGAGCATGAATAATAATTTCCAAATTTTAGAACAGTTCGCGTTCGCGTTTTCGTGCAGTGTACGCGCTCGCTTAGCCAAAATGTTTTCGCTTCCATGCACATGACTGCATTCAATATGTGGGCGTGGCACACTCACTCAGCTTGTTTTGGCTTGCCACTTGAATGGCTTGACTTTGTTAACATAACCATAAATTTGTGCACACACACACACGAACACAGTGACACACACACACATACACACACGAGTAAGCTGTGGGTATGAGGTCTTAACTTGGGCCTAGGCTTTACGGCTTGGCTTTTAACGTAAACCGCAGCAGACGCCAACTGTCAGTTGTAATACCGTTAGCTTGCAGCTGTCAAAAGACGTCGCTTGTCATTTAAACTTGCCTGACAGTTAACACATGCACACACACACACACACACACACATGCGCGCACACACATTAGCATAAACTTGTATTAAGCATACGTCGCGTCTAATCTGAGGCAACATTCGTTTTAAACCAAAATTCTGCTTGTGCATTAATTTTTAGAGGCCACAAAATTATGATTTCAACCTTCGTTTGACAGTTAATAAAAGCAGCTGCAGTGTGATTGAAAGCGAAAACAGGTTAATCAAATTATTTGTTCATTTTTAGGCAATTCATTGTGTTTAGATAAATAAATTAGAGAGAGTTTAAGAAATATAAATCTATGAATATATTTAAAGGTAATTCGAACCAAATTTTAAATTGCAATCTATGCAGTTGAATAATAAATAATCATTGCTAAATTAAACTCAACTAAGCTCGGATTCGCAACAATAAATAATTAGTTTGAATCTCTAAATCAAGTTTGGTCATTAATATTATAAGAAGTAGAGCAACAAGCTCGAAATTGCAATCATAACTAAACTAGATGCAAGTTGGAGCTTATGTATGCTATTTTACTCTATATTTACATATGAATAAACTTGAATTCAAGCGTATTTCAATTTAATAATTTAGTATTAGGATCTAAGCAAGGATTGATGGACTTACCCAGTGCACTTCTGCAGCTTCTAAAGACTTCGCTGCAACGAAAAAGAAAAAACAATTTAAATATTTTTATGCATAGATTGGTCAAACATTAAGCTTTGCATTTAGTTTAACAATTGAAACTTCTTGACTTGCATCAAAAAGATTTATTTTCTTGAATTTTTGACCACTTTTTTTGAACAATTTATAAACTTGGGTTGTTTTAAATTTAAATGCAGTACTATGCAGCTGCAACTCTTTGTCTTTCATTTCTCTTCTTTCAGCACTGGCAACTCGATTAAGCTTAGCTGCAGGAATTGGCAGCTCAAATTTCTTAGAAATTTCAGGCGCATGCTCTAATACATAGAAACTTCAAGCGCAGGTTCTAATTAGTTGGGCTAAGTGCATTGCAACGTCGGTCTCTACACAGGCTACTGGTTTTGGAGGTGAACTTTTGTATGGCAGTTTGGCAGGCAGCTGTTGCAGCTCACAGGACATGCACTGACAAGGACACAATTCAATCAAGCGACACAGCAGCAGCAGCAGCAGCGCCAGCAACAACAACAACAACAACAGTAATGATGAGGAGTGTCAAGCGCTGAAACAAGGACATTGCACTCCAGGGGGCATGCCACCTAAAAGTGTTGAGCAGCCAGCAGCAGCAGCAGCAGCAAGAGGTGTGAGCAAGTTGCTGCTGCTGCAGTTTTCATAAACTGTGGAACAACAACAACAAGAACGAGAGCAACAAGAGTGCCTAACATAGCAGAGACAATGGCGATAAGCCGCTGCAGTCATTGCTGCCGCTATGTGGCAGGTTGAGTGTATGTGTGTGTGGCATACAACTTGAGGCACAAAACTCATAAATTACAAAGAGAGCAAAAAAATTGTTCGCCAGGCAGCAGCAGCAGCAGCAGCTAAAAATGACTTTTGACTGTTCTGAATGTGTGTGTGTGTGTGTGTGTTGTATGTGTGTGTGTGTGTTGCAGTCTGTTTGAGTGTGCTCTGCTTTCTATGTGGGGCGTGGTCGCTTGGCTGCCTCTAACTGTCTGCGCACAGCGAGCCAAACTCAATTTGTTTGTAATGTTTTCCAAGGCAACAACAACGAAAAATAAAAACATACAACCAACGCAACAACAACAACAATCTGCTGTATATAAGTCTGAACAAAAACAATTTTGCGCAATTTTGTAGCGCGATAAACGAATTTTTAGATATTTGCTGCCAAGTGAAGTCCAGCAAAGGATTAGGAAGTAAATGCCAAAAGTCAAGCAGCGAGCAATTCAAGATTTGCGGTGGCTCAAAGCTTAAAGTTCAGTTGAACCTTAAGGGGCGCTATTTCCCCGAAATTTAATTTATTACAAATGCAAAAAGGGCGATGGCCCAAAGTAAATACGCCCAGCAATTAGGTGAATGGCCATACAAATCACACAGCATATTTAAACAAGTTGCGCGCTCACAAAAGTTTATGGCATATTTATTAAAGAATTTGTAAATAAGAAGAATACAAAACTTTCGAATGCGCCAGTTCATTCATATGCAATACTCGTGTGTACCTTAAATCAATGGCAGAGAACTTTTTTCTTTGCGGTTATTCAATTTGTGCCAAATCCCAGCTATAAATATGAAAAATTAAATTTAATATCCCTATACGGACTAGATTCCTGACCAGACGCATGAAATTAAGCGCAAATGGTTCGCAAAAAATGCCGAACAACAAAAACAACAACAGGAAGAAGAAGAGCAAGAGATAGCAATAGCACCAAAGGGACACACACACACACACACACAGAGACGCTTACAATTGTCTGCTTGACTGACAGTTGTTGGTTTTTTGCGTTTTGGTTCTTGGCTCTCTCGCTAAGGATTATCCTTGCAGCCAGTTAACCAAATGTTTGAGCTATTTTTTTTCCTTTTGCCGTTGTTTTTCCACTGTGTTCGCTTGTTCGTACTCAGGGACATAACGATCCAATTTCAGCCATTAAGCATATGTCAGTAGTATGGATATTACATGGGCCACATGCCTACAGTATTGTATATCAAAGCAATTTACATTTTTTTTCGTTGTGTGTGTGTTTTTGTGTTGAGCACAATTTTTATTTCCTAGAAAATAAGCCTTTGTGGCACGACAACGTGCAACCGAAATTGACACTTCATGCAGCCTACGCTACAGCACTTAAGGCTTCCAATAGTTTTTCCAGCTCACACCTTAATATATATCTCTCTAAAATTATGCTACATTTGCTTATTGCTTAGCCAAAGCCATTATCTCTGCTTTTTATTTATTATGCTTTAGGCCTTCGGTTTAGCTGTCTACATATTGCTCTTAACCCGCCTTGGCCTTTGCTGTGCCCTTTGTCCTTTCACTTGTTTATTATGTGATTATGCTCAAGTTAAAGCGCGCATATTTTTTACAGATTCTTTTTTTTTTTCATTCAGGGGTTGCTTTCTTTATTTTATGCCGGATATTTTTGTGTTTGTTGGCCGGCGGCAGCAGCAGCAGCAGCATTTGGCCTTTTGCCTGTCCTGCTTTATAAATTTAAAGCGCAGCCAATGCTTTGTTGCTGTTGTTGTTGTTGTTATTGTTGTTGATGTTACTGTCTGTCTGTAACTTGTAAATTACTTGGGTCAGAGGTCGTTTTAAATTACATTGTTACAAATATTGTTGTTAGTGTTATTTTGTTTTTTTTTTTTTGGTTGTACTTTTCGCCGCTGGCAGTGACAAGCTGCGAAAGTTTTGTTGGCAACCCCTGGCTTTGGCGGAACTTGACTGCAGTTGTAAACATGATTTATTGGTAGCCATTGTCAACTTAATTTGCTTTAAAGCAAATGGTTTTCTTGATAGCAAAATAAAAACGAAGAGAGAGAGGGAGAGTTAGAGCTTAATACAAAGATTATCTATAATGTTAAATTGAAGACTCTAAAGGAAGCGAATTTGTGTGACAAGAATACTAAATATGGATGAGATATAGTTATTATTAAAATGTTATAACAATAATAGTAAACGTTAATATAACTATAATATAAGTAGTAATGTTAATAAAAAATATTATGGAACTGCAAAAGAGTTTCAAATCGATCTTAAACCAGATCTAGAGACATAGACTTCTCTTTTGAAGGCAAGCGATACATTTTAAAACATTTTCTATCAGTGGTAGCAGCTCATAGTCTAATAATAATTATAGTACAAAATATCTTATATTAATTCTAAAAGTAGGAGTAATGTTAGTGAGGAAGTTCAAATCAATCTCAAATTAACCCAAAACTAGGTTCGAGCCAGTTTTTCTCTTTTTGCATTATTTTAAAGCAATATTTGCTTAATGTTTAAATATCTAAGAAACAAAAAGTACAATTTGAAACCCTTTTTTGAATAAAATGTAGTTGCTCCTAATCTTACGTAATATTTTGGTATCATACTTTTTAATCAATGCTCATGGAGTGCAGACTGAAACGCATTGGTGATTGACTTAACTAATAAACAAAATAAGATAATTGCTTACATAATTAAATGTATATATTTTTTGCTATACTAACTAGTACATTGAATTATTAGCTTAGTATCAATAAATAGATCTTTCAAAATAATAATTATTTGTGCTGCAGGCTCAATTTAAAATTTGTTTAAACAGCTGTACTAGGCTTTTTAGCTAGGCATTGCTTTTAGTAAAATATATTTTTGTTGCACTGTCAAAAGCACTTGAGAAGCTTTCAAACTAATCTTGGATTTAATTATATACGTCAGCCAAAAGTGCTGGCCAAACACAAATAAACAAGTCAAAATACACTTAACTAAGCATGTGTGTGTGTGTGTGTGTTTGTGTAAGTGTTGTGCAGCATTTGGTAAAGTAAACAGCTAAAGCAGTTTTGCCATTAAAAAGCATTTTCAAGTCAAGTCACAGCAGGAGCGCTTAACGCCAGCTGAGCTATTATTAAAGTAAATGTGGGTACGTTTTTATAGAGAGCGGGGGGAGGGGTTGGGGGTGGTTTGCTTACAAAACAGTAATTAACTGACTTGTCACATAAGCCGCATTAACACAATGTTGATAAAGTGTGTGCTACTTGCATATAAAGCACATTGAGTATACGCCACATGTTGCAGCCATGCTGACTTATTAATGCAACTGCTACGTGACTTTGTCATGTGTTTAAAAAGCAAAGCTGCCACCTGCCAGCTGCAACTAGTATTGCAGCCAAGGAAAATATGTAGACAATAAAATATTTCTTGCCGATTGGCATTGTTAATTAAATCAGCATGAGCCCTGAGCGATAATGAATTGAGTTAATTTTGCAAATCCAGCTGCCGCAAATTATCAGCAATATTTTTGTGGTCTGTTATTTTTTTTTTTTTTTATAGCAATGCATACATTTCATTTAATTTGCAGTTGCGTGCGTGAGAAAAAATTGGGCAGAAAATAAAGTTATTTTGGCTTTTGATTTAATTTGGCGCAAATGGAATTGAATTGGTGACAAACGCGCTGGAAAAACGCTGCAGTTGGTTATGGAAATATGTATATTAAATTATTGTTAATGCAAATATGCGGCTTACGTGGCGTATGCGCGTTGGTTTTTATGCAACCGCTGATGCAATCACAAGCGCTGCTCAAGTGCGTAATAAATTGCAAATAAAAAAGAGAATAAAGAACTGTAAAGCTTTACTCAATAAATATAAATGAACAACTTGCTTTAATTAAACAACAATTTGTGCAGCAACTTTTTGTGCTGCGGCAAGTTTGTCACGCTTTTGTCGCCAAATGCGCCAGGTGGTATTATCTGGCATCATTAATGCTGGACACTCCCAGCCAGACCCGACCCAAGCCAATAAATAGTCGACACAAAGCTTCGCCACAAATGAGAGCGAAACTTTTATTTCGTGTTGAGTAAATTTTATGTGGCGTATAATTAGAGCAAGTTCGGCTCTGGAGATTATTTGTTGGGCGTCTGTTTTGGCATTTAAGTTAATTTCTCTGCTGCTGCTGCTGTTTATGAGTGGGCGTGGTTAGCAGCAGCAGCAGCAGCGTGGTTGACCAGCAAGTAATTGAGATTGTACTCGTTACTTATTGTGCGTATTGGCTTATAACAAAAGTTGATGTTTTTCTTGTGTGTGTGGCAAGCTTAAGTTATTAAGCTGTGTTTGCTTTGCGGTTTTGTGGCCAAGTTTATTATTGAAAATGTTGCCAGTTAATAACAATGCTGAGTTCACAGTGCGCCCATAAGTATGCAATAGATGCTGGTAAAGGCCACGCCCTTGCAGACAAGTGCACGCTCTCGCTCTCGCTCTCGATTGGGGTACGCCCTTTTTTTCAATATCAGACAAATAGACAACGAATTACATTTTAAGTAGCTCACGTGCTTTGGATTATGCGTGATATGCCTCGAAATTACTTCATTAGCAGCCGCAAACTGGCGCTCTGCATGCTAAATACCAAACAAGTGCACACACACACACAAAGACACACACACATACATATATATACTATATATACATACAATAGTCTGTGTGTGTCACTTTTTTATGCAAAGCAGCTGCGCAAAAATTTGCTAAACAGCAGGAAAAGAAAAAAAACTACAACGCGGCATTTTGTGTCTGTGTGGGCGCGTGGGCGTGGCATGCGCGGCTTAAATGCTATTTGAATTGCGCTTAATAATCAATATATCGAGGTGATAATTGTGTGCGTGCTTGGCATTGGCTACTTAACAACAAAAAAGAACTTAACTAAGGTTTAAAAAAAAAAATATCCTTCGTAACATGACAGGCGCATAGCTGATAAATATAAAAGTGATTTATGTAATGCGCGTCGTCTGCTGCTGGCATTTGACCTTAGCGCTGACCTTGACCAGTGCTATAAATAGCAATTTGTTAGTCAAAAGATAAGCGCTGTATTAGCGGCAGCAGCTAATCAGCAGCAATCATTTTTACTTAAATGAAATATTAAGCATACGCTACGTTGAATTTTTACAGCGCTTAATAGTGTGCCATAACTATAAAGCGTATATGTGATTTTAATGCTTGCTTAAGGGCAGGCAGTTAACTTTGCTTGCCACAACTTTTGCTGGCAAACTCATAAGCAAAGTGTTGATAATATTCTGAGCTAATGCAGCTCATAAACTGACCCGCATTACTAACACAAAACACACACACATGCACATATGCTTGTTTATGTGTGTGTGTGAGCCACTTAATATGTTGCTGCAGCTTCAGCTGCAACAGCAACTAACTAACTCTTCATAAATCTAAAGTGTTGCAGCATTTTCTCGCTCACTTTTGTCCTCTGCCTCTGCCTCTGCCTCTCTCTCTCTCTCTGCACATATTTTTTTAGCTTGTTGCTTGGCTTTTAAGTCAGCTTGTCAACAAAGTTAAATGCTTAAGCACCAAAATGATGTTGTGTGTTGTTTGTTGTGTGTGCTGTGACATTAGAGCAGCATTATACGCTGGCAGAGGCGTCAATGGCACGCCTTTCATCTTGTATAATAATTTTGCTGATGAATTTTTTTTTGCTGTGTAGCATGTGTGCTTAACGCTTATGACAGAATTTTATGGCGCTTTTTGTATTGCAGCTGCTGCTCATATATTCGCTATATTAAAAATAATAATTAGTTAAGAAGCTTTGTATTCAGCCCTTTAATTATTAATTATGGCCAATGGACAAAAAATAATAACTAAGTTCTACAAAATAATATAATATTAATAATTAAATTAATAAATATTTTATAAAATAAGCAGCTTATATGGGGCATATGCAACAATAAAAACAAGTGAGACTCAACATTTGTTTAGCATATGGGGAACTCCATTCAACCCCAACCCCCAATGAAGCAGTAAGACCAAACTTCATTGGAAACTAATAAAACAAAACATAACATGGGTTAGGGTAAAGCAAAAAGCGCATAATAGAGTCTGTTGGAGAGCTCTTGTAGTGGCTTCCATTATGAAAAAAATTGGGAAATAAAAAAAAAAACACCATCAGTGCTAGTATATAAGGTAAGTGTTGTAGGTGTAATGGAAAAATAGTATAAATGTTTGTTAGTTAAAGCTCATGGGTTTGAGTTGAAAACACTGTAAGTTACAATCTGTAAAAAATTTAAAGGCTTCATTGAACTTAGATAGAACCTATTCCAATTAAATTCACCCCCTTTAAAAGAAGCGCTTTCTCATCATCACCTCAGCGATCGAGCGTAGGATTGCACAAGTGTTGCCATTATTATTACGTATACGTAATATTATGTATTGCACTCTTTCACTTTTCTCGCCACCCTAAATTATTATTAGTTGCCAACGCTAACTGTTTGCTTTTATAATTTATAGTCGGCATTCATTTCAGCTGCAGTATCTTTCTGAATATTTTGACACTCAATGTGTGTGTGTCTCTGTTTATATTTTGCTGCTTTGCATCGCATCGCATCACATTGCATATATACAATATATTTATTTGTGACATTTAATGTCATCGCTGTCTGTTTGCTTTGGCAATTTATTGCATTTGCCGAGCACTGTTGACAGCCCAGGCGAGCAGTTTGGCCGAGTATCTGTGTATCTGAGGCAGTGTCAGGATCAAGGCTGCAGCTGGCAGGCAAACATGTTTATGATGAAGATTTATCTGAATCGCGTGCGCGCGGTGTGGCTTCTTTAAATCCCAGTGCTGAAAATCACATTAAAAGTGCTTACACTGCGTCTTGTATTAATGCTGCTTTTAATTAAAATAAAAGCACAAGTTGCAGTATCGTCAAGCAACTTAAGCTGACCGCAATGCCAGCATAAATAAAAAAGAGTGCAACAAAAATTAATTAAAATTACATAAGCAACAGCAGCGGCAGCAGCAGCAGCAGCGGCAGCGGCATTTTCCCAGCAGGCGCGAATAACTCATGGACGTGAAATGTGAAGGAAAATAAACATTAAATCCTTCAGCATTTTCGCTTGCACTGCTGTGTATTTGATTGCGGGCGATTTCGGCAAATAGTTTGCCTCGTACGTTCAACATTATTTGAATTGGGCCAAATCGGATTTGCTACGTGTTCCAGAACAGAACAGGCAATGCGAAAAGTATGTGGCCAGGCTATGCCATGCCACTAATGTTTGCCTAACCTCTATGCTTTACATGCGAGTGTATTTGCATGTGTGTGTGTGTGTGTGTGTTAACATTTGCCTTTGGCTCCATGTAGACGCTGCTGACACTGGGAGCGAGAGAGCTCCCGAGTCCGCCTTTATATAGCGCAGCGCCATTTTCTGTGATTTTTTTTGTTTTGTTTGATTTCAAATTTAGCGCAAAAATTTCGCTACTGCTTCAAATATTTTCTTTTTTGCGCGCTGCGTTTCAGCTTTTATCTCCAATGCCTCTGTATGTGTGTGTGTGTGTGTGAGTGTGTGCGCGTTGCTGTATTTGTATTGGTTTGGCAAACGTTTTTTTTGGCCTGACCGCGCCTGGCTGACTGCCACTTTGACCCATTTGGCAGCAGCAATGGCGACTTACACGGCAACATTTGCATTTGCATTGATGCTGGGGTCGGGTCGCTGCATAGCGAAAAGATGCATAAGAGCAAACAAGCGCGACAGGGGCGTAGTCGGCTTGTTATTAAAGCAGCAGGGGTTGTGCGTAAAACAAAATAGCAAACAATAATAAGCAGCAACATATTTGCATAGGAGCAACCAAGCGAGTGTCATGAAAGCAGCAGAGGGTGGCATTGGTATTTAATAAACTAATGTGGGAAGCAGAAATGAGTGAGTTAAAAGATATAGAGTGAATTTTCACTGAAGATCGCATTAAGTACAGAAATAAAAGAATAATAATAGCAAAGAACACTTAAGATTCATTTATAATAAGCACATCAGTTTAATGAATAATAAATAATGTAGGATGTGGATGATACTGAGTTTGTTAACAGAAGCAGAAGCTTAAAATAGTCTAGAGAGAGTTGAAAACCAGATGTGAGTGGAGAAATATTTGAAGATCGTTTGAGTCATACATATTATCTATTATTATATTAGTTAGTATATGATTTTTCATCTATAACTGAAGTATATTATCTGAAGTATAATAATAGTAAAGTTTACTTAAGTTTACTTTAATTTAATAGCAATACAATAAAACCAAACACAATAAAAGACAATAAGATGTAAAATCTTTGAGATTAAATTTTCAACATCTACGACCCCCCCTAGTCATAGCTCTGCCTACGCCCCTGTCCCTCTAGTAGGCACACCGCATAAAATAACATTAGATGCCACACATACTCGCGCACACAGTGTGTGGCAATAGTTTACAAACATTGACTTTAAGCCATATGCCTTGGCTATTATGACCGGCCCGGCCCGGCCCGGTCGGCCCACTGTGCTTAGAGACAATTTTTGCATATTTTGTCGACTTGACAGCAAATATTTCTGTGTGCATTTGCAGTTTATTGAGTGGTTGGAATAAACATTGTGACCGCCTATATATTTGGCTTTGCCTATTGAGTTGGACCAACTGGCGCCGCACTGCCTGCCAAAAGTTTGTCTATACTAATAGTATTTTTGTAATAGCTGCAAGTTAATTGTTTTTCAATAATTAAATGCATATTTTATGATTTTGCAGTTGCAATTGCAGCTGCAACTATTGACACACGACTCTGGGGGCTTTATGCCTGCGGTTCATTATATATCTGTGTAATTACTTCATTTGTATGCGCTGCCACAAATTGTTGCCACAATTGTCGCACGCCGGCAAGCTGCTTATAAATATTATATATAAAGGCAATATAAATTGCACAACAAAACTGATTTAAATATAAATTGCTGCTATTTGCGTTCTATTGTTTATACGAGAGTTCAAATGGCATTGAGCGTTGAGCGTTGAGCGCTGAGCATCGAGCAAACGCAAAGCGGCTTCATTAGCGCATGCAACAAGCAATTGCTGTCTCAAGGCACCGCAGCGGATGCGCCTGACAAATGACCGACTTTCATTTCGCATATCATTTACATTTTGCATTCTTTGTTTGCTGCTGCTGCTGCTGCTGCTGCTGCTGTTGCTAATTATAGTCGAACCAATGACGTTGCCCCCTGGCAATTGCAATTGTTGTGCTTGCTCTGCAGCTGCCACAGGCCACATGCCACATGCATGGCGCCAATTAAAGACTCAATAAAATTCAATCGAATATCGAATTGCAACAGCGCACATTTTGCCCAACCGACTGCGACGGCGACTGCTATCGACTAATTGAGCGACCATAAAACTGCCAGCAACTGTTTTCCAGCTTGTCACGCCCTCCGCCTCTCATCGCTGCTGCGCTGCTTTGCTGCCTTTATGTCCTTGTTATTTGCCGTAACCACACTTGTTAAACTGCAAATTGCCTTGATGCCAGCCTGCCCCAAAAACATATTGTTTGTCCTACTATTTGGCAATGCAAATTGCTTTACAAAAGTTTCTGATTATGATGGCTTAACTACGTTTAATAGCTGCAGACAATTTTGGTAACATATATAAGGCATGTAAATCGAGCTAACAAGCAGATAATAAAAGGGAAACATATATGTTGAGTCGTTATGAATAAAAAAAGGAAATGCATTAAGAACTTTTTACAATATAGCTTCATACTCAAATATTTCTTATTATTCAGTGCAAGATTTATTTAGCTAAACCTGATTGGGTTTTTAGTTATTTCATAATTACTTCAACAAATGTTGAACCAGACTCTAAATAAATTTTGTGCATTTTAAAATATGTAAATATACAGTAAGCATTCTTTAAAAGCAACCTTTATGCAAGCAACATTCTACTGTAGCAATCTCTATTGGCAAATTTTGATTTTAGTTTTTATTTTCATTCTTTCCTAATCAATTTAATCTGTACCAATTTCATTACCATCAGGCATGAAATACAAAAAACTGAAATTGCAAGAATGAGAATTAGTTTCTAGTAGATCAATCAAAGATGGGTCCATTT
Source organism: Drosophila busckii (assembly GCF_011750605.1). NCBI lineage: Eukaryota > Metazoa > Arthropoda > Insecta > Diptera > Drosophilidae > Drosophila > Drosophila busckii. Next base: position 13,976,514 of record NC_046606.1, read on the forward strand.
AAATTAAATCGTATTTAAGCTCTATCTCTTATCGTTATTGAATTCTTAAGACTATAAGCAACTTTTTCTATATAAGAAAGTCTTTTGAAAATAAGCCGCTTAGCTTATAATGTTTACTGTACATAATTTAAAAATGTTGTGTTATTTTTTTACGACTCTAAATTCAAAAGAATAAATACAAAATATAATTTACAGTCTAACACTTAAGTTGAGATTGCAGCTGTTGCAGCCAATTAATACTTAAATTGTATAACTAAAACTGTTATACGCTCATTGCGAAATAAATGTATAAAATTAAAAGCTAGGTTTGCATTTAAAAACTTTATTTTATTAGAGTTTTTTCGAAGCAAACAGCTGCTATAACATTTAGCACTCATTAGTTGCGCAAGAGCAAATCGGGGCCACATGTTTGAAGTCTAAGTGTTTTTCATTTATGGCGCAAATTTGAAATGGTAATTAAGTAAACTGTCGCTGAAAAACAAACAGCGAGAGCGGCGAGCGAGCGTGTGCTCATTTTCGGTATCATTGCACAACAAAATGCTCGGCAATTAATATAAATGACTTGGATGAGCATGATAATGCAAGAGCTAAAAGTTGCCAGTTGCCAGTTGCCGGTTGAAAGCTAAAGTGGGCTAAGTAAGTAGCAAAGCAAGTGGGTTGGTGGGTGGGTGGTTGGGTGGTTGGTCTGGCTGCAATCTCAACTTCGCATGCATGAAAAATGCAGCTCATCTTCTTAATGCGAGAGACGTGCCCAGGCGAGCGCGCGAGCAACTAAAGAGCGCAAGTGAGTGAGAGAAAGAAAGAGCCTGAAAGAAATCAGCTTACAAGCCAAATGAATGCGAGGCTAACACACACACACACACAGATACATACATACACTTGACTAACTGGTTGGCTTGTTAGTTTTTTTTTTGTTGCTGCTGTTGTTGTTTGTTTTGTTTCTGTTTGCGTGTGCGGATGTGCCTTGCTGAACATGCTCTTTTGGCTGCCTTGGCAAATTGCAGTCACACACACACACACACACATAAGTAGATACACATACATATCTGTCTGCATTAACGCTTTATAAATTGTTAATTATAATGAGTCCAACAATGTAGCCAACAAATATGGCGCAACAATGGCGACATGATTTACACAAGAGCTTAACTCTCACTCTCTGTCTCTCTCGCTCTCTTTCTTTTTATGCTGATGCTGTATTTTGCGCAAATAGCAATAGTGGGTGGTGGGGGTGGTGTGTTAGGGTCTTAGTCCAGGTCGACCAATACCAATATCTATATGTGTGTGTGTGTGTGTGTTTGTGTGAGTGCTGCCTCATTATGGATAGGATGTCGTTGATGCTGTTTCCGTTTTTTATCGCTGTCGCTTCTGGCGCTAATCCGACTGACATTTTCATTTTACACATGAGCAAACGAACGGGGCAAGCACACACACGCACACACACACAGAAAATGGCACTGTCATTGATAAAAATGCTGCACGTACACAGGCAAACAGATAAACACACAGCAAGAAATTTTCAAGCGTATTTGAATTGAATTTATAAATAAAATGTAAGCGCTGCATGCTGAGCTGTGCTATTTAATTTAATTTCAGTTGCAGTTTTCGCAGCATTCAATTAATTGTGCAATTAAAATAATTATTTGACTATTTGCATAATTTATGCGCAGCTTGCATTAAATATGCTGATTTCTAATTAATTGCAATTGTTTTTCGCACAGTATTTGAATGAGCAGAGCTTTGTTACATTGTTTGTCGTCACACATGGCGTATGCGTAATATGTGTGCGCCCCCCAGCAACAATGTATAATTAGAATTACAATAATAATAATCATGATTATAATGGCAGCTTGCTGTGACAAACCAACTGAAGCAGCAGCTTATGTATATGTGTGTGTGTGTCATTTTGTTCATTCGTTTGTGTGTGTGTGTGTGCATAATTTATATGCAGCTCAAGTGCAAAAGCAGCTTGCAACAAAAAAAAATTTGTGTTCATTTATAATGCAAGGCAAAATGCAGCAGCATTTTGCTCACAATGTCTGCAAGTATTTTACACACACACACAGACACACACACACACACATTGAATGCTGCCACGTGCTTAAGCAGATGATGATGATAGATTTGCTAACAATTGGCGCGCTCAAGCTCAACTGAGAACACACACACATCTCCCCCCTCTAACCCTTACCCGTTACTGTTACTTCTTCTTCTTCTGCGTCGTCTTGGCAGCTACTACAACTGTCATCCCTTATCAGCAGCTGGGCAAATGTGAACAATGGCTGCTGACAAAATGGCAGCAGCTACAAGCGGCTTTCTAATGACATTGATGATGCTCTTTAGATACGAGGATTTCGCCTTCGCTCATCCATTCATTCATCGACGGGCTCTGTGTGTCAGTTCTTAACACTGTTATTAACCCATAAGCTGCATGCATAATTATTTATACCTCAGCTGAATGCCGTTTAATTAAGCTTACAATAAACCTCATTAGGTTTTGTGGGCACAGCGCGAGGGGAGAGGACATCAGATCATAATCTAAGGCCAAGTGCAGGTCACAGCACATAAATCAAATTTAGCTAATAAAGCTGTCAATTTGCATTGAGTACGAGAGACTTTGTTATAATGCCCAGCAATGTTGTAAGCCAATGTCGTAAATTGAAAAGTTAATCGAATCAAAGCAGGCATATTAAAGCCAAGTATGTGTGAAGAACTAATAACAGTTGTGTGTTGCCATTAATTGCAGAGCAACATTTTAATTAGCAGTAATTATAACGTGAGGCAAAATCGATTGAAATAAAGCAGCAAAGAAACAATTAATAGAATCGATACATTGAAAAGGATTAATCGATGAGTAACGAACCAGTAAGAACCGATAGAGCTCAAAAATTATTTAAAAATCGATAAAAGTAGAGAGACCGCTTTAAAGCATTCTAAGCAAATTTAGCTAGTTTAATTTACTTCAGAGATATCTTTATATATGAAATTCTTTAAGTTGATTCATCCAAATTATAAAATGAGTTGCTTAAAATGTGTGAATGCTACAGTTGCAAGCTTGGAATATTTCCAACAAATCTTGGAGATGCTTAAGGAATTTCAGAAAAAGTCCTTTTGAGTGTAAAAAGTTTCAAATTTATTCTTGCTACTTGTTATATTAGATTGATTCAAATAGCAAAGCTTCCCTTCGGTTAGAGTATGTCACGCTTATCTGACAATTGCTGTTGCTACTTATTCATTTGCCTAACATTATCTCTCTTGTGCTTTTGTCTGCTTGTTACTTAGCTGTTGACTTGATTTACTGCAACATGCACGCGATCAGATAATTTTTCAAGCCACAGGCGGGCCGTCACTTAGTGGCAGCCCGCATTGCCAACTGCTGTGCAGATCACACACACACACACACACACCTACAGTTGACATGTTGCACAATCAATCACAATGCCTGTGCGGCAAAGATTTAAGTTGAGTTCAGTTTTTTTTATATTTTTATTTATTAATGGCCAAAAAATGCTGTTAAATGTTTTATGATTAATTACAAGTGAAACATTTATCGCTGTAAGGCAAGGACAGCAGCTCGTTGCTTGCCACACCGGCAGCTTGCTGCATGCCGCGTTTTGTTTTTGGCGCATTTTGTAGGCTAAGGCCGCAGTCTAATTGGGATTGAGTTTAAGTTCAGCGCTCGCGGCATTGAGGCGCGCATTGGTGGGCAGTATGCGCTCCTTCTTCTCCACAAAGATCTGAAAGTGGCCCTCGCCATAGCCAAAGCCATGCATAGTCTTGCGCATGGCATCCGGTATGAACTTGAAGCCGCCACGACGCTGCAACTCCGGCGAGTCCAACAGCACTTGACGCTGCCGCTGCTGCTCCTGCTGGCAATCCTTCTGGCCCGGCTCGCAGTTGCAATCGGCGCCCGAGCAGGCCTTGTTCTCAATAATGCAAAACAGTTGCAAGCACTTGCGCATGATATAAATCATCAGCAGACAGATGAGATTGCTCGCAAGCAGATGCTTGCGTGCTAGGAACAACATGTCGGGATCCGGGGTGGAGTCCGAAATTAAAGCACACTGGTTCGGATTATCACAGGCGCTGCTGCAGTTGATTGTCTGTCTGACTTGATGACCAAACGTTGACTGAGTGAAGGATGAGAGCGTGCGCTGGCTATTTATAGCTGAACTAGCTACCTACCTAACTACGCACTACCTACTTAGGTAGCCATTTTAGGTAAGAAATCCAGGCAGGCCACAGGCTGCAGCCTTCAGCTTAAGTAATCAGCCAGCCAACTCAGTTGCCTGTGTGTTTATGAGTTAGTGTTAAATATTAACTGCAAATTGCTTTAGCTACAGTTGCCAACAAAAGCATGCATACACACACACATACACACATGACGGAAAACTGAATTTCCCGAAAAAACGAAAATACGGCATAAAAATGCACAAATTGAATATAAATAAATTTCCTGCCAGCCACTTGCACACAAAGCAGCGCAAGCAGCGACATCGATATACAGTTGAGTATATTTGCAATATATATACTATATATATATTGCTATATATCAGCAGCGCATATGGCACGTGACACACTTGTCTTCCTGCCTGCTACTTGCTACTTGCTGCTTGCAACTAGAGCGCGCCCAATCTTCAGTTAATTCAATTTGAATGCGAGCGCAAAAAAATTGCAAAGAAAGAAACCCAACTAAATTTTATATATGTATGTGTGTGTGTGTGTGGGCGCTATAAGAAAAAGCTGTAGATTTATAGCAAGTGAGAATTGAAACGAATAACAAATTCACTTTTTAGTTTAGCAATACGCAATTCATAAACAAATTTCAGTAAACGAAAAGATTTTGCATTGACTTGTCTTTTTTAAATATTTTAATATTGGTTACCAAATTGGAAAGTTTATGTGCTTGTCTTATTAAAATTAAATTTGTTTATATTTTCTTTCACTTTTAGCTTGAGGCTTTGCCCAAAACTTCCCATTTATGCAACGTATATTCACCAACTATTTACCAAACTGCTTGGGACTTTGCTGTTGCCCACGCGCTGCTCTAATCAATGACGCGACCGCTCATTAGTAAGCCAAAAAGTTGGTTGGCTTGCCCATTTTTTGCTCTGCCGTTCACCTGCTTTAATATGCCAGCGTTCAGTCAGGCTAAATACCTATGGGGGCAATCCCAGTGGGTGGCTCTGTATGTCTCTATGGTGTTGTCAGTTGGAGTGGAGCAAAAAAAGTTGGGCAAACTTTAAGCAAGAGCTGCAGCTGAACAGCTCATTGCTTGGCGTCACATTCAAGGTTTTTTTTTATTGCAATTTCTGTGCAATTTGCCAATCTATGTTATCGCCTGGGAGCAGACAGCCCCAACAATTTAGGTTCATTTGTTGACTTAATCATTTGATTGCGTTTTTCAGCCCCAGAATGCGCTGATTGAATTTGCAGTTGGGCAAGTTTTGTGCTCGAGCCGAAAACCGAAAAGCGGAAAGCAAGTTAATTAGTTTAATTGATAGATAGATGGAAAACACCTTCATTATAAAAGTTGAGCATGTGTGTGCCGCTAAAGAAATTGTCTATAATAGTTGATTACAATTTAAAGACTTTAAAAAAGAAAGTGCACCGACAGTGTGAGACCCTCTACATGAAATTAAATGCAATAACATTATTTTCTAGTTAATATCCAGCAAGAACGTGTTTTCTATATTTATGTACCTATTAAAGTAGCTGAGGTCTGACTGTTCATACAGACAAAGCTACTTGTCGTCAACGAAATAAAAAGCGATTTGTTACGTCTTCTTCTTGCTGTTCGCACATTCAACGCAACTGTTAGACACTTTGCAATATTTCTACAGGTTCTCGGGCACTTAAACCCAAAATATATTTCAGCCATGCAACTTTAAATTCATAAACCCGCTGTAAGCCAATATTTTGACAATATTCCGCCAACAATTTAGGTTGCCTGCAAATCAAATTGAAAAATTTATTTGAGAGATATGTATGTTGGGCTTCAATTTATGTGCCGCATGCGTCGTCATTTAAGATGAGTTTTTGATGAAAGCAAATATATTATATTCGTAGTGGGTGCTCTGGCTCGTAAATCGTGTGGCATGCCACACGTCGCACGTGCCCAGACGTGGCATCGAGCACTTTTGGCAGCTTTCATAAATATTTATGATACGACTGAGCGATCCATAGCGCAGCTGTCCTTTGTTATAACTGATTTTCAAGACGCATAACGTCAATAAAAAAATAGAATGAGCCTTAACCCCAACACACAAAAAAAAAGACAAACATTAAGAAATTTAAGGTTTCTCTTTTTGAGCCATGTAATTGCGCCCAGCCAAAAGTTGGCTTTATCTGTAGCATGTGTCCAAGTCGCGCCGACAAAAAGTTTTTGGTCGCTTTGGTAACTTGGCTGCTATTTTAAGTACATTATGCAGCGGCGTAAACAAGTCGCGTCCGCCTCTCCACAAAGATAGCCACAAAATTTTATTTTAATGCGATTTGCATTTATTACGACCCCCAATCCCAACCGCAAGCGAATTATGCTTTAAATTCTATGCTAGAGTGCAGCCAGTTAGCTTTCGAAATCATAATGCCAAAAAATTGTCTGCTTACTGCGCATTGAATGACAGACAGAGACAGCGATAGAGACAGCGACAGCGACAGAGAGTGAGAGGCAGCATTAGGCATAGGTAAACAGGCCAGAGCATTTGTGGCCAAGAGCAACGACGGCAAAACATCAGGCATCTGCATCCATCAGACTAAACAATTTCCGTCAAATTTCCAGGCGCTGACAAAAGCTTTTCACTCGAGTGCCAGACAAAAGCTAACAGCACTAAAACCAAGCAACAACAGCAACAACAACAACACGGACGGCTAAAGAGCAGAGAGCTCTCTGCTGCTGCTGCTGCTGCTGCTGCCAGAGCATGCCACCACGATAGCAAGTTAGCATAGCATTGCTAAAATTAACAATCAAGTGCCTAAGCGAATATCAAATACACTATAAGGTTAACACAAGTTCAAAGTGCATAAGACACCAAAGCAAGTTTATATAACAAACGAATGAATGTTTTGTTAATGTTTAATAAGCAATGCAATTTGTTTACTGTGTTCAAATTAAAACTTTTCTGGCTTAACCTGTTTTGAATTTGCCTTTAAGCTGCGGTTGCAATTGAAGTAATTTGCTCTTTTGTCTATCAACTTCTAGCTCTAACTCTAATAGCTGTTTGCCTCTCTCTGTTTCATTTTAAGTAATTAAATAAAATAAATAATTTTTAAATTATATTATTTGCCATATATATATATATTTAAAATTCGTTATTTATGCAAATATTATAAATATTTGTTGAAATGATAAAAGGCTTAAACTGTGAATAAATTTATTATTTTTTAATTTTATTACAACCATAAGTGAAAAGATTTTAAAATCTGCAGCATCATATGAAATTTTATTATTTATTTAAAATTTAAACTATCTATCGCATTATAAAGCTCCTCATATTTATAGCAATATCATCAGCTGGCTGTATTTCTAAATAAAAAGAATAAATTTCTTCATTTGTCTGACTTAATTGCCAATCCTTTCTAACTTTTGGTTTATATAAATTTTTTTAAATCTCAAACTACTGCAGCTAATAAGATCTTAGAATTCTTAAATTGCATCATGTTTTGGCTGCATGAAGTGTAGCAAGCTTTCAACAAAAGTCGCTTTACCTTTATGTGTCAAATGCGATTTAGGCCTCAGCGGCAGAGGCAGCGGCAGTTGCAATGGCTGATGCCAATGCCTGCCAGAGCGCACAGAGAGTTGCCAGTTGGGGTGAAAGAGGAGGGGAGGGTGGTTAGGGGGCACTTAACAGACATATTTAAGGCCATTACTTTGCATTTTACACCTGACAACAGGCTGCGGGCAAAGCAGGCTGAGCTGCTGTAATGGGTGGTGGGTGGGGTGGGGACTTAAGCGGATACACATTGGTATAGACTTGGCTTGGATCCAAAATGCAGACAGAGAGGCCTGGCAGCTGGAGTAGATATAGATGAACTACTTATATCCGCGCAAAATGTAACTGAAGCGTAATGTTAGCCAGGCAACAATATGCGAAGCAAAGGCGCTGAGCCAATTGTCAAGCGACTGCAGGCTGAAGTCGAGCGGGTGGGCGGGCGGACCAGGCGTAACCACTGTGGGTCATTAGCCAACTCTTGGCGTTGACCAGGCCGTCATTCAAATGTCATTAGTGTGAGGCAAAGCGGCCTGGGTCAAGCAGGTGCCAAGCGGGTGGGTGGTGCCAGTGCAGAAAGTGAAGCTCACATGCCACTCGTGCTACTCGTAATTTCATTTGTGGCGCAGCGCAATTTGCTGCATGGCCCGGATGTTGAGCTGCTGCTGCATTGCTTGTGAGCCCCACAGCTGCATTTGATTAAATGTCCCCGCTGCTGCTGCAGTTGGTTAATCACCGCCCAGCCGGCAAACGAACCACCCACTCAACTTGGTTTTTATCGACGGCCACTTGTGTGATCGTTGGCAGCTTTTAATTGTGTTGAAATTAAAACGCTTTGCATACAACTTGCGCAGCTCGCCAGATTTATGATTGCAATACGTTATTTATTGCCACCCAATTTAGCCGAGCCACCCAGCGGCCGCACTAGTTGCAGCTATTCAATTTGGCATAGTCTATAAAGATTTATGTTTTTGTCGGCCTGTGTAACCGCGAGCCTTTTGCGTCTGTTTCAATTTGCGCTAAACTAAAAACATACTTTTTAATCTTTTGCATAAACTGCTGTCGACATGCTGCCCGCTTTTGCTTTTGTTGCTATTCAGCACTTTTTCAACGGCTTTATAAATATTTATTGTTATTTTACGTGCATTTTAACAATCAATTGCATTCAATTATTTTGAAATTTTCGTGCTGCTGCTGCAAAACAAAATAGCAGCAATAAACTGCATCGACTATTGTCTAAATATTAATTTAATAAAGTGTCCATTCGTATTTATTTTAACGCTAACGATAACTTTATGCATGTTTATTGAAAACACAATTTATTTGGACATTTAGTGGGTTTTTATGTGATTTGCAATTGAGCATCAAATAATTCATTGTTGTTAAACTTGTTCAATTAATGTTTATTTAGTGAGCAGGGAGCGGGAGCGGGAGCGGGAGCGGAAGCTTTTCAATCAATTTTGACTGCTGTTAAAGCTTTCGAGTAAGAACAAGAACAAGAACAAGATCGGTCGAGTTGCTTAAGCAGCAAAGCTTGCGCTCTCGCTCTTCAATACTTTGCTTTCCCACTATCAGTGGACATGGGCGTAGCCTAAAATAGTAAAGAAGGGTAGCCTTAACATTTATTTTAAATTTCAAAATGCTTACCAATTATTATTTTAAAAGATTAATGAATCGAAAAATTATTGACCAAGTTCTAGCTTTTTTTTTTTAATTCAGACTTTGCTTAGCTATAACTATGTCCATGCTACTTATGTAATAAATTATGAAATTAAAGAGCGCTACCCTCCTAAATTATATGCTGACTACGCCACTGCCTACCCAGGTGTTTGTCTGTTTAAAGGTCAGTTTGACCACAGTGCGCTCTCTCTCACTCTCTCTCACCCACGTTCTCTTTGCTATGTGCGCTTAGAATTTAATCAACACGCTTGAGCGCATTATATTTAGTTTTGTTTTGGCGCTAGTCGCTCGCACTTTGTGTCGCGCATATATTTTAATTAGTCAGCGCTGCTAATAATAATAATACATATGTATTTCCGCATATACTAGAGTTTATCATACGCGACGTGGTGAGGGCGTCAAAGAGTGCGAGACAACAAGCAAAACAATGTCAAATGAAAGCAAACAAGTGTCGATAGGCCACGAGGTAATTAATAAACTAAAAGCTCATATTAAGTGCACGCTTATCTTTACTACCGCTGCAGCAGTCCGACTAGTAGTTTAGTTTGTATATTACAGACAAGTGGCAGCTTTAACTTTGAACCTTAGCCAATGCCAGTGTTATCGCCAGCTGATAAGCGTTTTTCTTTTTAACCAAACCTAAAAGACACAAACACACACACACACACACATACGCATGTGTGTGCTTAAATTTGAATTGGCCATTAAGCTCATTAGAAGTTCATCAAATTGTTTTTGCGGCGAGTGCAAAGAAAAACTTTGCAGACCTTCGAACTCGTTACACTTGAAAGCATTTTGCGCTAATTTTCAACTTGAGCGCCCCAATGAACGGCAGCTAGTGTCGCTGTTGAAAAAAGTTTATTTTTTTTCCTTTTACTGCGGCACAGAACTACGAAAATCCATTTGTCGACATTTAAAGTTTGCATGTGCTGCAGTCAGTGTCGTCGTCGTCGTCGTCGTCGTCGTCAAACCCATCGAATGTTGCTGTAAAAGCAAAAAATTTCTCTCAAAAAAAAAACAAAAGCGAAATGGCTGGAAATGAAATAGCAGCGTAGTCGATGATAAATTGTTCTGGTGGAATTGAGACGGCAACTGCTGGCGGTGCTACGGCAATTGCTCGAATGAATGGCAAACTGACTGACTGGCTGACTGACCTATCATCAATTCGCACCTGCGACGCAACGCGACACACTCTCTTCTCTCCACTTGTCAATTGTTTGCCAACTCAAAGATTTTTTTTTTATATTTGGGTGCAGACAATGGATCAAATGGGGAGTAACAAAGTCAAATGTTACGATAAGAGAGTAATACCCTATACAAAGAGAGTTTTGAGGAAGAATTAATCCATATTCGGTTCAAAGTTTAGTTTAAGTTAGGTCTCAGCACATTTCGGTATCTTTTTGAGCTCTCTTCTTAGAGAGTTTTGAGTAAGAATTTTTCTCTTATCTGCTAATTTAAACTTAACATACTTAACATACTTTGGTCTCTTTATGCGCTCTATTAAAATCTCTTATAAAATATATCAAATCGAGAGTAACTTAGTTAAATGTTACGATAAAAGAGAAATACCCTTCACATTGGGTAGGAGAGTTTTGAGAAAGAATTATTCTTTAAATTTCTGTTAATTAAGGTTGAAGTTATGTCTTAACATACTTCGGTCATTTTATGAGCTCTCCAATTAAAATGGATCAAATCGAGACTAACATAGGCAAATGTTACTCTATGAGAGAAGAACTCTAAAGAGAGTTTTGGGGAAGAGTTGTTCCGCACATTCCAAATTGGTTGTAAAATTAAAGTTCAATGTATTTCGGTCTTTCTGAGAGCATTTTGAAGAATGAATTAGAGTTATTGCTTAAATTTATAGCAAATCTTAAGTTAGGTGTTAGTCTCTTCAAAATGTTTCTCTATAGCATTTTCTCAAATGACACCTAAACAATTTAAAAAGTCTTTGAATGACGATTAAAAGAAAATTTTGTTTATGTTAAATAAATAAATAAATGTTATATTTTATTTATATTATAATTCTTCGAAGCTACCTCAACCGACAGATCACATATTTAATTAAACAGACTGTCAACTGAAATTCCCTATAAGAAGCGACTTTTGTGGACGAATTAAATGATTCTAATTCTAATAATTCTTCAGAATTACCTTAACTGATAGTTTGCATTTATAATTGAAATGACTCTCAACAGAAATTCTCTTTAACAAATGACTTTCCGCCATGAATTAATCTTAAACTGCTTAGAATTCCCTGAACTGACAGTTGGTACTTAAATTCGCAGGGACTCTCAACAGCAGCAAGCGTACAGTCCTTTCGTCTAATCGTAGTTTCCCAATCCTCTGCTTCTGCTTTGCTTTGTCATACCAACTGTTATGACAGCCTGAGGCCTGAGCGAAAGTTGGGCCTGTCAATTAGCTGCTAACAGTCGCAAAACTTGTTACCCTTTGTTACCTTTTCTATATTGATGGTTGTTGTTTCTGTTGCAGGCCGAACCAACAACGACAGCTCAGCCGATGGACGTGCGCATCAATATGCCCTGGGGATATGTGGTGGGTCGTTGGTATGGCAATCGACAGGTACGCCCGATACTCGCTCTGCACGGCTGGCTGGACAATTTGGGCACTTGGAACGAGCTGCTGCCGCTGCTGCCCGCACACCTGGGCGTGCTTTGCATTGACCTGCCCGGCCATGGCTACTCGTCCAAGCTGCCCGAGGGTATTGCCTACCATTTTGTGGACTACCTGTGCGTTATCTTGCGCATTATGGAGGAGTATCATTGGCAAAAGGTCTCGCTCATGGCGCACTCGATGAGCGCCATGTTGTGCTTCATCTTCGCCTCGCTCTATCCGCATCGCCTGGACATGCTGATCAGCATAGATATAGTGCGCACACGCTACCGCAAGCCGCCCTCACAGATCGATTACCTGCGCACCAATATCGAGCGCTATATGGTGGAGGACGAGCGCTTTGCCAATGCCAAGCGCCAGGAGCCGCCCTCCTACACCTGGTCCGAGCTCGAACATCTGCAGCACAAAGGCTCCGAGCACTCTGTAGCCCTGGAGAACTGCCACCACATCCTCGAGCGCAATGTAGCCAAGTCAACCAAGTATCCAGACAAATACTTCTTCTCGCGCGATGCTCGTTGCAAATATTACTTTGAGTTCCACACCAGTCCGCCCTTTGCTGCGGAGCTGGCGCGCACCATACGCAATGTGCCCTACTGCGTCATCAAGGGCTCCGAGTCGAACTTCATTGACGGCGAAAGCCAGGAAGTGATTGATATACTGCGCTCCAATAATCCACACTTTGAGCTGCATGAGGTGCATGGCACGCATCATGTGCATCTGAATAATGCGCAGGGCGTGGCTGAAATTATAAATCCCTTTATCATGCGCCATAGACCGCCGCAGTTGGAGAACTGGTCAGTGGATGAGGCGGATGGCGAGTTGCCCGAAGTGGTGCAGCAGTTCGCTTTAGCGGTGGAGGATTCACAGAATGTCAAGCGCAGAAAGAGAAAAAGTAACCTTTAGCTGTTGCACGCATCTCTGAGTCTCGGACTAGCAACAGCGCGATGCGATTCAATGAATTAACTAGCTAAAAATGCCGAACCCTTAAGCTTAATATTTGACTGTACATGGGAACCTAAAGTTGTGCAAATTGGTTCTCCATTTAAAGTGTATTAAAAAGTTGGCTGCACTTACTTTAAATTTACTTCAGCCTGCGTTACTTTTTTTTAAATTGTAAACTATTTTAAGTTGTTGTACATGTGTTACTATAAACAATAAATAGTTAGTTTTTTATATTATGCTGCACTTTGACTTCTAGACTTGCTATTTAACTTATTGAGCGCAATCGGCTTGCATCAATATTGACGTAAACTTTTACTTTTAAACTACAGTTTAGTTCGAACAGAAGTTCTTGTCAGCTTAAGCCTTAATTAGTTGCACTTGCAGTTTGGCAATGAAAATATTTGCAGCAACTTCAAACCAAAAGCAGCAGCAGCAGCAGCTTCTACTTAAAGTTTGAGCAGCAACAAAATCCTTAAGAGTTTTACAAAATTAATTTCTATTCAACGAAATTACCAAATGCACATTTTTTTTCTACGTTTTTTGGTATTTGCTGTCGATCAATCAACTTTTGGGGCAGCCATTTAATTTCGCTTTAATCTTTTGGTTCGCACAGTTCATTGGCCACTTCATTAGTGGCAAAAAGGGATGCATAGCTCTCTAGCGCACTCGCTCACGCTAACGACGTGTGGCAGCCACTTAAAAACAATGGCGTTGCACAAAACAAAAGACCCCAAAGTTGCCACAAAGAATGCGAGAGTGTGTGGGTGTGTGTGTGTGTGAGAGTGTCGATATGTATGCTATACTAAGCAGCAGGCAATGGTGTGTACAACAAAAATCGAAACGTTGCCCTGCGCTCGCTTCCCTAACGGTCCCTTTTGGCCATCATGAGCGGCAGCAGCAGCAGCATCATCATCATCCCTGGGTAAAATAAACAAATTTAACGTTTTTATTGCCAACGCACGTTGCGCTCTCTGGGTTTCTACGTAAATTAAATTAGGTAGCAGCCGGAAAAAAGAATTGCCAGCGTAAGGCAGTCAGACAGATAGCAGCGTTTGGAGCCTGCAGTGCGATTATATATAACTGTATATATATATATACACTTAGTAGGTATGTATTCGACATAACGAAATTGATAGCGCATATAAATGTTTAATGTTTTGGTAATAAAATTGTGGCTAAAGGCTTCCAAACCACTGAAAAACGAGCTTGCTACGCTTTTGGCATTGGCTGGTGTTGGGTTTGGGTTTGGTCAGAGTACAGCGCAAGTGATAAGCCATCTTTATGATAAAAACACAGTTTTTGTTAACGCGTAACGCTTAACGCACAATTTAATTTGTTAAAAATCAATAAACAACAGTTGCAAGTAAGCATTAGCGATTAAATTGCAAACTCGCTTTTAAAATACGTTTGTCATTAAAAAATGAAATAAAAAGGGTATGGCCAAAGTTAGGCAAAGGCAGCAAGAGAAAGCTGGAGCCACATAAGGTTTATTTATAAATATTAAAGGTAGAACAGGAATACAAATTTAGTTAATTGGCATTAAACAAATTAGTTTTCAATATGTAAACTTTTAGCAAAGGGTTAATCCAAAAATATTCTTCAAAATTATGTATAAAACTAAATTTGCATGCAGCTTAATGTTTGTTTAACTTCAAAGTCTAAAAACAATTCACAAATATTAAACAAATATTTAAAACATTTAGTTCAGTTTTTGTTCAATTCAATTTAGAATATTGCAGTTGAATTTGTATTTATTTCATAATGCAAAATTTTAAAAATCAATTCTGAAATTGAATTTGCGTATAAAGTCAATTTAATAAAAAATTGAAATTTTTAAAGCAACTCAATAATTATCTATTCTCAATTGTAGCTTTTTTGTAGCCAATTCTAGCTTTAAAGAGCTAACTAAAGCTGAGTCCGCTCAGCACACTTGGAATGAAATATAGCAAAGTCTAGGCCTTCATCTAATGTACAACAATCAGCGTCTGGCTGATAAGATAGAGCGAGCAATCAAAGAAATCAAAGAGCGATGACTAAGGGCAGCACTTTAAACATTTTATTATCAAAACTTTTGTGCCTTGCCATTGGCTGTGGCCGAATGCTGGCTAATCGGATACTGCTGAAAGACACGCGACTTGTCCAGCTGCACAGACTGCAGCTCGCTCGCGGGCTTGTCATGGGCCAGAAAGTGATTCGTATGCCAGAATTGAGTCTGAGCGGCGGGCAGATGCAGCCGTCGTATGCCCAGCAGGCGGTTGCGTATGTCGACGAGGCTGGTGGAGCGTGGCTGCAGCCAAAGCACCAGGATGATGCCCACGACTGTGAGCAGCAGAAAGCTGACGCTGCTGATGAGCAGAGCGGTCCATTCGACTGCAATGCGTAGTTCATACTTGCAGGCTTCGAGTACGAGCAGTTGGAGAACAAAGCCCAGCGAGAAAATGAGTTCTGTATAGAGAAAGGGAGAGAGCTCTAGGAGCCAGTGCAGCGCATGGCTGGAGAGCACGCCCAGACTGGCGTAGATGAGGCAGAGAAAGAGAAAACAATGCTCTGGCTGATCCTCGTGGTAAATGCTGAGCAGCGCCACCACCAGCGTGATTTGTATAATGCCAAAGAGTAGAAACACCAACTTGGGCGTATAGCGCAGCAGCAGCAAACAGCCCAAGCCGCAGCCCGCGGCATAAAGCGTATACGGCATATAGAGCTGAGAGTGTTGAGTGAACGCCAGACTGGCGGTCCACATGAGCTGCAGTTGCGTTGGCGCATGCAGCAAACAGCAGCGCTGCAGCAGCAACACCAACCCACCTGGGAGCAACACCCACCACTGGCGATTGGAGCGCAGCTCGTAGTCGCTGCGTGCTACAAATTGCGCCAGCACCGACTGGCGCGGCAGAAAGACCAAACGCTCCTCGTTCAGCAGCTGGAATACCAAATCCTTGCTCTGCTTATAATTGTGCCACGCCAAATGCTGCAGCAGCTCATTAACACAAACAAACGCCAGCAGCAGCAACTGCAGGCTTAAGGCCAACAGCCCACAATGTTGTGGCTCAAACTCATTAAAGATGATAAAGCCACAGGCCAGTCCAGCGGCATGGCAGGCATTGCCCAAGGCCAGGCGTGCGGCACGCAGGCCGCTGGCAGCGCTACGCAGACTCACATAACTAAAGCTCGCCACATAGACAACGCCCATGCCCGAGAGACTAAAGTAGTAGCTGATGCCTAAAATCGAGAAATATTTGATAAACTATTTTGCAAAATCATTCAAATTTACACTCACTCAGTTGTCTGCTTAGCATAAAGCAACTGCCCAGCAGCGCACACAGCAGTCCATAGAATATTATATAGTAATGATCGTAGCTATATTGCTGCTTGAAATATTTGCGCAGCGTCCAGCCTATAGCTAAGACCAGCGCCATTAGCGCTGCCGCCAACCCATACCAATGTGGCCAGATATTGTCATAGACAAATGCAGACTTTAGATAATAGCCCCAGCTAAGGCCACATTGCCATAGACAAGACAGCACTGCAGTTAACACAAGCATCTTTATTAAATGTGTGAGAAAAAAATATTATATACAGACAATATTTATTTTATGTATCAAAAAAATAACTTTTTGTTAATTAATTTCAGTAATTTTTAATTTTTACATAGTTAAATTATATTCAATTTTAATTGTTTATAAAAGTTCTGAGCAGTCTGTGCGTTTAAAGTTGCATATGCGAAATTTATATTAAGTGCGTTGAAATTTGTGGGTGTAACACTTAATTTTTCAATTTGCGAGTGAGGGTGCATGCAATTCACAAAATTCAAAAACAAACTTTAGCTACAGTGAGAGTAGTAGCTACATACCAAATTTTGTGTATGTAGCTCTTCCAGTCTCTGAGTTCTTGCTGCTCATACAGACGTACAGACAGACAGATATGGCGTATGATTGTCTAGCTGATTAAGAATGTAGCTATACACTTGCTGCTATAGAATTATTATAAGAAATCAAACAAGGCAGAGCAAATAAATTATTAGATCTAATAAAAATATTGTCTGTATAATATTTTGAATTACAAGGCGCTCACCTAATAGATCTGGCAATTGCAGCAGACTTTTAACACGCTGCCAAACTGTGTCCACCATAGCGAGCAAGAAAAACTGAAACTGAAACTGAAACTGACACTGAAGCGAAGAATTGAAAAACTCCATTGGCACACAGCTGTTAACTGTTGTCGCATCTTGTAAAGATAAGATAAGCAATTGAAATAAGAGCAAGAGCAACTTTAATTGCTTGTTGTTCGAGCAGCAGCAGCAGCATTGAAAGATATAGCAAGGCAGTCGATACATAATTTAGTTCAGTTCAGCAGCGAGCAGCAGCAGTCGAAGCTTTAAATAAATAATAATTTGCATTTTAGTTGCATTTATGACTAATTTAACTTTATGCAGCAATTAAAAGCTTTGGCAAATGAAAATAAATGCGCAGTGCAAATCAAGCAGCCGAACTAAATTTGAAAAATAAATATGTTGCATATAAGAAAGTGTTGCAAGTTGCAAGCAATTTGTAAAGTATCTTTTACGTGCAGGCTTATGCCGTCTCGCTCGCACTGCAGCTGCTGCTGGTTTGGGGTCAAAGTGGCGCTGACACAGTTACAGTTATGTTGTGTGCCACCGATAGTTGCAATGTTTGTAAGCAGCTCATGTGAAGTGCGGCATGCCTAACTAGTGGCAGCTTTTCTCTGTTTTCGCTGAAGTAGCAGCTAATTAGTTGAAATTGTTGTCAGTGCTGCTCATGGCAGTTAATTGACTTTTGACAAGCTGCTGCTTGACATTGCGCTAGTTTTGGCTTTTATTTTGGGCAGCGCATAAAGCTGAGCTGCGTTTTTAATTGAGTGTAAAAGGGTTGGGCGGAAAGCTTAAGCCGCTTTACTTTGCTCATTACGCACACAGTCAAGTGGGCGTGACTAAGTCTGTTGCATAAACATAATGCAACCAAATGCATTGTATGGCCATAACAATAAATTTTATTTTAAAGTCGCTGCGGCTTATGTTGCTGTTGTTGTTACTGTTGTTGTTGTTGCTGCTGCTGCTGTCGAGTGCATTTCATTTTGCTGAAGCGGCCACTTAGTGGCTCTCAACATGGCTTCCTGTGCTGTTGCTTGTTGCAGTTGTTGTTGTTGTTGTTGTTGTGCATAAATTAAATTAAAGCTGCAAACGTGACCAGAGACCCTTAGGCACCCATCACCGCACCCACCACTCGTAGCCAGCGCGTAATTACTCAGCTGTGGCAGGCGCCTAAATCATCCAGCAAGCCTGCTCACGCTTCCTCGCTCGCTCTCGCTCTCGCTCCCTCACTCCGCTGTGTGTGACCTTTAGTCAGTTGCAAATGTGTAAACATTTTTCAGCAGCAGCAGCACAGTCTGCCACACACACTAACACACACATGTTGCAACAGCAGCAACACTATTTGTGGCAGGGGGCAACGTGGGTCATACTTTGTCACAGATACTTTTGCACTGATTTATGCAAATTGCTTGCATGCTAAGATATCATGAAAAATCGTTAATTGTGCGACAGAGCAAGCGCTACAAAGAGCGAGAGCGATAGAGAGGACGAAAATTATTTGACCTGCTGCCATTTTCACAGTCTCACACGCTGCTTTGCTGCTCGACTCACTGCAATTATGTAAATTGCGTTTGCCTTGCTTCAATTTCTGCTGCGCTTTAAAAGTTTCAACTATTTTGCTCTATTTTTTAGCTAGTTGCACACAAAGTGCATTTTAAATGCGCTCAGCGAGCTTTGTTTGTTAATATTTAATGCCCACTGTCGTTGCATTAGTTTTGAGCGTAGGCTGATGCACATGGGCGTAGTCAGCTGGCAATTTAGGGATTGAGTATTTCATTTAAAAATATTTAAAACAGCAGCTTAGCATAAAATTAAACTGCAACTATTTAAAATGTTTTAATATTTACTTAAATTTTCAACGCTACTCCTTTGCTGCAACATTAGCATAATTTGCTTTTTAATTGCAGGCGCATACTTTTGCTGCATACTGTCGTTCGTTATTTAAGTTAATTTTTCGTAGAATTTTTCGTTGCTTAGCTGCTTTTTATTTTGTTGTTGCAGCTATAAAACAAGCTATGAATAATATATGAGCCAGCTAAAGTGCATACATTTCATTTATATTTTTAGCTATTTTAATAATTTTTATGCGCAGCAATTACTTGAAATTGAATGCCTGAGTTGCTTTTGCTTTTTATGCACACACACAAAGACACACACACATAAGCAGCTACAGGTGTGTTTGTGTCTAAGCAAGATGGCCGCCGTAAACGAAACTACAGGCGTTAAAAAATGTTATGGCTGGGCGCTATCGAATAACAAAGGGCGTGGGGGTAAGCAAAGGGGCAAAAAGTCGCTGAAGCGAGAAACTGATACCTAAAAATCGTAGCTGCGCTTTGCTCAGCTTTTTATGTGGCCGCTATAAATAAAGCAATAACATCAATTTGAAGTATCTCATTACGTGTTACGGCTGCAATGAGTGCGGCCATTTTTTACGACACACACACACACACACACGTAGCAGGAAGCAGACTGAGAGTCATATTGACAGTTCGGCAGCCAAATGCTTGCAAAGTTTTGAGTAGTTTGGCCTAAAAGTATGCCACAGCATTTTGTGGCTACAGTGAAAACACTTGAGTGTGCAACATAATATGTTTCAATTGCAAGTTTGTGGTTTCACTGAGGCTTCACTGTATCATGCGTATCTGTCTGTTTGCCAAGAGTCATTTATGCAAAAGTTTTTACTTCGCCTCTGCCTAGCCAAACGGCTCAGGCTTTGGCAATTAGTTCTTCCCTCTGCTTTTGCTTCGTTTTTTTGGCAACACATTAAACTAGTACTCGGTCAGTTATTGTGGGTGTGTGTGTGTGTGTGTGTGTGTCTATGCTGGATTGTGACGGACCCCAAAGTCATCAAAATGATGGCCCACTATCAAATAGCCAAGATACACATTTGCACAGCTGCCGCAATTAGCACGTTTCACACATTGATTTCCAGCACACACACACACATAAACACACGTATACACGCATACATAGGCAACTTGAGCACTCAATGGCCTGTGCTCTGATGGGTTATTAAAATACTTTTGGCTCTGGCTTTGGCTCTGGATCTATCTGTGTGTAATTATTAATTATGTAATAAGTTTGAAATGAGCGCACATTTGCTGAATGTGAAAGAGAGAGAGAGAGAGAGAGAGAGAGTGAAGCGTAGTAATGGATTGAATTGCTTGCCTTGCTTATAGTAGAGCTTAGGCAATCGAATTGCTTTTTTGTTATAAAACTTAATGGCAAATGCAGCAGCTTGAATTGCATAGCCTTCGGCTTATGTCAGAATGCAATCGCCTAAAGGATGTGTTAGCCATGAGAGAGAGAGAGAGAGAGAGAGAGAGCAGCTTAGGTTACAGCCATATTTTGAGAGGCAACATAAGCTAGATTGAGGGAAAAAATAAGCTATAATAAGCTAGATTCAAAATTTTCGTCAAAACTCATGTGAAGACCTAAAAAAAAAGGTCGGAGAGTATTAAAACCTATTCTTGAGTTAAAAAAAAAGTTAATGCCTGCAAATTTTATAGAATTATGAAAACCAAAGACCAAAATTTAAATTAGCTAGAGTTCAAGCTTAAAGCACTTCTATTATTTTGCAAGCTGTTTGACCTCAAAAAATAAGCTAGATCAAGCTTATAATAAGCTAATATGGCAACACTGGTTGCAACTTGCTTTATTGCTTAATCGTTTTTTATGTCAGTTTTCAAATACTTCATGACTATTAATTATTTTATTGTTTAATTAAAAACCACAATAACATATAAATTTGCAAATTAAATTTTTAATTTTTTTTTATAGTAAAAATTATTATTTCAACTGAAACACTTGTAGACATAATTTAATATTCAAATAAAAAGTACTAAATTGGGTATATTTATTTAATAAATGCTAAATTTTGAAGGCTGCTTTTTTTTATAAGTTCTATAAATCACGAACTGCAATTATAGATAAGTCTATGTTGAATTCTGATTGAGAATCAAAATTGTTCAATGCAAATCGCTTTCACTTTGTCATTTTCTCTCAGTGCTTTGCTGCCCGCATTAGTCAAAATAGCAAATCATTTAACAATCGAATGATTATTGAGTAAGTTATGGCAAATATAATGCTAATGTAACAAAGTCAAGTCTTAAGCGTAATTGTATAAAATGCAGACGATTGCTTCCTCTATTCGCTCTGTTATCTTCGCTTCACTGTGATTGCTTCACTTTAATTTAAATGTGAATAAAAATTGTAGATTGTTAAAAAATGAATTCATTACTTGGACATAATATAAAAACATTTGCTTTATCCTGCGCGCACACATTATAGAAATTTAAATGTTTTACTTAGCTATATTGGAGTCTTGTTATCCGATTTAGTTTGCTGACTGCTTTCAATTTGAAATAAAACAGATACTGTGGACTCTATGCCACATAATATGCGCAGCTTTGTTGCTCTTTCACTTGCGCCTCGGCCATTTGCATAAAATGACAATTTTATTTATTTTATCGCAGAAGCAGGAGCAGAGGCCGCGAGCCAGCAGCGACAGTGGCCTGGCTTGGCCTGGCCCCTTGGCTCATTTAGTTTGTCAGCTTTTTGCTGGCGCCGCATTTTTCAGTTGCAATTTAAACAATTTTCTTGATTTTTCGCTGTTTTATTTTGCGTTCGTTTGTTTGCATTACGATAAGCGCTAAAGAAATAAAATGCTGCACCGTTCACATATTTAGTGGAGTCAGTGTAGAGAGTCAAAGCCAATTTCAATTAAGGCGCACTTAAATTTTTTTTCTTTTATTGGCGCCCGCCCAATTATGCTGAGTGTTCGTTTGAGAGGCAAGGCCAAACGTTTGCTGTCACACACACACACACACACATACACGCGTGTACACGTGGCTGACAGCGGCAGACACGGCACTGGGCCTGTCAACGCGGCAAGGCAAGTTGGTTGCGCTTTTAAACTGTCGCGAGCATGAAAAGTAGCAAAAACTTGCAAGCCAAGCAGAAGCACAAATTACAAATTGAAAAAGGAGAGTCTGTCATAACTGAAGGTGCTTAGGGACGCTGGCGAGGGTCGCTCGGTAGCTTGTTGCAGCCAACATGCGTGCAAATGTTTTGCCACTTAGTTTCGATCAACTTTTGTGCGCTGCCGGGTAAACTTTTTACATTCTGCACTCAAATGCAGCAACAAATCAAAAGTAAAACAAGTGCTCTACACTTACCGAGCCCCCAACGCAACTTGAAGTTGTATTAGTTTATGCCTGGCATGAATTTGTTTGACCTCCAAGTGCATTTTGCAGTGGCTAATGCCCTTGGGCTCCTTGTCTAACAAACTTTTTTCTCTCTGTGGTCAGCATGGACTGAGGACTAGCAACAGCTTTTTACTGCTCTTGTAATCAAATTAAACTTTCTTGGGGTAACTAGTTTTCGATTCCAAAGCAATTAACTTAAGACATTTCACATAATCTTGAGTCTAGAGAGGGCAATATAAGTTACAGAATTTTTAGAATAAATTTATACTTATTTATACTTTCAACTTCTGTAGGTGTCCACTGAAAATAAAACTCTTATTTTCTATTTTTGTCATACAAAACAAAAATTTAATTGTTTTTTATACTTTTTATAATTCAAATTGATATATTTATTTTTTATTATTTATTTTCTGAATTTATTTATATAGTAAAAATTTGTAACTATTTTTACTCACTATTCTCAATCTTTAAGCAATGTATTCTATAATTTTATTTTATTAATTTCATTTTTATTTGCTTTTTGAAATTTACAGCGCATTGTCTAAGTCGCCTATGCCTCACTTTGAATGCTCTAAACGTTTCACTTACTAGCACTTGATTTGCTGTTATTTCTTTTCAAATTTACTGTTGATTTATTTTTTGGCTTTTAGCAATTTTACAGCTCAATTGCTGCCACAAAATTGTTGGCTAAAATATTTGCCAAACAAATTAAAATTTACATTGATATCACAAAACACAAAAAGGAGCAGCACTTGCAATTGCAGTTGCCAACGTTGCTGCTGCTGCTGTTGTTGTTGTGCATGTTGTTGCAACAAATTACACGCCATCCGCCATTGGCAAATAGTAAACAGCAAACGAGCAACTAAAAGCGGCAGCCAAAAAGTGAATAAATAGAAATTGCTGGGCGCAAACAAAAAGTAAAACCAAAGCAATGTGAAATGCAAATTCAAATGCAAATGTTGTTGAGGCAAGTTGGAACGTGCCGCGTTGCCAACTCTTCTTTTTTTTTTTGTAGTGTCTTGGGCCAAAAGGCTTAAGCACGATAGAAATTTGTGGCGGCAGTTTTTGGGCATATTCTTGATTTGGCCAGAAAGGCGGAAAGAGCTGCAGCAATCAAACTTATCCGGGCTTGACTTGTCTGGCTGGCTGGTTAAATAAGCCGAGCAACAAAGCTTATCTGCTTGAGCGAATAATGTGCACATGTCAACTTGTCTGCCCGGACGCAGTCGCTCTGCTGCTGCTGCTGCTCAGTTATTTATCTTGATTGCAATTTAGTTTTTAACTTGGTACTGAGACAACAGTGCGTATGATTTATTTTACAAATAAAACTCTGCACAGATAAAAAGTTTAATTGGATTTCATGCAAATTGCAGCAGCTTTGCATAAAAATAATATTTATGCATTTGTTTTTAATTAAAAAACCGAAGCCCTAAAAGCTATTAGCAAATAGGATTAATGCAAAAGTTGTGGCTATGAATACGAGATTCCAATATCAATTGAGCAAAAAGCTGTTCAAGAAAAATGCATTTTGAATTTACAACAATTGATTGAATTTATTTAGCCAAAAATAAATGCATACTAAATAAGCAGAAATCACATACTAAATTACTAAATTAATAATTCTGGCAGATCGGGCCCATAACTCATTTATAACTATGCTGCTGACTAGCTGAAAATTGTTTTATAAATTTTCATTGATTCCGTTGACTCGGTTTGATTTATGCCATAAATTTATGCATTGACTGGCAATTGACAATTTCGCAATCAAATTTACAATAATAAATACTACGCACCACAATTGAAAGCATTTTGGCCCAGTTCTAATTACCAGAGCGTGTTGAACTATTGTGACAGTTTTGTAAAGTTCAATTACTGGTCACAAAATGCCAACAATTTATACGAGTGTGTTGAGCTTTAGTGCAGTTGCCAAAAATTTTGTCTGTTTTGTGGGGCTCAGACAGAGAATCAAAAATAAACTTTCGCATTACAAACTTTTTTGTGCCCGAGCCGAGCCCGCCCAACTAAAATTTCCAATTACTAAAGGGATTCAAAGCAGTTACCAATTTTGAAGCAATTTTTAGACACTGCAGCTGCAAAAATAGAAGAGAGCACAAGAGAGAGATAGACAGAGCTAAAACAAATCGTTTGTAACTTTTGCCTGTGAGTAGCAGTTGCAACTTCAACTAACATGGCATAGCTCTTGGCTTGCAACCGTAGGTACGACTAAGTGGCAAAAGCGTTGTTGCAACAGTCAACCAAAACGTAAATTTATGAGCGGACTAAGCAACGACACATGCACGCAGTACATGGCTCTATGCATTGCGAGTTGAGGCAGCAAACATTTTTGAATCAATGCACGTAGAGAAAAATTAAAACTCTTCTTAAAGACATTAAAATAAAATAATCTAATATAATACTGGAAGCTGTAAGTTTGCGTCACTGTGCTGACTTAACTTTTGCTAGAATTTAAAGAGAAGAGTTTCATTTGCGAAGAATTCCAGGCTTATTGACAATTGGAACTTAGGTGGGGAGAATATTCAATTTATTCAATTTCAGCTATATACAGTATATAGCTAGCTATATATAGTATGGCTTACCTATTTAAATAAAGTGATTGATATTCTTGTACAATATTTAATTTTTTATTGTAATATTTAGAAGATGAAGCGCTTGCTTTACTAATTGATTAAATAATGAAAAATTAACTACGAGAAATTCTGGATTTGTTGGTTATAAAAATAAATGTATGAAAAATATAAGTTTCAGACATTTTTTCTGTTCTATTTACAATTTGTTTAATTATTGGTATAAATACTGATTTAAGCATTATTTGTACATTTAATTTATCTTTTGAATATGTCAGAATATTCTTGAATAATTTCGACTCTTTAAAGCCTTTACTAGATTTTTAAGAGTTAGAGATTTTCTATTACAGTCATTTTCACTTTCACTAAAAGGTAGCCCAATTATTTTATTTAAATCAACCCAAACAACATAAGAGACTTCATTAAATTAACAAATAAATTAAAAATAAGAAATTAGAATAACAAAAAAATCAGCCTGAAGGGCTTTGTTGCTCTGGCTATACCAATTGTACCATAGAATTTAATTCTAGGCTCTTTCTTTCTATTTATTCGTTACACATTTTCTGCCAGTGTAATAGTCTATTCAGTAGAATTGTTAGCTATGTGCACGCACTCGCAGCAGCAGGTAAGTTGGCTACACTAGTAGCAACTGGCAAATGTTTCGACTTTTGCCTAGCAATGCGATCCGCCGCAATTGTCTTGGCCACACACACACGCACGCATATTCGGTCTGGACTCTTGGAGCGTGTGTGGCACTCGTAAATTACGTTTGGCATGCGGCTCAAGTGACCGAAAATTGTTGCCACCGAGGCAAACGAAAATGTTTGTGCCCAGATAACACTTGTCCAAGCGCATAAATTCTCCCGAGTTTTTGAATTATGAAATGGGCTTGGTGAAGTAGTTGGGATTGGGATTTTGCCCCACTGTACGCACAGATTTATGCGTGACAAATTCCGTAGCAAAAATATATCAATGACAGTGCATAAATTAGGCATATTAATTATTAAGCCAAGAGAGAGAGAGCAACCAATAAATTAAATAAACCAACAATAAACAAATGTTTGCTACTTCACTTTTGGGGCTATAATCATAAATTTTGCGCCTAATTAATCTTAGGGCTTTTTCTTTGTTTTTCTATTGGCCTCAAGTGTCAATATGTGAGCGCACACTTTGGGTTAAAGTATGCATGCTGTTTATATTACGTATACGTCATGGTCATGATTCTTTGTTCCCCTAATGGAAATAAAGGACTGAGTGTGCAGAAATTGATTAAGCGCAATGAGATTAGCGCCATAAACTATTTTGGCTGTTCTGTTTTAAAATGCAGATATAATTAATGGAAGCGAACCACTTAAATTAATTGCTAAATTGAAAGTTTGGCAACGCAGCAATTTAAATTTATTTAATAGAAAAGTTTGGTTCACTAAATTTATTAAAAAAAATAAGCTAGTAAGTTTCTAAATAAAAGGTGCTTAGCTCTAAGGTTTACACAAAAGATAAAGCGAGAACGACTAAGTAGATATTTAAAATCAGTTTGAATAAATTTTGGCGGTAAAGAAAATTTTTATTTTAATGCTTTAATTCTCAGAATTCCAACTTCCCAACCGAAGTACATGCTTAAATTATTTACAGTGAAATATGTTGAGAGGATACATTGATATTGAGTCCTTGGAAAAGGAAGCTGAATTTAAATAAATTTTAAATTCACTTGAAGCTTTTCAGCGTTAGCCTGAGAATCCTTTTGCTGCTTTTTAACAGCAAATGTTCAAATATTAACTAAATAAACAAACGCACTTTTCAAAGCTTTTTATGCAACAACTTTAGAGCAGAATATCAACGTAATTTTAAACGTTGCACGCGTTGTTCGAATTGTGGTTTTTATTGCGCATGCAAATGAGAAATGCGCACCCGAAATGTAAATTTGCTTGGCTTGTGTGTAATTACGCTGCCAATAAAATAGCAAACACACACACACACACACACACAGACACACACACGCATGTGCATGTTTAACAAATGCATTTGGTTAGAGCAGCAAAAAAAAGGCTGAAAAACCAACAGCAGGCAACATGACCACAAAACGAAACTTTTTAGCTTAAGTAATTTTCGTGTGAAAATAATTCATTAAAATTAGATTACATCGCTGAGCCCCGAACTACGAGTAGAGCAAACAACAGTATAAAGAAAATAAATGCAGAGCAACAAAAAAATGAAAAAGAAAACTGCAAATTTGGCAAATGATTTCTTAATGCAATTTTGTGTGTTTGTGTGTTCACCTAACGGATGCTATTGTTGCCTTTTAAAGGGCCCAGAGATAGACATAACAATGCAGAGTGGAGTGGAGTGGAGTGTGTGGCAAGTGGCAAGAATCCAGCTGGAATTGTTGTCGCATTTTATAAGTTTTTTTTGTTGTTGTTGTAATGCGTATGAGCAGTAGGGCAACTAAAGTGTTGAGCTGAAGCAGCAGCAATCTACTTCCGGTGTTGTCTTTTGTTGAACAGCTCAGCTACGGGATAAAGCACAGACACACACACATAGACACACATTCGCTTAGCTAACAGCTGGAGCGTGAAAGCAACTCAGTTTAAGCATAGGTAACATTGGCACCCTATTTCCCTCTGGCACATACATGTGTGTGTGTGCACATTGTTTATCTAGGGACACACCAAAATGAAAAATAAACGTCTCTCTCTCTCTCTCTCTCTCTTCTTTGGTTGCTTGGGGGTGATGCTTAAGCCTTTCAGCATTGTTGGCAGCTATCATAAATATTTATCAGGCAACTGTCAGATCAGTCTGGCACTTAAGGTGTCAAAAAGGACACAGCAAAAGTAAAAGAAAAGTGAAATAAGTGTTAACCACTAGCAAAAAGTAGGGCGCACACTCAATAATATGCGCCAACCAAATGAAAACCAAACAAAATGGTTAAAGCAAGATAGCAAGAGAGATGCAGAGAGAGAGAGAGAAAGAGCGTGTGGTAGAGAGAACTGAAAATTAATTTGCATATGTTAAGTGGCAGAAGCAATTAAAGGCAAGACGTATACCCAAAGGTTCAGTTCGCTTCGGTTCGGTTTGGTTCTCTGTTTGTAGCTCGAGTTGATTGAGGAGAGAAAAGCGCAAGCACAAAAGGCAATGCCAAAAAAGCGAGCGAGATCTCCTCCAGCAGCCCTGAGGCTGCCTTCTGAAAATTGTGGAAATCATAATTGGCTTCCAAATGCTTGAACTCAATTATGTGCGCAAAATTTTCGGTACGCTGCCGTTGACACGCAAATTATGGATTCAAGGCCAACCAGAGCAGCGCACACCCCCCCCCCCCCCCAACTACTAAATATATATGCCATAAGTATATGTACAGAAGGTATAGCTCGGCTCTGCTTTGCTTTCGCCTGCAAAATGGCACTCTCACTCACTCAAGACAATTTGCATAGCAATTCAATGAAAGTCTTAAGGGAGCCTGAGCGGGAAGTCAACCCAAATGGCAACGCACTAGCCTCACAGCCTCCCAGCCTCCCAGCCTGCCTCTTTCTCCATTTAGTTGTATGTGGGTCTGTCTGTCTGTCTCTAAGTTCAAAGCTGACATGATAAATTACGCAAACATAAATTAAATATACAAAACATATAGTGGATATATGTATATATATATAACTGCTATGTCTTTTGGCACTTGCAACTGCCAACTGCAACGGAAATTTAACACAATGCCATGCAAATTCTATGGGCGTGTCAACTTTGTCACCCAAATAGCAACAGCAACCGGCAAATTGTAACGAATACCTCAAGTGTAGTTGAAATTATTTAAAGCGCTTCCATGGAAACAAAGCAATTTATAAATCATGCAAACAGACAACGAAAGGAAGTTAAAGCTGTTCAACATTGAAGATAACTTAACTAACTGAAAGGTTAAAGGTTGTGAATCTGAGAAGGAATAGACTTCAAATTTGCCATTCCAAGAGTTTCCAGCGCAAATATGTTCAAAGTAATATGGAAAAGAATCACGTTCCATCTTATCAATTGTGATCTTGTAATTTGTTTTTGTTTTATTACATGCACAAACAGATTAGGAAGCAGTAAATTTGTTACAAATTTATAACAAAATGAAAATCAAAAGCTACAAAGTAGAGATATCAAGTCTTAAGGCCCTTTTATCAAAAGCAAGGTGTTGATAAGTAAGTAAAGCTGCCAAGAATTTTTAAGTCACTGTATTTGAAAAGTCTAAACAAAAAATTTACATCAGTGTCTATAAGTAATTTAATTTAAATAAATTAAATATTATCAAAGCAAAATACAACAATTACCTAATCTATTTCTGCTTAAGTTTTTCTGTTACGAATTTTGAAACAAGAAATTTTAATCTAAGTTTTTCCTTCAACTCAAAGATTATCAAATGCTTTGTTCTATGCTTTAATTCATCGCTTAAAAATATGAACACATAGGAGAAGCAAGAGAAAAGCAGAGAGCATGGCAGAATATGTTGTGGATAGCACACCAGTGTTGCCAGATTTGCTATTTTAAAATTCTAAAGTAGCTTTTAGAATAACTCCAAATAGTTAATAGCAATAAATTAAAGTTCATGCAGCATATGCTAGCAATAAATGAATTTATGACTTTAAATATTTTGTAAGCTTAATTCTAGCCGGAAATATGCTAATCTGGCAGCACTGCAGCCAATTCAGGCGCTAGCTTCCACTTGAAGAGCGTCGCAAGCTGTCAACTGCAGCTAATAAGCTCAGCATGTAAAAGCTGTAGGGTGTAGCTTATGAAGAACTGTGGGCAGCAGCGTTGCTGAAGCCCTCGCAGTTTATTGCGAAATTTCGAAAGTGCAGAGCAGAACAAAAAACTTCAAAGCAAAATGGCAAGCACTGAGCTTGAGGTAAATTTCGGGAGAGTTCGTAAGCCAAAGGTCACATGTTAAATTTGTATTTTGACGCTGTCGCAGTTTGTGGACTTTGACATTGGCGTGCCTTGGGGCCGTCTGGCCTGTCGCTGGTATGGAAATCGTCGCGTGCGGCCGCTGCTGGCCATACACGGCTGGATGGACAACATGGGCAGCTTCTCGAGTCTTATACCGCTGCTGCCAAAGCAATTGGGCGTGCTCTGCATTGAGCTGCCGGGACACGGACGCTCCTCGCATTATCCGGCGGGCATGCAGTACTCCGTTTATGAATGGACGATGGCCATAAGGCGTGTGGTGCGCCACTTTCAATGGTTGAAGGTATCGCTGATGGGTCACTCCTTTGGCGCCATCGCCTGCAATTTGTACGCTTCGTTCTATCCGCATGAGCATGTGGATCTGCTTATTGCTATAGATCTGCTCACTATACCGTATAAGACAAGCGACGCCTACATCAAGTACATGGCCAACAGCGTGGAGCGCATGTTGCAGCCACAAAAGCAGCCCAAGCTTTACTCCCACGAGCAGCTGCAAAACGCTCGCTGGGGTCCCGCTCCAACGCTTAACAAATGCCAAGCTCAGCCTTTGGTCGCACGCAGCGTTGTGGCCGCTCCGGAAGAGCCGCATAAGTATTACATATCCAGGGATGCGCGCCTAGCGCACTTTAGCCTCTTTCCGAGTGGCGCTGGACTGGTCAAGGAGCTCAATAAACGCATCAGCAATATACCCTATATGGTCATCAAGTGCAGCGACTCCAACTTTATTAGCGAAGGCTCCATACCTGCCTTGGAGCTGCTGCGCAAACAGAATCCACACTTTGAGTATCACTTGGCGCAGGGTCCACATCATGTGCTCATCAGTGATCCCAAGCAGCTGGCTGCATGGATTGTGCCATTCATTAATAAGCATAGGCCAGCTCATAAGCTGACAGATGCAGGGCACATTGCCCAAAGTAAACTCTGAGCTTAGCTAAGTTTTGTATTTATTAATCGCCCCAGAGTGCCAAAAAGGAAAGGCAAATAAATAGATCAAACAGCTTTAAGCAGTAGAGACAAGCAGTAAGTCAATGATAATTAATTGAAATTAAATTCATAAGAGCACTAAACATTTACATTCCACTTGATTCAATTTCTTATTTCATTTTACATTTATTGCTCCAAATATAACAGATAAGCAGATTATAAAAGCCACAAAGTGATAAAAGATCATTAAAGCATGAGAATAGCAAACTTAGCAGTAAGTAAATCAATAAAAGGCTACACTGCACAAAAGTTAAGAATTTAAATGGAATTTTAATGCAAAAATAAAGCCAATAACAAGAACAAAACGTTTACTTGACTAAAAGCTCGCACATGTTTGTGAGCATGAACAGCTGTTTGCGCTCTCGCTAAAGTTTCGCGCTCGCTTGCAAAAGCTTTCGTGAGCACCAACAGCTGTTGATAACATGCTCAATGTCAAAAGCTCACTCACATTGGATCGCAACGTGTTTGCTCTTGAATTAAACGAGTCTCAGTTGACGCACAGCTGTTTGCACAGCAAGAAATAATTAAATGTTAAGCGGAAGAATAAAGCGAATTTTACTGCAGCGCAAAACTAACGCTAATCTATTGTTGTTGGCCTAGAGAGCGGAGCGGCGATAAACGCAAAGCAGGCAAAGTTCAAAGTTTAACATGGCCACAATATCGTTAACTGATGTAAGTTAACAGAACTTATTTGTGCTGTTGTGTGTGCTGTAAATTTGTTTACATTGCAGTTCGAAGACGTGCGCATTGAAGCGCCTTGGGGCGATATTGTGGGTCGCTGGTATGGCAATCGCCAGGAGCGACCTATATTAGCCATACACGGCTGGATGGACAATTTGGGCAGCTTTGGAACGCTTATACCATTACTGCCGGATTACTTGGGCGTGCTTTGCATAGAGCTGCCGGGCCATGGACGCTCGGCACATTTGCCAGCGGGCATGCGCTATCATGTGCATGACTATGTGTCAATTATTGGACGCGTAATGAAGGCCTACAAGTGGTCCAAAGTGTCGATAATGGGTCACTCGCTAGGTGGCGCATTGGGCTATCTCTGGGCTGCGTTAGCGCCGCATACTGTGGATCTGGTCATCTCGCTGGACATTGTACATCCGCCCTTGCTTACACCTGTTTACCCACAGGTGCATAAATTATTTCTGAATAAGTTTGCCATAGCGGATGAGCGAAGCTACGAAGCTGGAAATGTGCAGGAGCCGCCGTCCTATTCGCTCTCTGAGCTGCGCCAGCTGATGGCCCAGGGCAGCGACAACTCAGTGCCCGCAGAGCTGGCTCATCATTTGCTCTATCGCAGCGTCACCAAGTCACAGCTGTTCCCAGACAAATTCTACTTCTCCCGAGATGCGCGCGTCAAGTGGTATCAACAATTTCCAATGAGTGCGGACCTAGCAGCTGCCATGGCCAGTCGCATTCAGGACACACCCTATCTAATCATCAAGGGCACAGAGTCCCCATATGTGAATGAGGATACTCTACCGAGTCGCACGATTTTAGCTAAACAAAATCCCCATTATGAGTTCTACGAGGTGCCTGGTCGACATCATGTGCATCTAACAAACGCTGAGGAGGTTGCCAAGCATATAGTTCCCTTTCTGCGGCATCACAGACCACCCAAGCTAGCAAGTTGGTCACTCAACAATGAGGAGGCTACAGCTGAGCCAAAGAAAAGGCAAAAGAGAAGGTTTTTCAACTGGCGGCAAAGGAGTAAACTTTAAAGCTGTGAAGTGTATGTCACACAAATGTATTACCAAAAAAAAAATAAATTGAATTAAGCTAATAACTGATAAGCAAAAATGCATTAATGTGGGCTATAGCCAAAACTTTGATACACTTTAAATACGCTCGCTGACAAAAGCTCTTTGATCATGCACTTGAAATAATTTACTATCAGTTGATGCACAGCTGATTCGATAGCAATGAATATAAAAGTCATAAAAATGAAAGTGAACAAAAACCGATTAGACAAATAAAATTGGCATTAATCAATTGCCGGTTAGCCTAGACGGCAGCGATAATCGACAGAGCAAAAAAGAAGGCAAAGTGCAAAGTTTTGACATGGCAAAAATATTGTAAACTGATATAAGTTAATAGCACTTGTTTATACAGTGTGTGTTGTAAATTTGTTTACATTGCAGTTCGTAGACGTGCGCATTGTGGGACGCTGGTATGGTAATCGCCAGACACGCCTCATTTTGGCTATACACGGCTGGATGTTCAATTTGGGCAGCTTTGGAACGCTTATTACTGCCGGATTATTTGGGCGTGCTTTGCATAGAGCTGCCGGGTCATGGACGCTCGGCACATTTGCCTATTATGTGTGTCTATTATAGGGCGCGTAATGAAGGCCTACAAATGGTCTAAGGTGTCGTTAATGGGACACTCGCAATGTGGTGGACTGCACTGGCGCCACATACTGTGGATCTGGTCATCTCGCTGGACATGGTACATCCGCCAACAACTGAATAGGTACAAAAGGTATGAATTATATCTGAATAGACATGCCAGATTAGATGAGTGGCGCTACACACCTGGCAAAGGTGATGAGCCACTCTCCTGTACACTCGCTCAGCTGCGTGAGATACTTGCCCAGGGCACCGATAACGCAGTGCCGCCAGAGCTGGCTCACCATTTGCTCTATCGCAGCATAACAAAGTCAAAATTGTTTCCTGATACTTTTCCCGAGATGAGCGCACCAAGGCGCTACATCAATTTACTGTGGGTCCCGAGCTAGCTGCTGTCATGCTGAGTCGCATTAAGAACATTCCCTGCCTAATGATCAAGGCCTCAGATTCTCCATTTGTTACTGAGCAAAGTACTTTAGCTGATCAAAATCCGCAGTATGAATTCTACGAGGTGCTTGGTCAACATCACGTACATCTGACACACCCTGAAGAGTGTGAAAAGCATATAATTCCCTTTCTGAAACTTCATAGACCACCAAAGGCTGTGCAACTTACCAGGACACTCAACAATGAGCAAGTTCCAGTTGAGCGAATGAGTAAACTTTAGAGCTGTACAAAAATTTCTATTTAAATTTATTAAAATCCAAAATGTATTGAGATTAGCTAAGCCAATAAATATTAGTCAAAATATTCAAGCTATAATGCAGTAAGAATTTAATAAATTTTTATATAATGAACTGCTGCCAGAAAATAAGTTCTATATAATCTATATCTTTTGAGCTATATATAGTCTGAGCTTTAAGTTTATTTATGCTTAAATCAAGGATCGTTATCATTAGTATTTATAATTTTATTATAAGAATTATATGATTGTTTATGATTATTACAAATTCCTTCTGAGTAATCTAAATAAAACTCGCTAATCTTCATTTGTTATAAATGAATAGTTTCCTTTTTGCTATGCCTATTAAAAGAGGATAATAAATTATTTACTAAACCTAATTTATATGCTTCTTTTTATTGTTACTTAAAGTTTGTCTTGGTGCCTTAATAATTTTGTATCAGAAAGCAAAGCTGCTTAGCAAAATTAATCGCATTAAAACAATTGACTCCGCACATATGAGCTGGCTAATAGCCAAGGCATTTAATGTTGGCCTTGAGCTTAGAAGCAAGACACAGTTTAAATGAACTATTAAACATTAAATACCAATAAAGCCGCATGAAAATGTAATCAATGCCGCCAGCTTACAGACAAAAATCAATTTCATGCTGTTGGCTTGACAACAGCGCAAGCCACAGTCTACTTTTAGGCGCATGAAAAAAGAAATTAATTTGCAGCAGCCGCATAAAAGTTTGCAAAGCTTTGGAGACGCTGCCTAGAAACCAAAATCAGCGCAAATTGTTAAAAGCCCCCTCCAGCCCATCCCAACAGTAAATTTTGGATTGTTTTGCATATTAATATTTTAAGCAGTTTCCGTTTGCGGCACACACACACACACACAAACACACACAACTAAAAGTGGCATATGAAATGCAAAACATTTGTTATGTTAATTTGCAAAGTTTTGACAACCTTGAGCTGGAATTCGCAGGAAATCTGCCCAAAGTGGCAGCAAACACATAAACATGGAGTGAAGACATTTGTTGAAGGGTATTTAAATGCTCGACAACTTAATTGTATTGTTTATGTTGTTTTTTGGGTGTTTTTCGACACAAATAATCAAAACAAAAGCAGCAGCTTGGCTGCGTGGGTTTTGTCTTTTGTTCAACAGCTGCCTCAATATGTTTGTAATGTTTGCGTTTTGTAATTTTACGACGACAAATACTTTGATTGTCTGCAATATTAATATTTATGCCGAAAGTTTGCTGTAATTGCTTTTTGCAGCAGCAGCAGCAACAGAGCAACAGAGAAAAGCGGAAAAACTCAATCAATTAATGTTTGAAATTCATTCAATTCATGCTTTGAATTTCGAGCACTATCGATTTTGATTGCTAAGCTTTAGTTGCGCGTGTGAGCGGCATGTGGCATGTAGTGGGCTTAAAAGAGGCAACCAGCAGCCGCAGGACATTTATAAATGTGCGCGCTGCGCTGCCAGGTGGAAACCATAAATGTTAACGTTCCATTCATGTGGCTAAAACCAAATTCTATTAAAGCAAATGTGTGCGCAATTTAATAAGCAATTTAATAGCGTTAATAGCAGCAACAGAATATTGAGCTAGCCCAGCTTTAATGCCATGTGAAAACTTTGCTGTGTTAAGAAAACGCTTAAGGCGCATGAATTATGCATCACACAGTGAAACGTTTGGTCAGCTCAACGCGTCTAATAAACTATAAAGAAAAGCTGTTTAAAATGCTTGATGGCAACTTGACTTGACTTGGCTTGGCGTTGCTTGCCTATAAATCTGTAAGCTGCAGTCCGAATGACCGCGGCACATGCAATGGAAGTTGCGTTCGCCAAATGTTTGGCGAAACGTGAGCGCAATTTTTTTGCAATTTTCTAATAGTTGTTAACGCACTGGGAGCAGCGCTTTGGGCTGCGTGTCTGGGTCGCCACAACATGCAGAGTTGGTGGGTTATTAAAAAAATCATAAATAAATGAAGCAAAATAAAGTGAAGTTGCACACGTTGCATGCGCTTTTTGTTGTTTTAAGTTGAGCGGAAGTGCTTTCGACGCCATTTTGTGGCTTGTGGCCACTGCAATTGAGTGCATACTGTAGTAGCCGAGATCCTTGGAAACTGCTCTGCCTGTCAGAGCGTCAGTTAGCTACGTGCTCGTTCCGTTCAGCACGCACTTCAACTTTTCGCAGAGCTACACTCTCCGCTCTGCTACAAGATTGCCAGTAAATTGTTGCTAAGCAGCGAAATGGAAAATGCGCCCAACCGTTCATAGGCTCGACTAACATTTTGCATGACCCATCGGCCACGCCCTCCCACTGACCATTAAATCTGCAACAATTTACTTGTGATTGACATGTTTATAAGGGTCTAGAACCCAGCAGGCGAGTAAGTCCGACCCCCAGCACTCGAATCAAGGCCAACGTTGGCCTTTTTTACAGCTTCTGCTGTTGTTGTTGTTGGGTATATAAAGTGGGGTGTGCTTGGAATGCTCTTGTTGTGTAGTTCATCAGCAAACTGGTTTTTTTCCTTTTCATACTCGACGCTTTCAATAAAACTGTGATATTCGCCCTGTCTGCCTGACGCATACTAAATACTGAATATCCTTTAGCTCTCAAGTCTCAAATTCCTGGTATTCACTTGCACCACACACACACACACACACACACACACGCACAATTAAAAGTTCCCACGTTGTGGTCGCATGAATAAAACAACAAGTTGTGAAGAGTTAACTTGGCAAACTCCATAATGAACTTTGCATACGCTTGTTAAAAGCTATAAAGCCAACAACTACAACTATATGTATATATGAAAGGAATGCCTAAACTTTGATATGGCATCTCGGAGTTAGCTGTATGTATAATCAAGCTTAATATTCATAAATTTATGCGGCAATACTTTAAAAAGGGGAGCATTTGATTTAAATTTAAGATTTATGAAGGCAAAATTTAAAGCTTTGAATAATTTGCATGACACTTACCCCAAAGCGCAAGCGACTTTCACTGTTAGTACAAGCTGCAAAGATAAGACATTTAACAAATTAATATATGACAAATAATTAATAAAGAAAACTGCTTACAGCTTTTTTGATTTATTCTTGTCATTCCTTCACTTTTCACACACTTGAGCACAAAGCTAAGCGACTTCACTTCTGCATTGCTTATTGAAAGCTCAGACTCTCTCGATATCAGCAATTGCAGACAAAACGCATGTTTTGTTTTAATTTAGCCGCAATAAAGAAAGAAATCTTCACTTGCAAACAGGTTTTTGTTTTTATTGCAACCCATACCCCCAGCATTGCCATAAATAATGAAAAGGGCAAAGCAATAGCAACAGCTGACACGCGAGCGCAAGAACGAAAACAAAAACAAATACAAAATACAAAATGTTAGCCAAGCAGTCGACGCAGTCGCAGCAACTGTTAAGCGCATGGGGAAACTCAACAGCTGTAATGTTAAGCTTAACAGCAAGTTCGATGCGGCTAGCAGTTTATGCTGGATGATATGTGTTAGTTTTGTAGATCGTTGCAGTTGAAATTTGAATTGTTTACATTTTTTAATGTTGAGCGCGAGCTTTAGACTGACGGTCGTTCGCGCTGTGTGGCTAAAACAAGTAACGGTAACTCGCATGGCCGGCAAGTGCAATTGAAAGCAAATTGTGAGTGTAAGTGTGAGTGCTAAGCAAAATTTAATGGCAAATTACAAATTAAGTGCTTAAAAGCAACAAAGTAATTCGATGCATGTCTGCGCTTAAGCAAAAAAAGTTCATTACAATGCTAATGACTTTTTTAAGACCCTGCTAAATAGTTGTTGTTATTCTTGTTGTTTTAACTGCCCGCTCAACTTTTCAATTAATTTTCGCCTACTTATCGTTACGATAAATATAAAAAGTTCAAAAGAGTTCTTAAGAAAGTTAAGAAAATTAAACAAAACAAAAACAAAACCACAAAACGGTCTGTTTGTTTGCTTGCTTGCTTATTTTTGTTGTCTATTTTAGTAGCTCTTTGGCCTCAAAGCAGGCCTAAAGGCTGCTGCTGCCCTTTCTAACGGCTAACAGTAAGCCAAAAGGTGTGCCACAAACAAACATTAAAAAAATGCCCGCGGGTGTCTTTTCTAACCGAAATTCATTCTTTCTTCATGCTTATTTTTATATATTTTTTTGCATATTTCTGTAAATTATTTTTGCCTTGTTTGCTACTTTTAAAAATTCGCTGCTTTTGTTTTTGCACTTATTCAATTTGAAACTTGATTTTCAACTTGGCAGGTTGGAAGAGACTGTAAACAATTTTTGCCATTAAATGTAATTCGATGCGGAAGAGCATAACCGCTACTTTAAAAATACTTCTAGTCTCAACTGCACTAAAAATCTGAACAATTATGTATTGGCAACAACAACGACAACAACAACAAGTTGTTGCAAATTATCTTGTTGGCAGCGAAAAAGCGGAGCAACTTACGCATAACTGTAACTAAAACAGGATTTCCATGTGTCTGTGCCACGCCCACTTGGCACGTCCGTCAAGGCGAGGCAAGAAATTAAGGCACAGCCAGTTGACTGCTGCAGCTGCAGCTTTGGCATAGAAAAAGTTTAGCGGCCTAAACCAACTTCCCCACAGTCAAGCAATTTGTGTCAAGTAATTTTCCCAAAAAAAAAAAAAATGCAAAAAAATATAGTGAAAAAAATAGTCAAAGAAATGTGCAAAAATTGGAATTTTTCCATTAGCCAGCAGCAGCAGCAGTCGCAGCAACAACAGCAAATAGCTTAGAGGCCAAGTTAGCAGGCAGACCAGCGGCAAATGCTTTAACAAACATAAAAATAGTGAAAATCATGTGAGGCTTGTAGTATGTTGAGGCACAAGCTTCAACTTGCTGCAACTTGTCAAACGTGTTCCCAGTGCAACATTGGAAAATGTGCAGCAGCAGCAGCAGCAACAAAGCGGCAACACTGTAACTGTGACTTGTATTAATTTTCAAATAAACAAAAAGATAAAACAAAATTGAAACTCAAATAGAGTTGCTGCTATTGTTAACTAGAAAAACCGTTAAGTAATGACTTTTAGTTGCTGCTGCAAAGGTCGCTGTATTAAAAGATTTATAAACAAATGTCATGTCTACGCAGTTGGGCATCGCTAGCTATGGAGGAGGATGTCTTGAATGCGCTGCAGATGCGCTGCGCTTACCTCTGCGGTGGCTACGATCGGAGCAAGCGCATTATATTCATAGTGAATGCCTTCAATGATCTGCAATTATGGAATCGACGCTGCTTGCAGCTAACACTCGAATATCTCAAGCGTTCGCTCAGGTGAGTTCTGTCTGTCGCGTTCTGCTGCTCAGCTCAAAAGGCCAACTAATTAGCATTGACAAAATATGCAAATAACCCGCAACTTATTTAAGCTTCATTTCATTAGCTCGCTGAGCTCGCTCTGCAGTTCTTTATACTCTATAGGCCTAATATCAGGTTTGCCTTCATATAATACAAACGACACTAATGCTATTTTACGCACGTTTTTTTTTTTTATTTTTAAATGCAAACGATAAATATTTCGTGTCTTTTGTGTGTCCCCAAGATCAAAGTGCGGCAAGCGCTGCAGCTAAAGATGCAGCAAAGTTATAGATCAGTTTGTTTCTTTTCTGAATCATTTAATTTGCTGTCGTTAGTACTGAGCTCTAGGCTCTATCAATTTCGTCACATTTCATTAAAATTTAAACTGTATAAACCGGTTGAGAGCAACAAAAGAATAAATACAACAGCATGTTTAAACAGCTTGTTAAGTTTTTTATAAAAAACAATTTCTACTCTTAATAACTTACCAACTACAACTTGAACTTAAACTGTCTCAATTACTTTGAAAGTCAAAAGCCATCACACAGCTTTCCACATTTGATTTAAGCCACATTTCATGTAGATTATCTGAATTCAAGCTAAGCCATTGTTCTGCGTGTTCACAAGCATTTACGCATTTATTAGCCAAAATAGCTATAAACAAAAAAAGCTTAACAAAAGAGCAACAAATTATTTAATCTTTTATTTCTAAGACAATAAATGAAAATGAATTAGTTTGCTTTGCTGCAGCAATCAATCAAAAAGGGGGCTAACTATAGCTATCTCTCTCCCTCTCTTTCTAGCGCTGCTGTCTTGCAAAATGGAGTTTGCATCATAGTCAATGCTCAGGAGCGTAGCACACGCATCTCAAGGCAACACGTGCGGCAAATTTACGCGCTCTTTGGTGGCGACATTAGCGTGGATTTGTATCTAGTCAGAGCGGAGGGTTTCTGGGAGAAGCATGTGGAGCCTTGCGCCAAGTCACAGACCAAGGGAGAGGCAAGTCTACTCATGTCTAAGCTGCGCTCACAACTAACGCGCTCGCTTTTTATTTTGCAGCCTTTGGTGCTCTCCAAGGCGCGTCTCAGCAAATTCATTGAGCCGGCGCAGCTGCCCGAGGAACTTGGCGGCTCGTTGCAGTTCAATTATGATTTGTGGTTGCAACAGCGCAAGGTAAGCTGCACTTACATTAAAATTATTAAAATTGTTAACATTTGTGCTCTGCAGTCCATTGATGAGTTTAGCAAAACCCACGCGCTTACCTTAAGCGCTATGGATCAGCTCTTGGTGCTGCTTGGGAAGCACAAGTCGCTGCGTCCAACGGAAGCGGATGTGGAGCTAAAGAGCTGCGCTCAGCTGCATACGCATGTGCAGCGCTGCATAGAAGCGGCAATTGAAATGGGTAAGTTTGTTGCCTCAGTCTTTCGTTTGGCCACGCAGCAATTTACATAATTTCAATGCCCTCGCAATCGAAACGAGTTAAGCCGCAGCAGACAAAACTCGACAGCAAATGTGTCAAGTAATTCACAAAAAAAAAAAACATTTATTTTTATAAAAGTCGTGTGCGTGTCAATTAGAAATGAAAAATGTTTGCCAAAACTTGTTTTGTGTTGTGGGTAGCGTTGTTTTGTTTTTACATATTTTATTTTATTTTTTATTACACTAAATAACATTGAAATTATTTACGTGCGCAACGAACTTGAAAATTGAGTACAGAGCGTGGGTCGAACGACAATTCATATAGAATAAATTCAATTTCAAGGAGAGAATGGAACTAGAGCTGAACTAGAATATCTTGAAATTTATATATAAAAATATTTAAATCAAGAGGGAACTAAGTATTACTTAGCTTGCTAACAAATAGAACAAAGAAGGAGAGAAAAAGTTTAAACGCAAACAAGTTTAAATGGGATTGAAAAAATTTCAATATAGTATAATAATAAAAATTTGTTGCTGCTTAAAATAGAAATAATTTTTAAATGTTTAGAATGAATTAAATTTGATGTCGAGAAAAAGTTTGAGCAAATTAAAGCTGAGATGCGATTATAAGATTTGAAACCGGAATTTTTACAACATTTCTTTTTATTACAAAATGTAAACAAAAGCAAAAATTGTAAATTTAGTCAAAATGCGATTAAATTCTGATGATTTAAAACAAATTTATTCAATTTTAATTTGATGTTTTATCTAATATCAAAAGCTTTTAGTCTATTTTTTCAATAAATCAAGCTGCCATGTTCGCTAGTGTTTATTACAGCAACCGCAACACTTGAAGCTCGTGTCAGTTTGTCGCTCATGTCGATTGTCTTTTGTCAGTTGTGGGTGCATCAATTTATTTGGATTTTTATCGTGACCTTTCACTTAGCTCCTCTACTCTGTTTTATGATCACAACGAAACTGGCACGCGTTTCACTTTTTTTTAATAAAACAACCTCTGCCTAAACAAATAGAAACGCATTCAAATGTGTTGAACAAAAAGCAACGCAACAGATTTTTCATTGAAACTGAGACTGAGGAAACCCTTTTACACATTTTTCTTCTCACTTTTCTCTCGCAGGTAATGCGATCTTGGCGCGCTTCAACGAGGTATACGAAACGCAAACGCCACAAGCCGCACCTGTTGCTGCCAGCTCAGCTACAGCAACAACAACAACAACGATAGCAGCAACAAGTGCCTCAAGAGCCAGTTCCCCCTGCCCAGTTAAGCCATTGTTGCCGCCAGATCTTGGCTGCGAGCGTGCGCGCATTGAGTTGCGGCTCAACGAGATCGAGAAGAAGCAGACGGCCATACGCACTGCCTGGCTGGAGTTGCTGCGTTCGCTGCGTGAGGCACGCGAGCTTAGCACGCTGGCCGAGGGCGTGGCCTTTGTCACCAATTGGATACTCAATCAAGCGGAGCAGCTGCTCAGCCGGCAGCGCAGCGTTGGCGCCGATATACGCGCCTCGGAAACGCTGCGCGCCGCTCACGATCAGCTGGAGTTGGAATGCCGTGAGACTTATGGCTGCTATGCTGAGCTGCTCTACAAGATTGAACGCTTTGCCAAGGAGCGTGATCAGCTGGCCATACGCGATTTGCTCTCGCAACGCGACTTTATGCAGTTTGTTTGTCGCGCCTTTGCCGTTCGACTGGAACGACGACGAAAGGTGCTGATGACTTCGCTGCGTTTTCATCGCCTGCTCGATCAGTTTGAGGAGCAGCTGAGCATTGCCAGCGAGGCAAGTGAGGCGGAGCCCTGTGAACTAAACTGGGCACAGTCAGAGCAACTGCTTGCGCAGCTCAAGAGCAGTCAACAAATGTTGGGTGAGTGGGGAGTTCAAAGATCTTTCAACTTTGTGTTAGCTAGATGTTGAAATTTATAGTTGAGGCTGCTGTATCTTGTTGCAAGCTCGAGTTAACTCAGTTTCATAAGCTCAACTAATACGGGTAACAAGAGAAAGTCGTTGATTTTACATCAACAAGTTGAGACATGACGTTTATTGATTATAGTAGCGCTTAGAAGAGGTTAACAAATTGGATACGTTTTAAATTGAAGTATAGATGATGAAAGAGAGAGACTGTAAGACTTTGCTGTATAACAGTTGTGAAGTGTAGCTAAAGAAACTGATACTGGCAGTATTAATGTATAACAGTTTGTATTTCAGTCCCCAAGTAAGCATATTTTTACTGAGTTTGGAAGTATGTATATACTTTCGTTTTATAACACTTTGTATAACAGCTTGTATAACAGTTGCCAATTCAAACTTAACTTGGTCTCGTAGGCATAATGTAAAGCATTTTATATGACAGATTGCATGATAGTTTGTATAACAGTTTGATAAAATATTTGTAAATAGAATTTGGGACTCGAAGTCTTGAAGTATAACAGTCTGTATAGGAGTTTACTTGGATAAAAGCTATGTAACTGAGTTTGTAGATCTGACTTTAAATTCATTTGTATAACAGTTGCCATATTAAAGTAAAGAAAGTAAGTGTCTATGTGTTAATATGACAGTTTGTATAATAGTTTGTATAACACTTGGCATGGATGATTATGAAAACAAACTGATGCTGGAAATCT
The DNA here is from genome assembly GCF_011750605.1 of Drosophila busckii. Taxonomy (NCBI): domain Eukaryota; kingdom Metazoa; phylum Arthropoda; class Insecta; order Diptera; family Drosophilidae; genus Drosophila; species Drosophila busckii. The sequence continues at coordinate 14,019,699 of NC_046606.1, forward strand.
TGCTGAAAAGCTTTTCGTATAACAGTTTGTATAACACTCTAGTAATATATATTATGCGGTATTAATATATAATTATCTTTCAAAGAAAAAGTGAAAAGATTTCAATGTAAGAGTCGAAGTATAAAAGACTTGAAATTAAATTTTAAACGGAACATAAAGATCGTTCAGGTTTCCCAACAACAATTCACATGCCCAAGACGGCAGCCTACATTTGCTTACAAAACGCTGATAGCCCACATAGATAACCTAATAAGGTTCTACCAGTTTGGTTAACTGATAAGCTCAGTATGAGACTGCAGAGATATAAAAAAATTCATTTTCATTTGGTTGTTTGCTTCAAACATTTTGTATATCGAGACGATCTCATTCCCACACACAGGCAACATCGAACGCGAACTTGTGCGCGAGGGCGAAAAGCTTTCGGACATGCTGGCGATGCCGGTGAAAGACGCACTGGGCCGTGACCTCCAGCTGGACTACAGCGCCGACATTGGCCAGCTGCGGCGGCAGATCGAGGCGAGTCGCGAGCGCCGGCAGCTCTGCGGCGAGCGTGTGGCATTGCAGCGACTCACCTTGGAGCAGGTGACCCACATTTATGGCTACGAGCAGGAGGTGCGCAGTGCGCTCCAATGGCTCAACGAGTTGTATGCGGTGCTGCTGCGCTGCCACTCGCATGTCGGTTGCAATATACACGAGATTCAACTGCAGAAGGACGAGCTGCAGGGGTTCGAGGAAACCGGACGGGTGAGTTTTGAACTCAGAGAGAGAGAGAGCAAAAGAGAGTGCTAACTGCTTACTTTTTGCAGAGCATTTACAACTATGGCTGTCAGCTGCTGGAGGCCGCGCAGACTTTGCGTCTGTGTTGCAAGCTGCCCGCGCAGTCGGCCGACATGTTGCTGCAACTGCAGCGCACTTGGCACAGCCTGCAGTCCATTGCCCAGGAGCAGATGACGCGTCTGCGTGTCTCCGCCGTGTTTCATCGCAGCGTCGAGGCGTACTACAGGCAACTGCGTGAGCTGCGTCCGCTGCTTACACACGAACTTGCCACACACGAGCTTGCAACGCAGCACAATCGCAGCAGCAGCGGCATCAGCAGCGACGCCGACATTTCACCCGAACTCTCGCCAAATAACGAGCTCAGCGCCCGCCTGCAGCGCCACCTGTTGGCCAGAGAGCAGCTGCTGGTGGAAGTGGGTCGCATGGTGCGTCTAGGTCGACTGCTCAAGAAACGCCTCAAGGAGTCGTTCGTGCTGGATGCGCTCACGGGCAAGAGGTGAGCATAAGCTAACAAAATTTATTTTCTCAGCAGCTGCGTGAGTGCGTCGACAGCGGATTTTCACTCAGGAAAAATCACTCAAAATCACTTAAATCACTCGCTAATTAGTGGCTAAGAGTTGACAAAGTCTAACAAGTGGGCAAAGTGTTTTACACGTAGCCGAAGTTTGTATACACTTATCGAATTTATGTAGAGAGTTTTCAATTGATTTGGGGCTTGGTATCTAGGCAAGGAATTTAATAGAAAATTAATACTAATCACAGATATTACATTGAGAGTTATTTGATATTTATATATAGGCAGATTTATATACAGTAAACATTCTATAGAAGTAAACACTAAGCAACATTCTATTGTCGCAATTTCAGTATTAGCAACTATTTTGCCTCAAATATTTCTTATGATTTTTATTTATTTCTTTTTATGCTTTTATAAGCATTGAAAAAAAGCAAAGATATAATTTTATTAAAATGAACTATAAATTAAAGAAAATTAGTCATACAAGCAATAAAATCATTTGTCTACGTCAAATCCGAAAGAAGAAGAAGTAGTTTTGAAAAGATTTTAAAATAAATAATTTGGAATAAAAACAAAAATTATTGTAGATTTATCTTAATATGCAGACTCCTTTTTTCTATATACATCAGAACCAAGTTTGAAGTTTCGCATTACATAGAATGTTTACTGTATTAATTGTCTTATTTCTAAATTTAGTCTAATGTCATAATAAATCAAAATGATCAGCAGCCGCTTTTCAAATTCGTTCCACACACTCAATGAGAATTCCAAGAGACCCTTTGCTAAACTATCCTATGAAAGAACTAATGACACTGCGTTGCCGCTTAAGAATGAAATGATTTTTTGTGGGTTCATCAGTCTATTTCGGTGCGTGATCCAGCGCGGGAGCAAATTGTAGCTCAACGGCGAGTGCGAGTGCGAGTGGCGGGCAGCAAACTAAAAACATATATCTATAGTATACGTATATCTGTTTATATATAACTAAAAACGCAACTTGTCAAGTTGTCAAAATTCAAGAGACAGCCGGCAGTCGGCCAGTATATGTAAAAAAGTTCTATAAAAAGTGTTTGGGCATAGAAACTTGGCTGGAAATTAGTAAAAGCAAAAACGTGTTGCAACCAAGTGGGTCAAAAGCCAAGTAAAGTGAATTTCATAACCACAGGAATTGTAGTGCATAATTATTGTAGCAAAAAAAAAAAAAAAAGAATTTAGTTGACTGGCTGAGAGCCAAGGGCGTGTTTAAGCAATTGCGTCAAAGAGATTTGTGCGCGGCGCCAGCAGCTTGAGTCAGATCGTGGCACTGCTAAAATGTTTGCCAGATTTCGTAATATATTTGCCAAAACAAAAGCTGAGGAGGAGCCACAGCTGACAGTGCCCAGCATTGTGGTGGAAGAAGTGAGCAGCGAGCAATTAGCAAATGAAAATGAAAATGAAAGGGAAAGCGAAAGTGTCAAGGCAGCGCCATTGGCTAGTGAGGAGGAAGATCTTGGCTTGGCTGACATAAGCAGCTCGACGCAAGAGTTGAGCAAGCTGCTGGATGAGCTAAATGTGAATAGTCAGCTGCCGGAGCAGCTAAGCAGCGATGAGCAGGCAACGGGTGAAGAAGATTGTGAAGATGATGATACTGCCAGCACTTCAAGTGTTAAAACCAAAATAGCCAAAGCGTCAATGGAGCGTGATGTGTTAGAAGAAACTGAAGAGGAAGCATCTACGGAGCAGCTGCACAGTCTGGACAAGATTAAAGCGTTGATACGCAACGATAGCGAAACTTATCCACAAAGCGATTATACGGATACGGATGAGCCAACGCCGCCGCTGCACTCACGCACTGCCTCACAAGATTCTAGCACAGATCTGCCACTGCTAACACAATTACCTAATTCTTTTAGTGTACAGGCTGATGAGCTGCCGCTGGATGGCAGTCCCACTGCTTTGATAGACAGCGGACGCAATAGCAGCGCCTCCAATTCGACGCTCAATCATATGGAGGCAGCTGCTTCACCCAGCACTGTGGTGGTTACGCCCACGGGCAGCAATGAACTCGCTTGTGCCGCCATTACGCATAAGCTAGGCGCCATTGCTGAGCTTGCCGAGTCACTGGACGCAGCTATACGCGACTCCACCAGCGTTCAAGCTGAGAAGAAGCTCGGCAGCAATGGCTTTGGCAGTGAGGTAAGTTTACTTGACTCAAGCTGCTTGCTTATTGCTTATGCGTTTTGCCTTGCAGGACTGGCAGTCACGCTCTACCGAAGATGAGAGCTTTGCCACCGCCTCCGAGGGCAATTTTACGCCCAATTCGCATTCATCATCGTTTCAAACGGCCGGCTCGGGTCGCACCAGCTCGTACATTGGCTCGGCCAAGAACTCCTTCGATGAGGCGGACGACTCGACGCTGAGCAACTTTGAAATACCCGAGCTGCCGCAGTCGCCCATCAACATGTCCTTTGACAGCTCCGAGCTGAGCTACTTCTCCGCGCAGCAGCCGCTCAAGAGCGATGATCAGAACAGCGAGGTGGGCGTGCCCGAGCTGCATAGTCAAAGCGTTACGCCCACGCCAGATGAGGCCAAAACGGACAGCGAATTGGAGGGCTTTGCGCTGGATGCGGCGCTAATTAGCAATGAGTCGTTGCCTCGCTGTTCGAATGCAGTGACGCCGGAGGTGAGTGGCGCCCAGAAAGCGACAGCAGCTGAGCAAACGTCAGCAGCAGCAGCTGCTGCGACTGCGACTGCGCTGCCGCCGCATGCAGCCTGGCGACGCAGCAAATATTATGAGAACATTACAAAGCAAACTATCAAGGGATTTCTATGATGCGACCCCGTTCCAGATCCCGACTGCCTGCCCGCCTAATTAACATGCGCCATTTGCCTAGACTATTTGCTTTTGTTGTTATTTTTGTTTTGTATGCTAAGTTTGCTTGCCAAATTGAGCAACATTAATTATTGAATTCTCTAGCTAATTTGAAGCATGAGCTAAGCATTTACTTTTTGCTTTGTTAGCGCGTAATTTATTTTAATTATTTATTGCATTTATTACTGCGAGAATTCCCACATTTATATTTTTAATTTTTAGCATTTAATTTAAATTAATTTCTTTTAATATTTCCACAGTCAACACTTGAACTAATTTATTTACATGCATATTTTATTTTAAATAAATTGATTTCAGTCAACTTTAAACATATTGAAAAAACTGTTGCATAACTTTAGGCTGCCAACAAACTTTAACCCTTACCCGCGCGCTCCATACGTTTGGAAATTAACACTTGTGAACGTTAATTAAATTACAATTAATTTTGATTGCATTAGTGAGCGTGTGTGCGCGCGCTCTTTTAAGCGTTTTCAATTATATGTGAAATGTGAGCTGACACAAAAGCGAAACAATGCCCTCAACTTTAAGCGAAACACCATTAATCTCAATAAAGAACGTGTGTGTGTATGTGTGTGTATATATCGTTTAAAAGTAGAGTGGAGCGTAGGGCTTATAAATACTAATGTGTAAGCTAAATGTCTTGTGGGTTGCCCATCAAGCAACTTTGGCTGCCATAAGTTAAGCGCCATGTAGCAATCAAATCAAATTGCCGTCGCTTCGGTTAACCATAAGTACGCGTTGCCCATTCGTGACTGCCCAAGAACAACAAAAGTGTACAATTGCCACAAGTAAAGGGACAACCCACTTACATACATGTGTTGCTTGCTGGATACACTTGCTACGTTTAATAATAATAATAAGTGTATACATTTAAAAAAATCTTTTTATGATTTTTCTATAACGTAATTGAATTTAAACAAAACCTTTTCCATATCAAAAATTGTGTACACATTTAGGAAAACTCTTAATAGTTTTTCTATAGATTTAAGTATGCTAAGAATGTAAATGAATTACAAAAAGTTTAAACAAATAGGAAATAGTTTAATTTAAATAATTTAATCAAATGTTTAAAATAAATCGCCAATCGAAAATTTGATTATTGAAATTAGAGCATCTGAAAGAGAGTAAGAAGCACATTGTTTAGTATGGAAAGAATACTAGTTGTATCAAAAATATACTAATCATCTTATGATTTCGTATATGAACATAACATATGTCATTCATTTGATGTCTGAGAACCACAGACAACATGTAAAGATTATTTTAGTATCGAATGATATTGGCTATTTCTTATAATGATTTCTTTAAATTAATTTAGGTGAATGCAGCCAAAAAAACAATTAAAATTGAATTTAAAAAAGTAATTTATGCAATTTCAAATAATTCTTTAGAAAAGATTCTGCGTCTAATTTTAATTCAGATTGGAATAAATGAATGCATTCAAAAATATTTTAATTCAAGCTGAATTAAATTCAAAAATGATTGGAATCTTTTACAATGAATCTCAACTTAATAATTTAAGCTGAATTTAGTTGCCAATATTTATTTAGTTATTTAAAAAACTGCGTTGCCAAGCTAATTGACCCCAAATTGTTAGCGTAGCAAACTATAATTCAATAAATTGTAGTTTTGGCGCTGCAAAATAATAACACAAAACGTTGATTGGAAAGCACAAGAGGCGGCAACGGCAGCAGACCCCCCCCACCACCCTCTGCTCTCTCATGCTGTCTCGCTCTTTGTCTTTGGAGCCACACGCATTTTGGTTGCTCAAGTGGCGGAAAACTGCAGCAAAGTGTGTGGTGTGGTGCTGGCAAAAAGGGAGAGTATTGAATGCGGGCGGCCGCATGCCGCATGTTGCTTGTTGCTTGTTGCCTGTTGCATTCTATTAAGACAAGCTGCAGTCAAGTTTTGTGGTTGTTGTGCCTGTCTCTGTTATTAAAGTACAAGCAGCGCTGAAGAGCAGCACATTGTTGCTATTGCTATTGTTGTTGTTGTTGTTGTTGCTGGCGCAGGGCATTACAAATTGAAATCATGAATTAACGACACAGCGAATGCCAAGAGCACTTGTATATTTATGTCATAAAGCGCAGCAGACAGCACCAAACGTCGCTGCGCTCTATCAACTCAGCAGAGAGTGAGAGAGAGAGACAGAGAGAGAGCTGCCGGCTTGGGCAAAGCTTAGCTCAGAGTTGTGAGCGCGAGAGAGCAAAGTGTTGCCGGTTGGGAGCAGCAATAACATCAGCCGGCTTGCTTATGCTCTCTGGCAATTGGCGCTCTTCCCCACTCTCTCTCTCTCTCTCTCACTCACACACTCACGCACACTGCTGCAAAGTGCGCCAAGATCTTTTGCACAGTGGTGCGCGCAGTTTAGTCTTGTTCGGAGCTCGCGTCGTTTCGGTTGTTAAATTTTCTTCGAGCAGCGCGGCGCGGCGCGTTTTCATTTCAAAGCAGCCAATTATATAGATAAATTTTGCAAAAAAATAAATCAAATCAAAATATGTGCAAATTATGTTTGTGTCGAATGTAAAATTTGGCAATGAAATGTAAATGAGTTTTACGTCTTAAGTGTGTGCGTGTGTCTGGGCCCATCAAATTTGCATGCTAAATAAATTAAAAATTATATAGTCTATATATTTAAATGAATGAATTGTTGTTGCCGCAAACAAAGGCGTAGATATTTATTTTTGAGCGCATAAATTTTAGCTAAATTAACGGCTATGTATATTTTAATTAAAGTCACGCATATATAGTCTAGTTATGGCCTGCCCAGCTACTATGTATATAATGCTTATTTTTAGCTGCGCAGGCAAACGAAATCAAACAGACAAAAAACAACAAAAAACTTGGAAAAAAAGTACAATTAAAATAGTTTACATTACGCAGCAAATGGCCAAAATGTTTTGGCTATTAAATTAAAAGCGTACGAACAAAATTTGTACAATTACCTAATGCTGGGCTGGTTAGCTGTTGTGGCAACCAAGGCGTATGCGTAATATTTCAAAAATAAATGCAAAAGCTGCCATAAGCAAAACACACATTTTAGTTGCTCGCTGTATCAGTTGCAATTGATTGAGTAGACGAGCAAAAAAAAAAAAATATTTTGCTGCTAGACAGTGCAACAATTGGCGCATGTGGCAACAACAATTGCAGACTGACGCACATCCGTCTCAGAATTTGGGCTATACTAACATAGAACATAGAAAATAAAAGCTAGCAGCATTAGCATTACTCAATACGTGTAATTTGCGTTTAGTTTGATTACAAAAATAGCGCAGCGCAAAAAGAAATTAAACATTGTCAACAAGCGATAGACAAAAGAGAGCGCGCGACAGTTTCTCAGGCCAATAATGAAAATAAAATTAAATATATAGCTGTGTGAGTGTGTTCGTATGTGTGTGTGTGTGTAATAAACAGGCAACGCGCCAGGCATGAAGTCATAGTTTGTGCTCAAATGCGCTCTCATCTGTTTTTGTTTCGAACTGCGGCGATCTGTCAGACGATCGCGAGCGCTGATAGCGTAAACGTCCCAAAAACAAAACGAAACGAGTGCCAAATCGAACGCGAAAAATCTTATTCTAATGCTAATTTATAATAAATTATTTCTAGTTTTTAAATTCAATGCAATTAAATCGAAAATATAAAAAGCACAACGCTTACTACGCCCACGCCACAGAAAATTACAAAAGAAAAGCAAAACAAACCAAACCCAAACAACAACAACAACGATAAGAACGCATTTGAACAAAGCTCAGCAACAACATGGAACGTCGCCAGGCATTAGACTCATCGATGTCTTCGCTGTACTCGGCCAGCTCCTCGCATAATCGCCAGCTCCAGCCGCAACAGTCACAACAGTCGCAGCAGTCCCAGCAACTGGATGCCTTCAATTATGCAGCAACAATGTCATCATCATCGCCAACGCCAAGCCATGCCACAAGCACCGTCTCCGCCTCCGCCCCCACCTCCACGCTACGTGCCACCACCATTGGCACCGTTGTGGTGCGCTGCGGCCCCATCCAGCTGGTGATAGCCTTGCTGCAAGTGAGTTCACTTTTCTATGTTGCCACATGTTGTTGCTGCAGATAGAGCGCGCGCGATAAGTTGCCAGTTGCCAAGCTCTGTGGCAATTTTATACAGTTAGATTTGTTCGTTTGCTGGTGTCGCTCTTCAAGGGTCGACGCGTCATGTTTTTGCTGCAGTTTGATTTAGAGTCAGGCCTTAATACATTTGTTTGAGGCATTTCGACAAGCTTTCCAATTGCAAGCAGGAAATGTTTTGCGCCACAAGCAAAAAGCGCTCAAAATATGTTAAAGGGCTTGAAGCAATTACAGTGTTGATTTTTTATTTGTATCACAGATTTTTCTCTTTTCGAGATGTTTTATTTATAATGTATCTATGTAAAATATAATAGATAAACGATAAGACAGTCAGTTGGGAGGCCCCTAGATTTTTCCTTATTATATATTATTTATAATCTATCTGAAATATAATAGATAAATGACTTAAAGACTTAAAGAAATTTGCCCCATAGATGATGCAAATTAAATAAACAAATAAATAATAACATATTCCAGAGCTTCTAAAATGTAAAATTGCAAAAGCAAACATCTGTTGAGTCTAATAAGTTAATATATAATTAAGTATGAATATTAATATATTAGGGAAATGGTTTCATGTAGATTGTCATGTTTTATTAGACTCGTGAATTTTGATGAATTTTTTTCAGTTCTACAATTTTAAAATTTGAAAAATTAACCAAAAATTAAAGTTGTACTTAATATTTAAAATTGAATAATGCAACTTTATTTATATTATTAATACGGGCATAAGGTAATAAAGCATTTAAGTATTGAATGGTTTTTGACGAAAATCTCTACTTAAATTACATCAAGCATAAGCCGCTGTGCATCCTTAAAATCTTCTGTTTTAATCAAAAAAACTTTGACAAGATAATAAAATGCTGCGCTCACTTTCTTCAAAATTTATATAATTCTAAATGCTTTGCAATTTATAAAAAACCATACTCAGCTTAATTTCAATAACACGCTAAATCACAAGCTATTGCCATTAAACTTGTTTTGTTATTGTTTCTAAACAAAGCACAGTTCTATGTAAAATTCAATTCACACTACACAAGATTCCGAAGCCAAGCTCAGGCACAAACACAAGCAAATATCAAATATTTGAAAACAAAGCTATAGGCTAAAGAAACTGGTTGGCTTGGCTTATTTAAACCGGCTACAAATATAATTTCCGTGCCAATTAGCAGACTCCCTCAAATAAAATACAAACACAAAATAAAAATAATAATAACAACATCGAAAGCAAAAGTTGTTGATAGCAGTTGTTAAATGTGTTTTAACTCTCTCAGTCTAAAACAAAAGGTTCAAGGCTGTCTGACATCAGCCGTTGAGACTTGAGCGTGTGTGTGTGGAGTGCGCGTTCTAACGTGACACACAAAAAGAAATGTATCTGCCAGATACTTATTTTGGCAATTAGGCGCAGCTGCTACCTGCGTAGTCAGCAACAATAATAATAACAACAACAACAACATTATAAGTTTTCAGTTATAAAAATCAATGAGCTACTCGAGAGCGAACTTGAGCTTCAAAACTGCGGCCTGAACTTGAGAGAGCAGCAGAATGGGAAGCGCTACAAGTTTCATGCCGCACAGACACGAAACGAAACGAAACATTTTAAATAATTATAGACAGCCCAGTGTAAAGGCAAAAAGGTTTTTTTTTATTTTTTGATTTACTGTTCATTCAACTTGCGCGTCTCATTGAAAATTTGTTGGCTTTCGTTTTACTTTGTGCCACTTTTTATTCGCAGCTACAACACAAAATTTGTTGTTGGCCCCGATTTTTGAATGTGTATGCACTCCATGTGTTAAACATTCATTTTAATTTTAGGCAAATTTGTTGCTATTTTGTTTTAAAAGCAACTATGAGTCAGTTCAACAAATATGTTCGAACAACAGAAATAGAATTTCCTTTGGCTGCAACAGGTTATAATAAATAAAGTTACACACGTTCAATGTAAACTGTAAACAAATTGAATGAACAACAACAACAACAATGAAAAATTACTTATGCTTATGCTTGAGCAAATAAAGCAAACAAGCAAGCGTTTAAATATACAAAAACTCTTAAGTATATAGAGTATTGGAGCAGTGGCAAAGCTTAAGGCGTGGCATGTTTTTCTCTCTGCCTTTGTTATTGTTATGCTAAGTACGTGGGGGCAAGTGGGCGGGGCGGGCAACTGACAGCCAAGCGGAAACATTTTCCAAAACTTATGCATAGTTTTGTGTATAGCTTTCATGTCTTTGATTTTAGCTAACAATAAGTTCAAAAATTATCTATAGCAAGTTGCTTTTGTTAGTTAAATATTTGCGCATAACTTTAAGTCGAGTTTTTATACCGCACAAAAGTTTTGCGCGTTGTCTTCAAGTGTCTCTGATTTGTATTTTAATGCGGTGATTAGAACTTTAGTAAGTGCAAACTTTTTGTGGCAACAGCGAGTAGAGAAATGAAATGAAGTTATAAATAATTTATTGGCAGCTACCACTTGAAGCTTTCAAGCAAAAGGCTTGACACGATTTACATTTCATAGAGTTTGGCAACAGCAACAACAGCAATGTTGGCTAATAAAAATCCATTTATTAGACACACATTGTGCTTAAGCAATACAGCAGGCGAAATCTTTAGGTTTTCATCTGTTTTTATGTTTTGTTGGCTTATGCTCCAAATCAAAATATTTACAAGTGTTACAAATGTGGCCCTAATACTATTTTGGGCATGTAGCATGATGATTTTCTTGGTCAACAACAACAACAATAAACAACTGGAGGCAGCTTCGAAATTTACAGCTAGCAATTAAAACCAGAGACGGTCGGTGGGTTGGTGGGTCGGTCAGCTGCAGCTAAGAAGCAAACAGACCAAGCAAACTTCAAAGGCAAGCGGGCCAGCTGAACTAAACTGAAATAAATAAATATACAATAGCTACTGACTTGGTAGGTAGCATGCCACCATTTGCGGCATAATTGAGACTAATGCGCTGAAATTAATTTGGCATTAGTTGTTTCAGCAGCAGCAATTGGGGCGCAAAGGCGTCTTGCTTGGATCTGCTCTGATTTGCAATTGGTTACAAGTGGGTGGCTGGGAGGTGGTTGGAGCTGCTGCTGCTGCTGGAGTGAGTGCTGCACTAATTGAATTTATGGCATTTTCATTTGTAAAAGTCGCTGGCTTTTCACTCGTAAATTGCGCAGACATATGAGCAGGCACAACACTCCAACAGTCTAACAGTCCAACAGTCTGTGCTGTAAGTTATGTGCCATGGCTTTGGGCTGGCTGGCTGGCTGGCTGGCTGGCGTGGGTGAAACGGCTGCAGCTGCGCAAAAGGCGCATTCAAGCTACAGTTAAAAGCTAGCAGAGCCAGATAGAAAGAAAGCCGTATGCCAAGTTAGAGAAATGTTTACGACGCTCTAGCCAAGGCACATAAATTTACGCATGAAAAGCTGCCCAACTACCCCACCACACCTTCTCTCTCTCTCTCGCTCTCTTTCTCTCTCTTTCTCACTCGTTTAATTCGACTCTAACGAGGGCTGGGGGCATGCAGAAAATCACTGTGATTTATTGCCATTGTGATCCTAACATCAGTGAATTTGGTATTTCAATTATGCAGACGCATGCAAATGCTGTTCAAAAATCACAGCATGAAATTGTCCTCTTCGACTATAAATAGTGACGAGCGAGGAGAGGCAGAGGGGGGGATTAAGAGATACATAGATGTCGCCACATTTTATTTGTTTGTTTGGCGTGGAGCGTAGCTGGTTTTAACTTATTTGTACAAGTGCGCAAAATTTGCTTAATTAAACTGCGTTTTTTTTTTTAATATTTAAGAGTTAATAACACTAGACTACAAATTCAAAAATAAAATAATATTGTATTCAGTTGTCCAATTGATTTAGATACAAAGCTCAAAAGTAGCTTAAAAACAAAAGCCTTTATTTTTTCTATTCGACTTTGCATTAATTATTCTGATTTCACTGATCTCATTTCAAACTGTTAATACTTTAATCTGCTTAAAATAAACAGAATTAACAGAGTTTTTCTTGTGATTTATTTACGCTCAAAATAAAATCTTTTTTTAATGACAAAAAATTAATTTGAATATTTAAAAAGAAACCCTACTGTGTTGCAATAGAAATATGTTCAAATATAATTGATGTATAGTTTGTTTAATGAACCAAATGTGTTTAGGTAGAAAGAAAGAGGGAGAGCGAACGATATTTCCTGTGGAGCGAAAAGATTTCCAAAAAATAGTTCTGATTTCCGTTCTGTCGAAAAAATGTACGTTTGACTAAAGATACGATTGGCAGATGTGATGATTGCCATTCGCTATAAGTATGCTTAATAATTTATAATTTTTATATCTACAAGCTTACGTATACTTTATAATTAATATTGCTGATATTTTAAATTAAATATTCAGCTTTCAGATTTAAAAAAAAATAGTTTTTTTTTTAGCAATGTATTGATTTCCGTTCTATTGAAAAAAATTCATTTGAATTTCACTTTTACTTAAAGATACGATTGGCAGCTGTGATGATTACAATTCGCTTTAATTATTACGTATACTTAATAATTTATAAATTGTATATCTTTGTACGTATACTTAATAATTAATATTTCTGTTATTTTAAATCAAACATTCAACTCTTTTATATTTTTTGCAACATTATCTGAAATTTTTCTGCCTGACTCGCCGAAAAATAAATGTTTTTGCAGCCCTAACTGGTTGCAACGACACCAAGAGGTGGCGCTGCATGTTGTCAACATGCTTAGCATTAAAAACTAAAGAAAAACGAGCGAAAAAAAGTAATAAGTATTCTGTGCGCAGACGCCGCGCCGAAGTCCAAGTGCAGCAGTCAAAGCGGCTTGGCAGCTTTCGGGCTGGCGGCGACGTCGGCCTATCTCAGAGACTTAATGCAGGCGCTTCATTTCTACTTAGCGCAAACTGACAAAACAGTTTTGGCACGCACTGACGGATAATCGAAGCCGGTCAGACAGACAGACCAAGAGACAAGCGCGGCAAGCAGGCGGAGATGAAGCATAAATTCGCAAAAGATTTATAAGACGTGCTATCGAGGCAGCTGCTGTAATTACCAAGCGAAGCGAAAAGCGAAATATATTGCATGTTTACATGAAAAGCGATATGCGAGCGATAAAAAGCGCTCAATGAAAGTCTCTGGCAACTGCAACTTCAAGTTGAACTTGCACAATATGCATTTTTTTTAGGCTATCGGCGGTAGTCGATCGTGGTTAGCAATTTGTACAAACAATTATAGAAATTATCTTTCGCCTTGGCGTTGAATTAAATTGAAAAATTGTAAATTGCAACTGGCTGAGGGAAAAACTTGCTTTGATTTGTTGTTTATTTTGTTGTTGTTTATTTATAGCAATTTAAAGGTCTGACATCACACGCTCGCTAACCTTTTGTTGGCTCATTAAATGTTTCTAACAATTGTGCTCAAGTTTTTATGACAACATAGAACAAACAATTTGCATAGGCTCCGGCTCCACTCACAGCTTTGATGCTCCACATTAAGCTGAGTCGTGTGCGCTCTCTCTGTCTCTCTCTCTTTCTCTCCCTCAAGCTAATATGCCACATTTAATGTAGCGCAACGTAGCGCGCGTTAAAGCATTAACAACAACAATTACAAGCTAGACAATGAAGACAACAAAACGCGTCAATACATTTGCATATACCTATTTGTTCAATCTGTCAATTTTGTCTGCTCTCAATCACACACATGCATACTAATGCCTTTTTTACAGTCAATTTTTTACTATTTACTTAAACTTTTATGTTCGTTTGTAAGGTTAGTTGGGCCTGCATAGCGTTTGATTTACGCTCTTTTAATAAGACTCAATTTCATTGCCATTCACATTCATTTTGGCACACACACGAGTCTGAAGTGCAATAAACGCTGTGTGGGAAAATAAGCAAATATAAATATGATGTGATGTGAAGATCGGCGAGATAAGTTTCTCATACGCACGTATGACGTAAAATGAAACACAAAATTTGCATTAGTTAAATTTTAATTAAGCTAAATTCTTTTCTTTTCTTTGAGAATTAGCTGCCAAAAGCTTATCTTATCTTTATTAAATCAAAGTGTATATTATAGTCTATTAACTCTCTATAAAATGTAAAATATTAAAAGCTGGTTTTATCAATGAGTAAAATATAAAATATTCGCTTCGATTAAATCTTAAAAAATTATGTACAAAATCTTTATAGGATAATGAACAGCTTAACAAAAATATTTTTAGATAATTTTAGTAGTAGATAGGGCATCTCAATGGAAAGTATATTTCTATTATGCACTTAAAATGATCATAAAAATTTTGATTGGTTTAACATATGTAAATATTTTTAGAACACTTTTAACTTACGTATGTTTAAAGATTTTTGATTTATGCTGATTCATTTCATAAAAAAAATTTATAAAAAAACCTCATAAATTTCTTGCTGGAAAAATAATCAAAAAAAAAATATTTTAAATTGAATTTCGTATACAGAAAAAAAGTTTTAAGATTTCTCTGGTCACTTCTATTGTTGAATCTAATGAAATTCATTAAGTTTTTAATCTTAAGCTCAAGCTTTAATTGTCAGCTGTCGAAATATGTTGCTTAATCACTTTTTATGTCAATTTTGAATAATCGCAGTTATGTTAGCTATGCTCATATATGGGCATTACAACCTTGACATTTGAAAGCTTAACTCAGCACCTATCCAACAATTCACTTAGCTTGGAACCAGACCCCAGTATTTGAACAATCGAACACTTTGCGTGCTGTGGTGCGCAAATCTTTTTCAAATATTTTGCACACGCCTACGCTAAATTGCGATCACAATTTGCGATACTCAATCAAAGTAACAAAAGCAACTACAGAGGATTTAAAATGTGCTTTGGTATGTGGAGTGGAGTGGACGGGCTTTATAATGAAAGAGCGCTCTATAAAAATAATAAAAATAAAAGAATCAGAGGCAAAGAGTACCGCTCGCTTCTCGCTGCTCGCTGCTCGGTTCGGCGCAATGATTTCATACAAAGCGATAACAACGTCAAGGTAATTTTATATCGAAATCGTGTTCTGCGCACCGCCACACAAAGTATTAATTTAAAAGCCAAAAACGTGTTTCGGTCTAAGCGCCTGCGAATGAGACGCGGCAAAGGCAAATCCAATGTGTGTTGTGCCTGTGGGGCGACTTTGGGCATTATATCATCTGGCTTAAGTACCAGGCGGCAATCCTAACTGACATGATCGTCTTAAACTTCCGTCTATTTATTGCACAAACAAAAGCTCTATGGAAATATGATTCAAATTGTAGTTAGAAAAAAACCATTTTGCATTGCATAAAACGCACCCCAAAAGTAATTTATATGAATTTAGTTATGGTCTGGCTGTTTGATGGTGATGTCATGCCATATTTGGTATCAGATTTCAGTTAGTGCGTCGACTGTAACGCGATTTGTATTTTGGTTACACCATAAACTTACAGCACTCACTGTACGCGCATAAACATAAAAATAATAAAAATTTATGCATATTGAAAACTCACTCCATGCCATGACGACAACGACGACTACAAATTGCAATCGCTGCTCGCTTGGGGCGCCACTGTTCGTAGATTCAAGCTAATGGCACGGTTATTAGTTTCCATTGTAATTGATTGATTACTGTCATTAGGCCAGACGACTGATCTTGAAGTGCCTGTGACAAGCTGCATCAACTATAAATAGCTTTAAATGCAGCACAAGCGAGTGCGTCAACAAACAAATTAAGCCAAGCGAGTGGATGCTGGGAAAATAATTTAAATAAATCGTGATTTTCTTGACGTTTTTTGAATATTAAATTTCGTTTTATGTGTGTCTCAGTTGTATAAAACTTTGGATTAGTAGTTCACGTTAAAGTTTTCTATGCTCAGCAATTTCTGATAATGGGTTGACTCAAGAAAAAACGAATGAATAATATTTAAAAATATAAAAATAAAGTTTTAATGTAGCTTAAGTGCTAAAAATTCCACTGACTTACAGCTTTTGGCAAAACTCTTTTTAAGTTTAATTTTCATAAACAGTTGTTGACAATATCAAATTTAATTTTTTTTTGCCTATTGTATAAAACTTTGGATTAGTACTTCATGTTGCAAGTTGTAGTTAAAGTTTTCCATGATCAGCAATTTCTGATAAGGGGTCGACTCAAGATGTCATGATAATGTCATGAATAATATTTAAAAATATGAGAAAAAAGTTTTAATAGAGCTGCTGAAAAAGCAACTGAGTTACAGCTTTTAGTAAAACACTTTTTCTTAATTTTATAGGCAGTTGTCTATTGTATAAAACTTTGGATTGCAAGTTGCTGTTAAAGTTTTCTTTGGCCGGGCATTTTTGAAAGGGGTTGGATAAATATAGAAGTAAAGCCATGAAAAATATTTAAAAATCTACAAAATTAAATAGTTTAAATAGTTTAGCTTAACTCTTTGAAATTAAACACAGTTACACCTTTTGGCAAAACATTTTCTTTTTAATTACATAAACAGACAATAACAAATATCATTTTGTGTCTGTCTTTGGATTAGAACTTCATGCTGCAAGTTGTTAAAGTTTTCTATGCTTGATAATTTCTTAAATGGGTTGGCTCAAAAAGAAAATGAAGCCATGTATAATATTAAAAAATATTGAGATGTGCCAACTTAAATAAAGTTGCAATGAAGCTTAAGTATTCTTTCTTTAAATTTGATGGTCACTTGTTAACACCTCTCAACTTTGAGTAGGAGTAAAAGCATCAAATACAAAAGAGAGTTGCTTGAAGTCTTAAAACTATGAAAGTGACTCTTCTTAATTACATATTTATATTAAGCACTGTCACTTAAACTCCCACTTAATAGCTAAAAAATATATAAATAAAATGAACTTAAGCTAAACTTAATTTCTGTTTATTTTTAAATAATGACACGACGACTAGCAATAGCTAAACATTTAACACTGCGTACCATAAAATTGTACACAGCTGCTAAGGCCTAAAGACGCTTATAGAAATTTTACGACTATTTAATGAATAGCTGGGACGCCCACGAGTTCAGTTTGCTGTTCGGTTGGGTATTGGGAAAAATTGTCAGCTTATAGCTTTCACTGTGTGGTGCTCTCAACTCTTCGGGTTATGTCTGGTGTGTTGTGGAGTGTGGCATGCGGCATGTGGCACTTTTTCTGTATGTTGAACTGAAACCACATGCGCATAACTCAGACCATATTGGTAGGGTGGCTATACATAACAGCAAGAAGAAGAAGAACAAGAGAGGAACAACAACAAACACATGCGCATCTCAACAGGAAAAACTAACGGATGCCATTACCATAAAAAGCCAATGTTGACCTTCATTGCAATCACACACACACACACACATAGACACACAGTTGGGAGTCTCGTTGTTGTTGCTGCTGCTGCTGCAGTTCGATGTTCGTGTTGCAAGTTCGATAGCTTGTGGTACTACCAAAATTAGAAGCTGCCGCTGCGGCTGCTGTTGCGGCTGCTGCTCTGCTGCTCTGCTGCATTGTCGCTAACTGCGTCTAAGCAGGTTTACCACAATCTATGCTTTAAGCCTTGTCAACGACAAGTTTCATGAATGAGAACGCAGCACATTTTGTTTAACAGCCACGACCATGAACGTGACTCGTACAAAATGCAAAAACATGCGACACACTAAAAAACAAAACAAAATAAAAAAACCCAAAATACACTTGAATATGTAAATTGATTGGCTCTAGTCAAAGTGCTAAAAGGTTCAGTGTAATCAATCGAAACAAGCAGTGCAAAGTTTTAGAAAACTTTGTACACATTATTTAATTAAAAGTTCTAATTAAGAAAAATTTAATAATAATAATTTAATTAATTTAATTTTATAAATAATTATGAATTATTCAAATATTGATTAGACCTTTTTTTATTATTTGATTATTTAAAAAAATTATCAAAGGGGGTGCCCTAACTTTTATCAAAACTATTGCTTGTTTTGCTTAAAGATAATTGTTAATAAGACTCTTAGTTGTATTCATAGCTTGTAAAGGACTTTGGCTTATTGTTCTAGGGTTAATATTTGCTGTGTTTAGAGCGTGCTTTAATTTTATTTATGCTTTGCAGAGTCCCGAAAAGATTTACATCAAGGTTGTGGAACTGGAGCCAAAGATAACAGCGCTGGGTGAAAATCTAGACGAATCGCTGCATATGCAAAGAGATCACGATGAAACGCTGCGTAATCTACAGGTGAGCAAGCAACTCTAAATACAAAATGAAAGCTATTTAAATATATAACTTATGCTTGATTAGAATCTGCCTGGACCTATGGAGGAGTTTGTGCAAAAGGCGGACAAGCTGCTGGCCAGCAAGCGCATCAGCTCGGAGCTGGTCAATGCCATGGCCGATACACTGAACATTATATGGCAGGACATATTGAATCTGCTGCAGGATCGCCAGCATATTTTACAGCTATGCACGCAATTTCATGACAAAATGACGCAGTGCTTCAGGCGCATGGATCAGCTGGAGCTGGCGTGCAATGAGTCACAGCTGCCAACGGACGTGCCGGGTGTGCAGGAGTTCCTCAACAAATTTAAACAGCTGCGCATCGATATGCTGACGGGTGTGATGGCGGCGCTTAAGGATGGCAACGAGCTGCTGGCACAGCTGCAGGAGCTGGAGAAGCTGGAAACACTGGACACGCGACCGGAGCATATCAAACGCGATGCAACACGCGCAGTGCACCAGGTGCAGCAATGGCTGGAAGCGCTGCACGACAGACGCAATGATCTGGAGCTGGCCTGGCAGACGCGCAAGACGCAGCTGGAGCAGTGTCTGGCGCTCAAGCTGCTGGGACGTGAGCTCATTGAGCTGGAGGCAGCGCTGCAGCAGGCGCGGCAGCAGCTCCAAAGCATGTACAGCTTGGGCGAGTGTGAACACTCCGCGGCACAGATGCTGGCCAAGTATCGCGACTGGAAGCAGCAGGCGCTGCTGCTGCGCGATCGCGCGCTGAAGATTACGCGCGCCAAGGAGAAGGTGCAAGCGTCGGGACACTTTGCCGGCGAGGAGGCTTGCGCACGCGCCTATGCCGTGCTGAGCGGCTGCACGGAGCATTTGGATTTGGTGGATCAGCGAGAGCATTGGCTGCAGCAGTCGCGCGACTTCTTCGCCAAGGCGGAGCACACACTGAGCGTGCTGGAGAAGCTCGAACTGGAGCTGGCCAGCGTTAAGCTGCCGCCCAATTCGCCTGAGAGCTACGCCATGTTCGCCAAAGTGGCGCGCGATGTGCGCAACTTTACGGAGGAGCCACTGCGTCTGGGCTATGGCATACTCGACGAGGTGGGACGCACGCAGCCCGAAACGCAGGGCATCAAACGCGTGCTGGACGAGCTGGAGAATCGCAAGGCTTATGTCGAGGGCATCTGCGCCAACAGTAACGAGGATCAGCAGCGCGTGCAACGCGCGCTCAACGAATTTCTCTCGCAGCACAATGAGCTGCTCGCCTGGCTGCGCGCCTCTGGGCAGCTGCAGCTGCAACAAAGCGTCAACATGGGTCGCAATCTGCCACAAGCCAAGCAGTTTCTGCTGCAGCATCACGAGCTTATGCAGGATTTGGAAGTAAGTTCGCCAAAGCTCAACAAATTGAACCATCTAAACTTGCTGCTTTGCTTTTAGATCAAAGGCGAGCTCATCAATTTGCTGCTGGAGTCCATCAAACAGCACTTGGAGTCGCTTAGCCCGCAGCAGCGCTACGATGTCGACTCCAAGGCTGAAGCTCTACACAAGCATTGGATTGAGCTGAAAGATTTGGTGCTGAAGCGCGTCGATTATGTCTCGCTGCTCATTGAGTTCTTCGAACAGGCCAACGAGCTCTCTAGTCAATTCGAGCATCTGCAGCGTCAACTGCAGCAGACGCCCGATGAGCACAAGCTGCAGTTCCTCCAAGCCACCTGGTCCAACATTGCCGGCAGCTTTGGCCAGCTCAAGACCACCGGACAGCGATTCATCAACTTGAAAGTCCGTATACCAAATTACTATTTATCTTTTATGTTTAGTGGGAATTCTCGTATTGCGCTTTGCATGTGTCTGGCTTTGATTTTTAATTGTTATTGCGCTGCTCTTTTTTTTTTCACTAACTACGAGGCCATTGTCAGCTGCTGACAGCTTGCATATTTGCACGCTGTCCATCATTTGAGTTTTTTGTGCTCTGGACGGGCATAAATTTCAGCTTGCAACATGTTGCAACGTTGGCTATTTTCGTTAGCTGCAAAAACTGAGACAATATGCGCTCTGCCTCGACGCGCTTTGTTTATATTTTTAGCCCCCAAAGGGGTGCTCAAGCATAGAGTTCTATTAAAAGCAAGAGAGGCATATGAAATAGAGTTGTAGATTTATGAATCTTTTAAAGTGAATATAATTTATAGACTCAGAGTGTCAATTACTCTGGAATTAGAATGAATAGGCAGCTACAACAATTTAAATGCGAAAATATTAAATTGTAGCTTCAAATTTAGGCTGCCTACTATTTGTATGCCTAAGTCGCTTTATTACTTAAATCAGCAATTGAAGTCTAAACTAATTGTTTAGTATTTATTCAGCAAATAGCACATTAAATTATTTTAAGCTGATTTGATAGCAGAAATCAGAGCTTAATGTCTGAGGTAGTTTAATCAGATATGAAATCAATCAATCCAATTTTCTCGCAATAAATTACAAATAAATTAAGTTAATTTTAATCGAAAGTATCTTTTTACGGATTAAATAAGTAGAAATTTTAATCGAAAAGTAGTTTCAGAGAGAAAGAGTAGCGTTTCTTTTGAAAATGAGTTTAAAATAATTTTTAACAATTTTTTGAGGCATTGTAAATGAAAGAAAGATAAAAATTAATTATAGTTAATGCATAAAATATGTAAATATTAATGGATATGCATAAATTCATTAAAGCTTCAAGTAATTGTTAGTCTTAACTCTTTCTAGGTTCAGAAATAATTGTTAGGAATTTTATTTTCTTATTATCTTACCCTACAATTTCCCTAACTAAACTAGTTACCATCTTAGCTTTTTTAAAGCCATTGAACCACCTTTAACTAGCATAGCTCAGCCTAAGCCTATAATTGAGTGTTTCCTTTATAGCCAAAGCGCTTTAACTGAACATTAGCATTATAAAACTATAACGATCAGCATAAATCAACGCACAAATTGCATTAGCAGCTACTACAGAAGTTTACTTGAGGAAAAAAGCAGCAGCAAAGCAGCTGCTGATTGCAGTTGAGCTCAATCAACTTTGCTGCTGCTGCTGTTGCTGCTGTTGCCACTTGGCGGCAGCACATAAATTCTAAACAATATGATTTGGTTAGCCATAAACATGTATCAGCAAAGACAACGCCATTTGCTGCTGCTGCTGCTGCTGCTTATAGACGGGGGCAAAGGCATGTTGAAAATTAGAAAATTCGCTTGACTCTTGAGTCTTGCGTCGAGTTGTATCCATAAATAAAAATCAGGCAAGCAGTCTATAGATAGTTTGGGTCTCTGGACTCGCTGCCAAGCAGCAGTACACGACAGTCGTTGGCCAAAGGCAGATGCGTGCCACGTGCCGCGCACCAAAAAGGCAAAGCGCAACACTTAAAAAAAAACAACCACAAACAGCAAATATAAAAAAAATACTAAAAAGTATTTGTATTTTTTTCACTTTTTTTGTTTGTTTGCTATTTTTAAATTTGACAAAACACTGCGTAGTTCGTGGATCCATATCTCGAGGCGAAAAACTCAGTGCAGGCCGTGGAGGAGACGCTGCAAGAATTCAGTAAGCGCCAGTTCGACGTGACGAGCAGTTTGGAAAATTGGACAACAAGCGTAGCGGAAAAGCGTGAAGTCGAGTATTTGCTGGAGAAAGTCATGAGCGACAATGAGGAGGTAAGAAATATATAGAAATGATAGACAACTCTATAATAATTTTATTATAGACTGTTGCCAAGAGCACGCAGGTGGATACGCAGCTTTATCCAGTGTTTAGCTCCGCCAGCTTGGACGCCAAGCAGCTGCTGAGCAGCACGCAGGATAAGCTGAGCTTTGTGACGCAGGATATCGAGCGTGCGCAGGATGAAATACAGCAGCGCATACAAACAACGCTGAGCATACAGACAAAGGATCAGCAATCGTTGCAGAAAATCGAACAGGTGATTAACAATCTGCGCATGCTCAAGGCCAAGCTCGATGGCATCAAATACGATTATCGCATCTTGCTCGAGAGCATGTTGCAATTCCTCGAGCATATTGTGCAGCTGCGTCATGAGATCGATGCGTATTTTGCCAAGCAGCAGCAGCAGCAGTCGCAATCCCAAGCGTCTAGCTTGGGCTCTTGCATTGCCGAGCATGAGAAATTCCGCGATCAGTGCATGGATAAATTTAGATCGTTAATCACACAATCCGAACTGCTGATCGATCGTGTGCGCGTATTGGAGCCGGCGGGCGCACGCGAAATCGACACTGATCGCATATTGAAGTTGTTGGAGCATTTGCGCATTCATTTCGAAACGAATAGCAGCGCTAGAATGTCGACGCTGGAGCGACTAGAGAAGATCGAACTGTTCCGCAACGATCTCGAGGATATCGATCGTAGTCTGGATAGTGTTAGCAAGCAGCTGCACGATATTAATGGACAGAGTGTGGATAGTTTGGCAGCTGCGAAAACAACATCGCTGGCATTTGAATATTTTGAACGTACCATAGAGGTGAGTGAACTCGACTACACTGGCAAAAAATTAGCTTCACAATTTTTTGCTCGCTTTAAAATCAATTTTGAATATTTAATTTAGTGTTCAATGCCACAAATATTGAAATCAACGCAACATCAGCGACGTTGGGGCCAAACAGCGCATACTACTGAGGTATCGATTAGTCTCTCTCTAGTTAGTCTCCAACCCAACACAAAGTGCTTGTTGCATGTGGCAAGTGTATTCGGTTGCATTGTTCAGCACTTTGGGTGGTCACCTAAAAAAAAAGCAAAGCATCATTAAATTTCCAAAAAACCAAAAACAGCAAAGTGTTGAGACATATTCAAAAATAATACTACAGTGCGCGTTGTATGTACACACACACACATAGACACACACACACACTTGCTTAAAATTTACGAAATGTTGTCGCTGTCAAGGCGTATGCGAGAGTGTTGAACGGACAGCGGCAGCTGTCGTTGGTTTTGTAATTAAAAACTTTCTTAAAGGCAAACATCTAGTATGCAGTCCATAGAGCTAGAGATATAGATATAGATATAGATATAGATATAGCTAGCAGATACACAATATTTTGTTTGCACACTTCTTCAGACGCTTCAGATGCTGCAACTCTCAACATTTGCTATTATAAATTGCGTTTGACGTGCTCATCTTTTTAGACCCGGTACATGGAAATTTGCTAAAGGTCTTACAAGTTAGACAAAACAAATTGCTGCTTAAAAGGCAACAGAAGGCGTGGCAGACGCTGTAAAGTGAGTCTATAGTGCAATGTTTGTCTGTATGAACGCCAAGATTTCAGCAGCTATAAGAGCTAGAGACTTCAATCTTGATCCGTAGGTTAGTCTAGTATATTCTTTTGTTAGTATAAACTATTATTTCAAAATTTGGATGTCTGTACGCCACAAATCCACAAATCGAACAAAACAGTATGTAAGGATTTAAGGATAACAACGCCTCTTTGCATAAACGCAAACACAGAAATTGTTAAAATATTAAAGTGAATGAATGAAAATGAAAATAAGTTTTAAAATAATTTTGTTTACATTTTTCTAAATTTTTTTGTGTCTCAACTCTCAAGCCTTAAGCTATCAATTTTATGAGTGCGTAGCTTATGTCTCGAATTGTCGTTATGGCTTTGTTTGTTATTATTTGTATAATAAATGTGCAACTTGCTTATATTCTTATGTACCGGGTCTCATACTGTCGGCTGCGCCACTTTCCACATTTTTTATCTTTATGGATTATATAGCCTGCACTTGTGCGTAATTTTTGCTCTGTAGCTGTGTGTTTGTTCCCCAGACATTTGTTTTAGCTGCTATTTAATGGGTTAATTAGTGAGCATTTGATATTTTTGGCAACGCGTTTGCAAGTAATTTATGTTTTTCGACTTACAGCTGCTTGAGAAGCGCATAGAAAAGTTTACCGAGTCGACCAGCCAGCAGCTGTTGATCAGCAATCCCGAAAGCGAGTCCTATGTGAACCAAGAGCTGCGCAAGCTCAACGATAAATGGCAGGGATTCAAGGACCAAGTTAGACAGAAACGAAAGAGCCTCAATCAGGCCAACGAATTCTTTGAAGTGGTGGAAAAGGTGAGTGCCAAACGATAGTTATCGATTATCAACTCTAAAGCTTACGCTTGACAGATCGATGCGGAGTATCGTGAGATTAGCTATTTCTATAATAGCGTATCCAATAAGCTGCCCTATCTACGCGATTCGGTGGAGGCGGGCAATCTGGTCAACGATATTGAGAACTATGTGAGCAGTCGCGAGCCGGCGCTGCGTGCCAAACTGGACAGCGCTGCGCAGTGTGCTCATGACATGAACAAGGTGTCGCAGCTTTACAACGATGTGATGAACATTTTCCAATCGTTTACCAAACTCAAGCTGGACATCAATGTGGTGCAGGATCGTCTCAATCAAGAGCAGCGGCAACGTGAGCAGCGTGAGCGCGAGACACGCGAGCAGGCCGAACGCCAGCAGGCGCAACGTGAGGCGGAGGCCAAGGAGCGTTTGCTGCGTGAGGAGCAACAGCGTTTGGAGTCGCAGCGTCAACAGGCAGCCATCGATCAGGCACAACGTGAGCTCGCGGCGCGTCAGTTGAGTTTGCGTGAGCAGGCCGTGCGTGAGGAGGAGGCACGACTGCAGGCAGTGCGTGAGCAAGCGGCTCGTGAGCAGCAGGCGCGTGAGCAGGCAGCACGCGAGGAAGAGCAACGCATACAAACGCTGCGTGACATAGCCAAGCGCGAGGAGGAGCTGCGTCTGCAGGCGCTGCGCGAAGAGGAAGCGCGTCTCCACAGCAAGCGTGAGGATGAAATCCGAATGAAGCGCGAGGAGGAGCTACGCATGAAAATGGAGCACGAGTCGCGAATGCAGCGTGAGGAACAGGCGCGCATACAACGCGAGGAGATCACGCGGCTGCAGACGCTGCGCGATCAGCTGGACAAACAGCACACGATCACCGAGAACATACGCAAGGATATACAGGTGAATTTATTATCGATCGATATCGATAGAAGTTTTGAAAATTCGAAAGCTCGCGATACAAATTCGTTAACAATTCGAAATATTTCATTAGCGTAGTTACAATTTCTAATTTTAAAAATCTGTGCTATCGATATAAATATTTATTTTCAAAGTTCAGGAACTACTCACGTTTTACACAAAATTGATTTTTATCGATCGATTAGCAATACTTTTTATTTACTAATATATTTATTTGATTACCCATATAATTATTTCATTTAAAATTCATTACTTACTCATGTTTACCAAAGATTGTAAATTATTTCGATCTATAATCTTTGCCACTTTTCTGTTGCAAGCTCGTTTGCGTTAGTACTTATCGATATCATCACAATTACTTCATTCTAAAATGAAAATGAACAAAATTGTGCTTTAAAAAATTGTCAAATAATGCTGTTTGCCATTCACAGGTGAATCAAATCTTTACCGAGCTGCGCTATGCTTCTCCTCTGTTCATACGCCCGCTCAAGGACTCGCTGACGCGCGAGGGCGAACGCTTTGTCTTCGAATGCGAAGTCACTGGCACTCCGGAGCCCACTGTGGAGTGGTTCAAGGACGGCATCAGCATACAAAGCAATGCGGACTACAAGACAAGCTTTGACAAGGGAATTTGCCGTTTGGTTATCGAGGAAACCTTTGCCGCCGACTCGGCGCGCTTCAGCTGTCATGCCTCGAATCTTGTGGGCAGCTGTGACACCAATGCCAATCTGCTGGTGCGTGAACAGGCTGCTGAGTTGCAGCAACAGCTGGTGGCACCACGCATTGTGCGTTTTCTGGAAAGCGGCAAGGCCACTGAGGGCACCGCCTTTCAGTTCAACTGCGTGGTCAGCGGCGTGCCGCTGCCCACTGTGCAGTGGTTCAAGAACGACAAGTGCATTGACGACTCACCCGACTATGTGATTAGCTATAACAATGGCGAGGCCACACTACGCTTCGATGAAGTCTTTCTGGAGGACGATGCGGTCTACACTTGCAGCGCCTCGAATGCCGCCGGCATTGAGCACTGCTCGGCAAGTTTGATTGTGGAACGTAAGTTGGCCATTTACTTTATATATTTTCTATATATAGTGAATACAATGCTGCGTAAGTTTGTTAAACTTCAAATCGTTTTTATTTCAGCCCTGGAGCCCACGGAGCTGCCCTGCTTCAAGATGCCGCTACAGAATGCAATGGCGCGCGTTGGTCAGAAGATTAAGCTGGAGGCGCTAGTCACGGGCATACCATTGCCCGATGTCTATTGGATGCACAATGGCAAGCCCTATCAGCCCAGGGATGCAAAGGTGAGTCAAGTTTGAGTGAGTTTTGAATCAAAGTTTGGTATTTACTTCTAAAGAATTGTTTGAGATAAATTTTAAATTCAGTTTTGACGACAAAATCACTTCGAAATGCATAAAATATTAAAAAAACAATTATGCTAATGTTAAAAAGTCAAATTCGTATATTGGAAATATGCAAATCCCAAGAGTAATTTCTTTGGATTTAATCAATTCAAAAACATTTTGACCATTTTCTACCTAAATTGCTGCATTTTAAATTGTGTTTAAACCAAATTGTTGTAAGTGCTTGTTACAAATTTGCAATAATTTCAACAAATCGCTTGCAACATTTTAAACTCATAAAATCTCATACACATTGCTGGAAGAAAATTGCAAATAATTTCCCTCACCACAGCCAAAAACGAAAAAAGAATAAAACTCTTGCTCTATAAACATAACGAAATGTATAAACAAGCTTTGGCTGCTGGAACAGTTAAAGACGTTCAGCAAATGTTGCGGTTAGCGCACTAGACGGGTGGGCGTATGATCAGACCATAGAACATATATAGATATATATTCAATAGCCAATACATGGCCAATTCCATAGAAATCTCAATTTTCTTTTCGTTTTCCCACGCTGACGTCATCCCATGCGTATTCCAGAGGGGAAAACACATCGTTCATAAGTTGACTATATTTAATTATTGCAAATAGCATACACAAGTATTAGATGCTGTACGCAATTCAAGGCGAAATATGATTTAAAAATATATTAAAAGTTGTCTAGTACACACAACTAGGCATCGGTGTCTGCCATATGCACTATATAAATTATAGATTAAGCAGATATAGTCTCGGGCTATAATGCAGCAGCAGCCAGCAGTGGCAGCAGTGGCATCAGGCCACAATATTCACCATACACAGCGCTCGTCACTAGCGTTTTTCGCAAATTTTCCAATTACTTTTTTTTCTTCGTTTCTTTCGCGCATCTTTACGCTTGTTTTTCTTTATTTTGTCGTGGGCGCTGTCAGGCAATTTGTTTATTGTGGGCGCCATACAACATATTGTATACATGCAGATCTATGTGGATTAGGGTGGACATTTCCCAAAAAAAAGTACTTAAGCAATTATGCTCAAAATATAAATTGTCATATAAAAAGCACATTAATGTTTATTAATTTCAAAGTATTAACAGTTGCGTGCAGCATTGTCCACCCTAAAAGCAATTATTTTTGTTTGCAACAAGATTTTCATTTGATTTTTCATAAAGAGGCGAAATGATTTCATTGCTCGCCATTTAATTGCCAGCATGACAAGCCAACAATAACAACAATGAGCTCATTGCGCCCCCATAGACTGATTAAACAAATTAACAAAATAAAGACTAAAGCAAGCAATTGAACAATTATGCGTTTCAATGCTTATTTGTCTTTGCAATGGAAGTGGCAACACCTGTTCGTAGTTTGGCTTTTGTTGCACTTTGCTCCACTTCCTGCAATTTGAGCGCAGATCTATTGAATAATCAGATACGCCCCCCTGGCGTCCGCCCCCTTGACCGGATATGAGCGCTCACAACGCACATCCGCGAGCGCCTAAAACATAAATAAAATCAAATGTTTGTAAAATAAAAATTAGATTGCAAAAAATAAAATTAGAGAGCAAAAATTAATGCATTGAAAAGTAGAACAGTGAAAACTCAACATGACCTCGTGGTGAATTTTTCCGTTGGCTTTTTTTGATTTAAACGAAAATATTTCTTTTGGCTATATTTCAGTACGAGAACGGCCGCGTTACGTTAATAATACCGCAAGCTTATCCAAACGACGCCGGCAGTTACGTGTTGAGTGCCAAGAATCTAGCGGGCGAGGCCTATTGCAGTTGCAACGTTATAGTGAAGGGACGTCTGCCCAACGAGACCTCCGACTCGGAGATGGCCAGCGATATAGAGCCGATACGTCCGGCGGTGCATATGCCGCTGAAGGATGTGTCCATATTTGAGGGCAAGCCAGTGCGTCTGGACTGCGTCATAGTGGGTCAGCCAGAGCCCGAGGTCATTTGGTATCACAACGAGCGTCCAGTCAAAGAGTCGGCGGATGTGCAGCTGCTGTTCCAAGGTGATCGCTGTTCGCTGTTTATCCAGGAGGTTTATCAAGAGGATGCGGGTCAATACAAAGTGGTGGCTATCAATTCAGCGGGTGAAACCTCAAGCAGCTGTGAGCTGAAAGTGCAGGCGTTGAACATGAGCTCCGAGCCGGCAACACGCGCACAAGCGGAGCGCCAATCCATTCCCAAGGATACGCAGCCCAAGTTTGAGCGTCTGCTGTCCGATGTGCTGGCCGATGAGGGTGAACAGGTGGTGCTGGAGGTGCAAACCAGCGGCGATCAGCCACAACGCGCCCAATGGTATTTGAGCAACAAGGAGCTGCAGCTTAATGAGCGCGTCACGACGCAGGATAATGCGGATGCAGGCATCTTTAAGCTGATCCTTAACAATGTGGAGGCGAACGACAAGGGCGTCTATACCGTCAAGGTTTGCAATCAAGCGGGCGAGGCCAAATGCTTTTCACATCTCATTGTCAAGTCAGTCAACGTGTCCGAGCATCGACGCGGCAGTCAATCCTCTGTGGATTTGGTGGAGCGTCAGCTGTGTCCCGAGTTCAAGGAGCTGTTTAGCGATAAGCAAGCGCAAATCGATGATGTCGTCAAGTTCGAGTGCATTGTGCTGGGCAAGCCCACACCCAAGGTGCACTGGTATTTCAACGATCAGCCTGTGCATGGGCACAACTTTTTGGTCTCCACCAGCGGCGAGCGTCAGGTGCTCACTATACAAAAACTCACACACGATGCTGTGGGCAAAATCAGCTGCGTAGCCGAAAATGATGCGGGCAAGGCTACCTGTGTGGCTTTTCTCAATATCATAGGCAGTGCACCAACTGCGAATAGTCAGCTCCAGACCATGACACAGGAGCACAACACTGAATCCTCGCGTGTCACAATCAAAAAGCAAACATTTACCACCACCTCCACCTCGCAGGTTAATTCATATGAAGGCAATGTGCCACAAACTGAGGTGCATCACTCCTCGGCGCACATTGATCAGTCGCTGAAGCAACTGGGACAGCAGCGTCCCGAAATTGTGGAGAGCCATCACTACCAGGAGCTGCACAAGAGCAAGGACATGAACGCGCCCAGCATGCAACAGAAATCCTTTACGCTCGTACAGTCCGCCAATGGTGGCGCCTCCCCTCTGGCGCTCACCACACCCGATTCGCCCACACGTCTGCGCAAGGAGATTGCACCACGCTTTACCACTCCACTCACCGGTAAAATTGTGGATCAGGGCGCCAATGTCAGCATGGAAGCCATTTACGATGGTTTTCCCTCGCCCGAGATCAAAGTGGAGAAGAATGGCGGCCAGCTCTTCGACAATGATCATACAAAGATAATGA
Organism: Drosophila busckii; assembly: GCF_011750605.1. Classification (NCBI taxonomy): domain Eukaryota; kingdom Metazoa; phylum Arthropoda; class Insecta; order Diptera; family Drosophilidae; genus Drosophila; species Drosophila busckii. The sequence continues at coordinate 14,049,906 of NC_046606.1, forward strand.
ATAAATGCAATCGTGTAACCATTGAACTCAAAGAAGTGGGCGTGGCTGATGCAGGACGCTATGCAGTAACAGCTTCGAATGCCGTGGGACAATCAACCAGCACAGCTGATCTGGTGGTCAAAAGTGAGTACAGCTGTCTAAATTTAAATACCTAAAATATACTACAAGTCAAAAACAATTTTAAAATAATATAAGCTACTTTTGCACTGAAGAAAATTACACTCAAAATTATATTAGACTGCCTTTGGGCATCTGGAATCTAAACTAGAAAATGCTAAATTAGTTAGCTAAACTAATTTTAGAGGATTTCGCACAGCAGCAAAAATTAAATTTAGACGTTTGCTTATCAAGCTTTAAAATACACACACTTGTATGGAACCAAGCAGTGCTAATTTTAGTAGTAGCATCTACTAAAATAATATTATGTTAGGCACAAAATGCATATCTAGTATTTAGTATTTTTTGCACAATAGAAAATTACACTTAAAATAATACTTGACTATCTTTGGCAAATATTTGCACCTCTAACTCAATTTTCCATCTGCTACCAAACATTTCTAATTTGCAAGCGTTTACTCTATATCTATCAGCAGTACATATATTAAGTATACGCAGCATACAACAGACAGTTTTTTGTTTCACAATTCACAACACATTAATGAGCTAGCGAAGAGAAAAATTAGAGCACACATATGGGCTATATCAGACGGGTTTGGACCACCATCGCAACATCAATCAATGGCATGGCATTAAAGTGTCATTGTCGGGGGCGTCGATGGCTGCTCAAACGTCAATGCTCAAGATTTTTGCATATTTATTGATGAGTTTTTAGTGGCGTTTTTGTTTATACACAATATGGCAGAAAATTTTGCTTCTTACAAATAGTTTTTAAGTTTGTAGGTTGGGTTGGTTGGTTGGTTCGGTGGGTGTTTTGGTTGATGTGGCTGATGGCGCAATTATTATGTAAAATTGCGTTTTTCTTGTTCACAAGACTTGTGTGTAGTATGACGACGCGTCGTATTGTGTGGTTGACTGAAATTCAGAATTTCAGAAATTATTTTCACTGTCTACACGAATTACTCATTATAGTTGATCATTTCGACTGTCTGTGCAAGTAAATTATTTGGCGAGCCATTCGCCTGTGTTGCAATGACATACAAAACAAGCCCGAAAACAAGAAATAATGAGCGTGCTAAATTTGGATGCAGCGAACTTTTTGATACACTTTGAACATAGAGCCATTTCATTCGAATAATGCTATGTATAGGAGTTGGGAGATAGACAGACAGACGCTTGCAAACAAGAAATAAAAAGCACACTAAATGTGAACGCACCAAAATTTTTCATACACTTTTATTAAATAACAACATTTAATGGTTTCGTTCGAACTACCTTGAGAATATCATCTCCTGATAGTTAGATAAACAGACAAAGAAATATAGTTCAATTGACTACATGCCTAAAAACAGGAAATAACAATCGCAATTTACTTGGACGTAACGAACTTTAAATAAACTTTGATTAGAAGTTAGCATAAATCAGGTTCTCTCGAACAACTTTGAGTATAAGAGTTGATAGATAGACAGACAGACTGACTACACGACGAAAAGGAAGAAATAACAATATTGTACTTGAATGCACACAACTTGTAATACACTTTGATTTAAAAAAATGCTAGAATCTTTGTGAGTATATGAATTGCTACTGGAATCTTCTTAATCATACAAATAGACAGACATCCAGACAGATTCAATTGAACCTACCTTTAATTTTGTATAAAAAAACCATCAAAGTGTATAAAAACCCTGCAAAGCCAAAAGCCAATAGCCAAATACAAAAACCAACAAAAAGAAATGCTTATATTTATTTTCATTGAATTAGCGTGTGTCTGTCCGTCCCTCTATGAGTTGTGGTTGCCTGTGTTGTGGCTTTTAGTTGAAAGTGCTTTACAATTATAAACAGCACACCACACAGCTCAACATATGGACTAAATATTGTTTAAAACACACGCACACGAACACGCACACGCACACGCACACTTACGCACTTTCTAATGGGAAATTCTTGTGCTTGCGCAGAGACCATATTTCCGCCAGTCTTTGGCCGACGTCTGCAGGCGCAGGTAAGCAAGAAAGGTGAGAAATTGATAATGGAAGTGGAAGTGACGGGATTGCCAGAGCCGACGGTAACCTGGCTAAAGGATGATAAACCGCTGCAGGATGCAGGACTCTCCGAGCATCGTCTGCTGGCGCAAGGCAACTCCTATAAGCTGATCATAGAGCGAGGTAAGAGTCCAGAACTTATATAAATCTATATGGTATATTAAGTTGGGTACAATTATTTATAGCACAAACTACAGACTCGGGCAAGTTTATGGTGAAGGCTACGAATGCTGGCGGTGAGGCCAAGAGCATTGCCGACTGCGCTATACTCGAACCCTCCCCGGAGCGCATGCAGGAAGTGGTCAAGACAATTATCTACGAAGCGCCTACGAGTGAATTTAAAACTGAAGTAAGTTTGCATGTGCTTAATATCTAAAAAAAAACAATCAAAAAACCAAAGACTTGATATTGTTAAACCTTTTCGAACTCCTGAACACGCTATACTCCCCTGTATCCTATCTATATACTCTATATATATATATATACACTCTATATACCATTTGTTGTTCAATTGAATTTTCTTTGATTTTTATATTTATCTTTATAATAAACATGTATATTTGTGAACTTCTTCTTCTCTCATGATATCGACGTTTATTACGTTGCGTTACGCTTTTGCTCATTATATGTAATCTATGCACACAAACAAACAAACAAACATAAATGGTTAGCCCCAATCTTTTGAGACGAAACAGTGCGATATAAGCACTGCCAACGATCTGCATGGCCTAAGCGAGTCGAAAGTCATAACTGAGCATCGTTTCACCACCGAGGCAACAATGCGACTAGAGCACAAATCGACCTACCTAGACCTGCCCGAGCTCACACAGCGACCCAAGACACCAACAACAACTATCACCAACAACAACAACACTGCCAGCATGGATCAGACCAGCGTCAATTTGAAGTCTGGTTATACACAAACACCACCGCCTGTGCCACCCAAGCCCTGTGCGCCAGTCTTGTCCACGCCCTACGCCCAAACACAACCAACACCACAACAATCACCACAACAACAACAGCCAACAATGCAGACGCTTGTCAACACCAGATACGAGAGCAGCAGCAGAAACGAGCAGAAGAGCTCCTCCTCCTTTGAATACTTTAAGAAAATAGACGAACAACTGGTCAGCACGCCACCCAGACTAGCCCAGAAGCCTTTGGAGACCGTAGTGCGTCAGCCGCAAGCGCAGAGCCTAGCTGAGGAGCTGAGAAGCTTGAATTTAATACCTGGCGCACCGCCAGAGATTTGCTACCAACCCAAAGCGGAGAAGCCGCAGCCAAAGCCGCCGCTTATACAAGAGAAAATCAAAATATTGGAGGAAACACAGCCCAGGGAGACGCCACCACAGGGTGGTGTATCGGTGCTGCCACCACCGCTGCAGCTGCAGAGCATGCAGCATGAAACGACGTTGACCAAAGAGGTTAAAGTGGAGTACGGACAGCCCATAGTGCGTCCAGCTGCGGTGCTGGCAACGCCAGCGCAACAAAATCTACGCGCACCCTCACCCAAACCCTCAGCTGAGGGTGTAGCCATGTCCAAGCTGTGGACTCCAAGCGGTGTCTGCGGCTATAGCAGCGATGCGGAACGTAAACTGGCCACGCCAACGCCCACTAAAGAGCTGAATGCTCCTTTCTTGGTGCAACAGGTGGCCAAGAGTCAGCCAACACCTGCTGCTCCCGCAATCACCCATCAGATTAACATTGAGCTAGAGCCTGGCACACCACCGCAAATTTGCTTTGCACCCAAGCAGGAACCGCAGCTGCGACGTCAATCGCTGGTTGAGACTATGGAGCAAAAGCTTGAGCAGAATTTGCTGCAAGGGCCCAGCAAAGTGTTGCCGCATTCAGTGCCCACGCTAACGCCCGTGGCACCACCCAAAACAAATGGCTCCAGCTATCGCCCACCACCGCCAGTGATGCCCACACGCTTCTCCCACTACGAGAGCGACTATGAAAGCGATCGCTACAAATACAGCGGCAGCGAGTCCGATGAGCCACGCCCACAACCACAACAAGCTGCACCAATGCACACCACAAGCAGCTTCAAGTCCAGTGGCTATGCTGCCGACACTGAGGAGCATTCGAGCTATCGCAAGTCCGAGACAAGTTTCTATGAAACAAAGTCTTCGTCTATGACTACAGGCGGGCCTGCAATGGCGCCCACCATGGCGCCCAAACTGCAAGCGGAGCCACCTGCGCAGCTGTACTTTACACCAAAGCCGCAGCCGCTGCCGCAGTCGGCGCCCACTCAATCTAGTTATAGCCAGGAGGCGAAGGTTCGCATAGATCTCTCTACTCAGCACCTTTGTAATTTGTTGTTTATGTCGCGCACTTGCAGCTGTGTTGTTGTCCTTTGTGTCCTTTTGCGTTTGTTGTTGTTGTTCATGCCCTCATCTCAATTATTGCTAACTCATTGCATCGTTCATTAATCATGCATACAATATGTTTTCTTAACTCTAAACCAAATTTATGTACATACCCCAACGCTTATCTTTATCTAATTTTGTTTTGAGCGCTGCCATTAAAAAGTTTCCTAAGTACGCTTTAGTATTAAACACCCCTTTTAACTTTCTTTTCTTTTCTATAAACTTTTGCTTAAGTTGCTTGAGGTTTTTATTATCACGAGTTTAAATACTCGCTAAAAGTAAACAGAAGAGCAACAGTAATTGAAATATAAAATAATAATAATTTATTAACTTTATACAAATTCTTGCTAAAATATAAAAAAAAAACCTATTTAATTAATTAATTTTGAAAAATTCATATAATTAATTTTGCACATAAAACAAAACTCCAAAAATAATTCGACAAAGCTAAAAAATATTTCTGAAATTAAAAACATAGATTATTATATTTTTGTAAATTTAAATAATAATTTCAAAAATGTATAAAAAAATGATTGCAATGCCTGATAAATTATTCGCGCTTATAGTTATAGCTTAAACCGATTGTTAACCAATATTGCTTGACTTGCTTAAAATTTTTGAAGAGAGCGCAAGTTTTTTAGTCTCTCTTGCATTTTGTCTTAATTCTCTTATTGTGCTACTCACTTCAAGCTGCTGCATCTCTGTCTGAACTCTAATACTCTTTGTCTTGTCTACATGTTTGCTCTCCCATTGTCAACACCAACTAATTGAATACTCTGCTTTCAGAACTACAAATACTCTTCGATGAGCACGTCGAGCAACATGCAGCAAAGCAGCAGCAGCTCGATGCAGCATGAGACCAAATACAGCAGCAATGCCACGCCGTTGATTATGCCCAGTCCAGTGCCAGCGCAACGCAAGACGCCAGCAGCGGAGTACAGTGACTATAGCAGTGAGATTGATGAGCGCTTCCGCTCAGCATCGAGAGCTAATGAATCGGATGCAGAGATCAAGGGTTATCGTGTGGTGTTTCCACCTACGCCCACGCCACGCACCAATGTGAGCAATGGACACAAGAGTCCAGTGGTGGTTGTGACGCCATCGCCCATGGAATTCGAGCCAACACCACCCGAGCTGGGCAGCTACAATCGCCCCAAGTTCGAGCCCATTGGCAAGGAAATACGCCATGAAATCAAAACGGAAAGCAGCAGCAGCTCCAAGCAGTATAAGCAGGAGATTAAACAGCAGCCTGTGTACAAGCCGAAGCCAGTGGCTGCCAAGTTCTTGGCAGCAGCACAGCAGCAGCAACAACAGCAGCAGCCGCTGCCCAGCAATCGACCCACCATGTACTACAATGCGGTGGCGGGTTCACCTTTGCATACGGCCAAGGTGGCGCATGAGACAAAGAATGTGATGCAGATGCACGAGAGCACGGAGAGCTCGCAGCGCATTGTGAACATGCAGCAGACCAAGCGCACCATTCACTTTGACAACTCGCAGCAGCAGCAGCCACCACTGGAGCCTTTTCCTTATTCTCCGGCAACTTCACGCACACCCTCGCGTCAGTCGCATCTGCCACCACCAGCGACGCCTACGAAATTTACACCCGGCGAGTTTCGCGAGAGCGACTATGAGAGTGAAGTGGAACATGCGCGCATTCAGCCGCTTTGGTCGCCCTGCGGCGATGGCTTGACCAAAGGCTATCGACGCGTTGCTGCGCCGCAGACCAATGGACGCAGCTGCAGCTTGCCGCGCAGCTATGAGCGCGTCATGTCGCCCATGGAGTTCGATCGCGGACCTGAAATGCCCAGCAAAATACACGTGGATTTAAATACGCTGCGGCAGGAATCGCGTGGCGGCAGCACTGTGACCACACAGCAGCGCACGCAGTCGCTGAATCGCAACAGCTCGTTGCGCCAGCAGCAGTACGGACAGGATCAAACCGATCAGCAGCAGCAGCAGCAACAGCAGCTGAGAACCAGCACGTTGCCCAGAGGTTATGCCTACAATTCTATGCAGCAGCAGGCGGAGTCGCAGGGCAAGCGCATGGGCTCCACCTTCTTGCAGAAGTCGCATCAATTTGTCGAGGAAGTCAGTCGGGATATGCAGGGATCGCAGGGTTTGCGTCCAGGCTTTAGGCGCGCGCCCAGCGAGGGCAGCAATCAGCCGCAAGCTTACAGAGATGAGTCACGTGTCTCGCAGTATGGTAAGTGCAAGCTTCACTGTACTTTTAAACTAACTATAGCATACAATTGTACAAATTCGGTTTGAATTGGTTTGAAATTTGAAATTGAAAAATTGAGTTACACTAACCCACTGTAAATTTGAGACTACAGTGAAACCTGCTACATGTGGGTGCTCACTTTAGTTGCTATGCGTATGTTATCTCTAAGTTTTTATACCCACACACCCAACTCCAACTCTGAATTGTAATCAGGCACCAAATGCGTCGATCCCAATACCGGTTTGATCTATTTCAAATATGATTTTGGCTACGAGTTCGGCATCCTCTTTCCCGGCGAGGGCCACAAGTTTGTCAGCAGCCAATGGAACAGCAAGGGCAACAGCAACACTACACCGTATCCCTTGAAGTTGCCCGCTGGCAATGAGCTGGTCATACCGGTGCAACATGAGCGTACGCCACGCCTTGGGGGCGGCTACAGCTCTGACAGCGAAGTGCCTCAGCGTCATGTGAGCTTTGTGCGTGGCAAAGCTTTGAGTGCGCCACGCTTTGCTCAGAAGCGCTACAGTCTGCCCGGCAATCACAGCCTCGACATTCATCTCGATCGTTTGCATGCGCAGGCGCCACGTTTGCCCACGCCCAACGAAATGATGTACACAGGTACTTGGACTTGGGCTTTGTTGCTGGCCCAAACTGAAGCTATCGATGTTGTCAATTGTAGTCTAGTCACAAATGCCAAAGAATTCGATGCTTATTGACTTATATTGTTCACACTGCGTATACTTAATATTGCTAGGCTTACACTTTGCAAACGCCTAGATGTTTGCTTACAAAGCTAGCGCTGCAATTTGCTAAACAAAATTGCTTGAAAACTTATCTCAGTGTATATAAAAAATATAACTGCAGCTTACATTACACTGGGCAACAAACTAATATACCTAGTCGATCTCTTTATAATTTGCATGTACATAATTTTTAAAATAGTTTAGACCAGCACAAAATTAGGTAATTATTATTTTTATTCTTACCCATTAAAGCTTCAAACTGCTTTAACTGTCAGCAATAGTCAAAAAAATAATAAATATTTTAATCTCTAAAACAGCCTTCAGAAAAATGCCTTTCGAAAAGAATATCATAGAGAGATGCATAGTTTATTTTCATTTAAATAATTATAGATAAATTTACATTAAAAAATTAAATACTATTTTCTAGAGATAAGGAAAGCTTAGAAAAGTAAGAATTGAATTTGTTTTAGTATTAGCTGATTTATATTTTTTAAAAATTCAAGCTTTATCATTACTTTTATCTTTAACTATTTTTTAAACAATAAGCTTTGATTCCTTTACATTTCTTCAAACCGAAGATCGATTTAGAAAAAAAATAATTGCAATTTATAATATTAAACAATTCAGTGCGCATTTCCATTTAAAACTAACTAAGCCCTTTCGAATTTGTTGCCCACTGTTATCAACGTGATTTGCGTGCCTTTTTAAAGCTAACCCCCCATACAATTTATGCATGTCTTAACTTAAATGTTTTGCTCGTTACCGCATGAACTTTTGTGTTTTTGTATTGTGATTTGTGTCTTGTGTTGTTAAAAGTGCTGAAAATGCAGTTGCATTCAAAATAAAACGAGAGCATGCTTAGCTTAGCTTGAAGCAGCTTGTGTTGTTCTCTCTTGTGTTGTGTTAACTGTTAATTGCACTAATGGGAGCTGCTCCCAGCAAATGGATGCAGACTGTTGACTAATGGCTTCTGGATTCATCATTAGTGCCGGACTTGCCCAATACGGAGCCCGTCAATGCCCATTTGAATCGCGATGAGCAGGCACAAAGGCCACCATTATTCATAACGGTAAGCAAAGTCATTAACCTGCAGCGCAGCCATTTGCAGCCTAAAAGTGAACTAACTGAACATTCTGCTCTACCACTGGCTGTGTAGCCACTGAAAGATATCGCTGTGGGTTTGGGGGGCACGGCTCGGTTCGAGTGCATTGTCCAGGCGCATCCGCAGCCGCAGGTTAACTGGACCCACAACGGCGGGCAGCCGTTGGAGTCGTGCAACCGGCATATCATTGAGTACCGGAACGGCGTATGCCGTTTGACTCTGCCCCAGGCATATCCGGGTAAGTTTTGTGTGCGCTGCTCGCTCGTTCAGCTCATTAATCGTACTAAACTTCTACGTTCTATGTCTCATTTGCAGCCGACAATGGCAGCTATGCCTGCAGTGCCATGAATCCGTTGGGCGCGGCCAGCACCAGCGGAAATTTGAACGTTTCGGGCACAAATCGTGGATTTAGATATTAAGGCGCTAACCTACATTACATACATACATACTCGTATATTTATTTATTTATTTATGATTTGTTCAAGTCTTAAAGTTACAAGTTTATATTTATTTTGTGCGCGTTGTGTCGTCGTCCTTAAATATTTTGTTTAACGCGTGTGTGGCACATCCTGTGAGCAATCAAGGCTCGTCTACTACTTGCGCACGCACACACGTTCATCAAGATGAAAGTATAAATATAATAGTATTACTTGTGTTTTTGTCGAAAATGCTAATAAAATGAATTTTGAAAAACGATATTAATTGGATTTTAATAAACGCATTTAAAGTTAAGTGAAAGCTTTCCTCAGCCTGTTTATTAACTTTTCATTTTCTTTATTTTAATTTATTATGAAATTATTTATTATTTTATTATTAATATTATTTCCTGATTTTTATATAGGACGTGAAACTTAATACTTTTATTTTAATCTGAAAATAATTGTTTATTTCTTATAAAGTAGGGAATACAAATTTATACTATATTCAGGATGAAAAATATTATATCTGGGGGTTTTTCTCGTGCTTCTAGTTTCTTAAACTCAAAACTTTTATTTGGAATCCCTGGTATACATATTTGTATATAATTTTCTTCAATTTCAAATTTTCCAACCGTTAGCTGATCACGTCGAAAGCTTTTACAGCTAGCGCGCTCTACTGGCAGCGAACTCAAACAATAAATTCGAAAAAGCTTTCGCTTACAATTTCGAAATTTACTTTCCAAACGCTAGATGGCGCCAACTGATCATGTACGTTTAGCGCAAATACAAGCAAGAACTAGTTGGCAATTGTTTAGTTTATTTTAGTTGATTAATGTTAAACAGAAGTTCATTTTTGAGGCATGTTAAGTGCTCGCATATAGGAAATCATTTATCAAAATCTTTTGTTTTGTTTACCAGTCAAGGCTAGCTAAATATTAATCATAACGCTCAAGTAGTTTATGAAATTATGAAATAGACATTACTCATTACACCTGTTTGGGTCAAAATTTTGAAGAGCTAGCAAGAATTAGGTCAGCCAATTAGTGTTGCCAAAAAAGATTTAAAAGCGATTCATAAAAAAACCAGCACACAAAAATATTTTTGAATATTTTGAAAATGAAAAACAAATGTTTGTTTTAATGCGCATGGTACATGTTTGTGAAAATGAGGGCCATGTCTGTGTTTATGTGTGGGCGGTCAACTGACTGAGCTGACCGACGCTCAATTTTGTTGATGTTGTTGTTGGCTGGCCGTCGCTCATGAGCGATTTATTTGAATTTCAACAATGTTTATTTATCTATTTTTCTACAAAATTTTCAAAGTTTTTTTCGCTTGCACGTTGCCCGTGCAATGCACAGCACTTGCCAAGAAAAACGCGAAACATGAAACAAATGCGCAAAAAAAAAAGAGAAAAGAAAATTTGAGAAAACAGCTAAACACTTGACAATTGGGCCCAAAAGCGCTGTCAAGGTGCTCCAAAAAACTAAATTCCGCCTTGGTCCTTGACACTGAACCGCGCACAGCTAATGAAATTAACAGAAAGAAATGCCAAAGGCAACAAAACATTTTCGCTTAAATGAGTGTCAATGCTTATTTATAGGCTGGCCGACTGATTTGTTTTTGTTTGGTTGACACACTTTAGTCCGTCCGCCCACCTGCTGAGCAGGTTGACACAGTGTTGCCAAAATTGTTGATTCATTTACTTGGTCTCGTTTCTAATTTTAATGGCATTTGCAATTGCGCTTCAATTAGCTGCAAGCTGTTGACTATTTGTAAATTCTTCTTGCCTATTCAATGATTCATAAAATTTGGCAAATTTTCGTTTTCACTGCAAGCAAACATAAATTTCGAGTGTGATAAAGTTTTTCCCACACTGCGGCCTTGTGCAGTATTTATACTTTTTAAAAATTTATCTTTTGCTGCCTGCCTTTTTATTTATTTTTTGGCACATTTGCCAATTTCATCTAGCCATACAATATAAACAGCAATTCGCTGTAGCTGTCATAATATTTTTCCCCAGCTTTCCGTGCATATTTTTACACCATTTTTTCCAACTTTTGTTTTCGCATATTTTATTATATATTTTTATCAAATAGTTTATGCAAGCGCTTAAAGCCTTTAGGCTCTGCATGTTGCGCTGTGTTGGCTAAAAAACAATTTGGACCACAAAATCGTTGACGACAATCCGTGAACGGAAAATTAAATACATTTTTGTGAGATGAATCTGCTTTGTCGCCAGCAAAAGCAACACGCGTCGCTTTTTCAGCTTTTATTCATTCTGTTTTCCTTTTGGTTTTTTCGGGTGCTGCTTTCAAAATTAATTAGGCAATTTTCTAAAAATATCAAAATGAACTCAACACGACGACTCACAAGAAGAAAATGTGTCTAATGGCTAGAAATATTTTCAATACTTTGTAGTTAACTTGCTGGAAACTTTAAAGTTGAACGAATGAAACATGCTGAGCTTTAAAATATTGAAAAGCCTATGCAAAGGCTGAGATTTGTTTTTATATTTCATTGTTCAGCAAACATAATTTATATGCAAAAATAAATTTTGGCAGGTCAAACATGCAATTCCCTTGAGCATTTCTTTTAGTTTTGACAGAGATCTTGAAATGCAAACACTTCGCGTGGCATAAATTATGCTAAGAACCTTAGAAATTTATGAAATGTATATGAAAATATGCGAATTTAGGCAGCGCAGAGCCAAAAGTCTAGGCACTTGTCACAAATAAATAATGAAACATTTCCGCATGTCGGTCGCACAGTCGTTCAGATATAATATAGCCATACACTTGGTTTATTAAGTTATGCATATGTATATTTGGCCTAATGAATATGGATAAACGCCAACAACATTTGATATTATAGCCGATGGGCTTTTTTTGCTAAAGGCGCAATCGTAAAATTGTTTTTGCCGCCCACCCAATATTTGCAATAAAACAGATTTGTGCGCGTTCAAAGAAGAAATTGTGCTGCTGGTCGCCGTTTGTCATAAAAGTTTAGTGCAAAAAGTTAGCCACTTCAATTTATAGCCGCATTGAACATATTTTAATGCGCATATATAACTTTTAATTGAGCGTGACCGTAACAAGCTGCCACAGTGGCCAAGATTAAACAAAAAGCTCTGTTGACAGACAGAAGACGACGCTGCCACGCGTTGACCCTGCCTACATGTGTTTTAAACAAACCAAAAGCTGCCAACAAAATACATTTATTTATACGCACTTGCTAAGACAAACAATGGCAACACACATGCGTGTATATGTATGTGTGAGTGAAATATATAACACAAGTGGAAACATTTTTATAGCAATTAAATGAAAAATTGCGGCCAAGTTTTCAGGCATCAGTGCAAAATTCGTATTCGCACGCATTTTGGCAAAAACAAGTGCGCCAAAGTACTCGTAAATATGCCACGCTAATTGCTATCAAGCAATACAAATAGCTAAGTACAAGTGCACTGAGAGAAAAATGGGAGTGGAAAAGGGAAATTTGAAATAAAAGCCACAGGAGTTCATATTAAACAAAAGTCAGCTTCGAGTTGGATTTATAGTAAATAAATTTATATTTTGTAGGCAAGATATATTTGATGAATGTTATTCTGAATGATAAATTTTGATTTTTTTGTTTGAAAAATTTCAGACTTAGCTCTCTAAAGCTTCTTTTTGCAACATTGATATTAAATTTATATTAATATTATTAACTTAATACTACGAATAATAAAATTTGTGGCTCGGCAGATTTCAAAATTAACCTCTCTTAAGATTTCTGTATCATTCTGGCTACTTATTTTATATAAAAAGCAAGCAATGTTACAAAATTATTAAATTATTATTTCGGTTGTTAAAATCTGTGCCTTGCAGTTAGAAAAAGATGCGCGTAGCCCTCGGTATATTTAATTTATATTAAAATCAAGCCAAACTTTACGCACAGTATATGCAAGCAATGGGAATTTCACAGTTTGCAGCAGCTAATTTGAGCGTGGAAAACTATGCAGGCAGCAAAGCTATAAAAGCCCTCTAAAATATATGCACAAACATTTCCGCATCTCTCTCTAATTGTAGCGCGCACTTTGCTTTGTTTTTACTCCCCCCCCCAGATCAGGGCACACAAACGGACAGCTTGTTGATAATCGAGGATGAGCCGCAGCAGCAGCAGCAGCATAAAACGCCACTACGAAAATCTGCCTCATTTTCATCCTCATCGCAATCGCCGGGGAGCTCATCGCTTGGCTCGGCCACATCGACGATGTCGCTGCGCTCCTCGACGCCATTGAAACCCAATACGCTGGGCTCGATGCGTGCGCTGCGCAGCGATACGATAAACACATTTCAGAAATGGGAGACGACCGTCGAGTCCATAAGCTATGTGAGCACCAAAACCGTTTCCATATCCGATTTTAAAGAGGAGCCACAGCTGCAGTCACAAGCAGGTAATACTGTACTTTGAACTAAACAGCATTTAACATTCTTTTGTTTACTAAACATAGCACATAATGCATAAAAGAAATATTTGTACGTTTCACCTAAACGAGCTGGAAAATTTGCTTGAAAACTATAAAAACTAACACAGACACACACACACACACACTCAACATATACATACGCGTTTGTATGTGTGCATATTTCGAATAACATTTACGGCACCGCATGTAAAATCACTAAATATAGATTACAACCACACGCACCACATCTCGACGCAGCAGCAGCAGCAGCCACAACACATTGCAACTTTCATTTACAGCGCGCAGCAGCGTCAAGAGTTAGAGCGAGAGCGCGACTGTTGGTCTCTAGTGTCTAATTGTATAAACAATTGATATATAAAGCGAAAATATCAAAACGAGCACATTTGGACATTTTATACTTAAATTGCCGCTTGGCATGCAGCAGCTTCAGCTTTAGCTTCGGCTTTAGCTTTGGGTTTGGCTTTGGCTTTAGCTTTAGCTTTACTTTGGCTTGGGGTGTTTCTTCTCGTTTCGGTTTTCTGCCTTTGTTGAATGCTACTGCAGCTGCTGCTGCCTCAGTTGCTGCGCTGCTCTGCAGTGGTCGCTGCAGAAATTTGATGCCAATTACATACATGTAAAGCGTATTTATGCACGCTGACAAAACCAAAGCAAATGCTCCAAGCTGCCAGATAGAACTGATTGAATTTCAAATACGCTTAACAAGACGAAAACAAAAAGTAAACCAGAGGCACTATTTTTGCATTTAAAAATATGGAATAAAAGAAAAAGAAAGAACAACTTTATTTTAGGCTTAGGTGTTTAAATTCAATTTTCTTTAATTAAAATCGAGCTTTAGAGCAAATTGATATTACTATTTTGTTAAAGCAATTCATATTTTTTTATTATTTATTTATAAAAATTCGAAATTCTATTTTTGGCTTTAAATATTATTTATTTAAATTATTGCTCTTACTTTCATTTTTTTGTTACTAAAAAGATTAGAAATAAAAATCTATCCTGTTAGCTAAGATAATAAATATCAAAATTAAATTTTTCGAGATTACGACTCTTAAACAATATAGGGACTATTCTTTTTGCATTTAAAAATAAAGAAGAAAAGAAAAAGACCCATCTTTTAAACTTCAGTGATTAGATTAAATTTTCTTTAATTAAAATCGAGCTTTAGAGCAAATTGATAAAATATTTTGTTAGCGCAAGTTATAATTTCTTGAAAGCCGAAAATAGAAATTCAAATATAATCATTTTATAACTTAATTATTTAAATTATTGTTATTATTTTTATTTTTTTTTGGTTTTGTTATTTTGTATGTATATATTGTAGCTAAGATAAATAATATATGTAACTTTCTCAATATTCAAAGTAAATTTTTTCAAGATTACGTTGCTTGTTCTTCTTCTTTTTAATTTAAAAAGAATATCTATAGTTTTCTTGTTTTTTTTTTTGGCTTCAAGATAATAAATCTCTTTGAAAATATTAAATCTCTGTAGCGATCTCTGCTTATATTTGACAGATCTTAAATCAAAATTGTTGTCAGTCAAATCTATTTAGAAAATCGTTGAAAACTCTTTTCAATACATCACTCACTTCATCAACAAATCGACATACCCAGCGCGAGTGCATGAATAAAAAAAAATCATTTGTGCGATGCATAATGTATCTTACAGTTTGCTTTTGCTTTAGCTTTGCTTGGGGTCGCTCATTGCCTTCAGATGCGCCGCGTCGGGGGCAGCGACGCTTGCATTCATCTCATTGTTTCTCTTGGTTTTAATTCTCTTACATTACGTTTTTGTGTATGTCATTTCACATCTTTCAGCATTCAGCATTCCATACAACATGTGTTGAGCGTGTTTAAGTGAATTTTTAAATTGATATACCAAAACTATATGTTCTTTCTCTCGTTTGCAGTCAATTGAATGAATGCCGAGGCGCGCCTGCAATGAGCCAGCAATGCACACAAATAAACAAGCAAACAAACCAACTAACTACAACTACAAATTAATACTATGCTACTTATTATTGTTTAAAACTACAGAGAAAGAAATGCTAAAAACTATTAATCATGCTAATTAAAGTGAAACACAAAAGGAATTTGTTGAGATAAATTTTGTGTAAATGACATAATTTGGACGCGTACTTATTATTTTTTTGCAAAGAATTCGCAGCGATAAGATTAAGGCGGCTAAACTGAGATATTGCTGACAGCGGAGCTGAAAAGATACACAGATACATATTTCTTTTTTCTTTCTTTTGTATCTCGTTGTTGTTGTTGCCTTCGTAGCGCATCAGTGCAAGCTGCTTGACTGACTTGACTGACTGTCTATCTTGCAGAACCGGCTAACTGTTTATCGTAATTTTCACTGGCGTGCTTGCAGCTTATCTAGCTAGCTGGCCGCACTTTATGAGATACATTTCTATCTGTACATACGCAAGTGACAGTCTTAGCTTGCCCACAGCTGCGCCTGGCTGCGTTCCATAACAACACAACACGAAAAAAAAATCTATAAAAAAAAGTTTCCCAGTGTGCGTTTAGTGATTTATTAAGTAATCTTCTTAACTGTTGGCGCTGCTGGCTAACCATGTTAACAATTAAATGCTGCAACAAGCAACGAACAACAAACAACAACAACAACTTTAATATTACATTGCTAACCAGCCAGCCATATAGAGTCAAACCAAAGGCAGCCCCCAATGCAGCCTTATAAGGCTCAAAACAAATCACAACTCAATTGCATCGATTGGCGAAATAGAAAGTCAAACTCTCGATCTTTCAAGCAGTTTGTCAGCCATAGCTACAGCTATAGATATTTAATATATATCTAGCTAAATTATATATAATTTGCGTTGTGGGCTATGGCTGCTGCTTTTAGCCAAAAATTAAATGGCGTGCAAAATTGTATGAAATAATTAAAAATTAACAAACTGTAATTATAAATTATATGCAATTATACTATGATATTTCTATGATATAGTCTTCCACTACGTATAGTTTTGACAGCTGTCTGTTTCGTGTAAAGTGCATACTTAAACACTATATAGTATATATTCATAGATTTTTCTATACGCTGGGCAATGGATTTTTATATATACTATATGATATTGCTCTGCACAAAATGTTGAAAAATACGTGTCAAAAATAAAACGTATCTTATTTTTAGACAACTTACTCAAAGACCCGAACACTTGCCGAACCACACGAGAGCGCAAGTTTGAGAATTTTTCCAATTTTTCTATGCTATATTGGTAGCTTGTTCTTGCGTTAAGAGAAAACACTTGAAAAATAATTTGTTAATTATAAAATAAAATTAATTTACTACATATAAATAGCTGACAACAATTTACTAAGGTAGGTAAGCTCAATTACTGCTAAATTGAACTATTAACATTGTTGGCCATTTGTTTTTCTTATTAATTTTTGCGCAGTGTAGCAATTTGTTGTGAGCAGCGCGATGCTGAGCAATGCAGCATGAAAAATTCAGTTCAATACGTTTCGCTATGCTATGACAATGAATTCAAAATACGCTACATTAAAATTTAACATTTTTTTAAAATATGAGCAGCCAAAGCTTGAGGCTAAGCAGGATCATCAAGCCAAACTAGTTGCAGCAACTTGTTAAGTTAATTTTCCATCACTTGCTGCGGCAAATAAAAGTGTCTGTGATTAATTTTCAATTTCCTTTGCTTAAAGCGTCGTAAGTGTAGCAACTTAAAAGATTAAAGGCGCACTGTTATTCCTGTTTTTTATGCTCAGCCTGTAATCTATTAGGCTAACACTTGACAACGATTTATTGTGTGTGTGTGTGAGAGAAGAAGCCCCAGTCGGCTGGCCCCCCTGCAATGTGGTGTAGCGCACTTGAGCGAGCGCTCTCGTAGTTTTTCCACAACAACAACTGCATGTGGGAAAAGTGCAAAAATATCTCATGTGGAGCGTAAACATGCGAGTATCTCTTTCGGCTTCTCTCTCGTTTGGCTGCTTGGCACTAGCAGCAGCTATTTGATCGCAGGCACGAAGATATTTTGTCATTCTTCGCTCGCACCTCACAAACGATCGACGTCTTGGTTTCAGTCTCGGGGATTATGACTTGAAACAGTTTGAAAATAGATATTTATAAAAAGTAATACATATACATTTATATATACGATAGATACATATTGTATATATAGATGCGCATAGAGCTTTTAGAAACGAATAACGCAGCAATATATAGAACGTCGCAAGGATAACGCAGTAAAGTAAGGATAATAGCCAAATCAAGTGACAAAACTCTAGTTAATTGTGTGTGAAAAAGAAAACGGTTAATAGAAAAGCCAATTTCGCTGGTTTCGTAACCACTTTGAAAAAAATTCCGTAAGAATTTTTTCAGTGCGCTAAATAGCTAAAAATAAAAACCGAACGACGGGTGCTCGGCAAAATTCGGAACGTATTGGGTCCGCACCCAATTTAACGAATCGACTGTGAACACACATACACACACACACTTGTACAAAAGATGTGCATATAGATATGAATAAGCCATAAAAAATTTTGTGGAATATAATCTATATATATAAAAAAAAAGAAATTTTATCTATAATTTTTTCGGCTTCGTTGTGTGTGTGTGGGTGTGCATTATCCTTACTATTGCTAACAAGGATTACCAAGCAAAAGTCTGAATAATGCGCAACTATTGTGTATTATAAAAATTATATTAATTTATTATTGAATTGAAAATTAAAAATACTTTAGTGATATCATTGAGAGAAAAGTGCAGAGTTGCTGTGCTTTTCGCATTGGAAAATTGTTGTTTATAAATAGCAACTGAAAAATAAGAAGCGCAAGCAGCAACTTGTGTGTGTGTCACAGTGAAAGAAAAGAATGAAAAAAAAAATAAAATAACGAAAAGAAAAGAGTGTCTAAAAATAGCCGCAGAGGCAGAATATATGAATATGAAGAAGGATTGATGTGTGTGCAGGCCAAAGCCGATGAAGATATCTCATCTGTTATATGTAGCTATCTAAATTAAAAAGAAATTTAGTCATCTATATAAATGAATGTGTCTGTGTGTGTGTAAAAAAGAAAGCAAAACAAACGCCAAGTGAAAGAAAATTTAGCAAATTGCCAAATTATCTATTTTTATGCGTAATTGTCTGTGTCTGTGTCTGTGTGTGTGAGTTTAATTTTCCTAATTTTTTCATCTGCAGCATTT
Source organism: Drosophila busckii (assembly GCF_011750605.1). Lineage (NCBI taxonomy): Eukaryota > Metazoa > Arthropoda > Insecta > Diptera > Drosophilidae > Drosophila > Drosophila busckii. Next base: position 14,068,577 of record NC_046606.1, read on the forward strand.
TGTAGCAGCGAAAGTATCAATAATTATATCGAATTAAAGTGAAGAAGCAAATCAAGAAATAAGCATATATATCCAGTGATCGAGAGGTGTTGTTAAAATAAAATAAATTGCAGTTTGTAACTGCATTGATTTGGTTGTCATTTTTCAATGATATATAGTGATATATAACGTATCCAAAATGCAACGACAAAACATCGTCGTACAGCATAACTTTCGGCTTTGCGGAGCAGCAACAACAGCAGCAGCAATACTCTAGCCAGGAGTATTCGCAGTCTAGCCAAGAGCAGCATCACCATCAGCAGCAAAGGATTAGCCGCACTGAACATGTTCAACGGCATCAAATCACTCAGCAACAAGGTCGGTCTGTCTGCTTAAACTGCCTGCCACGCCCTCCCACCCCCAAAAAGTACAAACTGCATGCCTCTCATACGTTTGCTACGCGCTCACACGCCATAAATTCAGCTAAAGTTGCCTTTGGCAACAGTGGAATTCACACCGTGGATTTAGAATCTCCACTGTTTTTCAAAAGCTCACGTTACTGAACAAAACTGCGACTGCGACGCTGCAAGCAAAATTACATGTTTAATAACAAACAAAACTAAAACTGCGACTGCGACTGCGAATCTAAAACCATTCACTCCATTCATGTTTTCATTTTATAACTTTCAGTGCTTTACATTAGGAAAAGCAGGCAACATTTATAGTTGTGTGTAGTTTGTTGCTTAAAAGTTTAGTTAATTTCAGTCTGTTTAGATATTTTATAAAAGCTTTGCAATAAAAATGAAAAAGTTAATTTTAGTTTGAAGCAACTAATGTAGGATTAACTGTAGCAAATAGCTTATGCGAAATATAATTAGAAATAAACTTATTTTGCATCTCATTAAATTGTGAAAAGGATTTTGCAATTCAAATTCATTTTCATCTTGAGAACTAAGCGCAGGTTTCCCCATAATCTAAGCAACATTTTTTAAACTTTCTATGTCCTTAACAGTAAATGCGCTAATTTCTGCATAAATAGTGAACATGGCCATTGATTTATTTAAATTGCACAAGAGATTTCGAGGAATTTAGTAATTAACTCCTCAGGCTTTTTTTTTGAGTACTGCGTTTAAGTTAGGCATTAAAAGTTGCTTAAGAATTTGAGTAATATATATATTGAGACTCACCGCTTGCATTTCTGAAAATAAACAAAGAAAAGAATGAGTATTAGAAAATATTACTATAGTGGCTTTATATATAATATGGCTAGAAAAATATGATAATATGATATAAACATAAAAGCTTTTTTTTTTAACTTAATTTATATAGTTATAGTTATATTTATTGTCTTAAATCTAATTGGGTTTATTTGATATCCTCATTACACACATGTTAGAAATTATTTTATTTGCTAGACCAAATTACAGTGAAAACAGTCTGCCAAATATTTATTAATGCACTAGACTTAAAAAATCAATATTTATTAATATCACAGTAGCCAGTTTTCCCAAGAAATTTCTAATATGCACTCATATTAATTTGTAACATGATGAGCGACAAAATTTGTCATCAAGTTTTGCTCTTCACGATTTAATGATTCAGCTTTGCAGACAATAAAAATACAATTTAATTTCATTTAGACAAATTCACAAAATCCCATTATGTTTTAAATTCACATAAAATATAAATTTAAAAATACATTTGCCATAAGCTGATTCATCAGCTGTGACAAACAAAATATATATTCTACATTATGTGGCACAATCTTATATTTCAGCACATAAATCTAGATTGATAAATCATAGCTGAAAATTGTTAATGCTATTTATAATTTTCAAATCAGCTGCCAAAATATATGCAAACTGCATCTTAGTATATAGCAGTTGTTTACATTTTAATGTTGTCATAAGTCGTATAAGTTAGAGTGAGATAACTATATGTCTGCTTGTGACTCTTATACGAAAAGCCGAAGATCAGTTGCCGAACTCTTTGAGCTTGCGCAGTGAGCGAGAGAGCAAAAGAAAGAAAGAGCGCCAACAGCTGACTTTGACATTTGTTTACATCAACAACAAACAGCTGATCATGGCATTTAAGTAATATATTCAAGGATGAACTTTTTTAATGCAATCGCATATATATATGTGAAGCATTTAAATATATATATTTGTATGCGTGCCAACTTCTAAATATAAATATCGCATTAAAAAAATGTAAACAAAAATAGTAATGAACTTCAAGCACTTTGAATTGAAATAATATAAAATACATAACGACTTAATAATAAATTAATTTGAAGCACACAACTTAATTTTTTTAATCAAGCAGTAATAAAAAATATTTAATTTTAATATAAAAAACATATAATTAAAACAGTTTCACTTTTTAATAAAAATAGTTTATCATTTTATATATTTAATATTCATTTGAATGCAGTATTAATATTAATTGCATTTAATTCAACAATTTTTATATTTAATAACAGCAGCCTAATTTAATTTGCAGCGCTTTACGAATTGTTATGCTTTTGTAATTAATTATTTTATTAATTGACTAAATATAATTTTCTTTGCGTTTTACAGTGCAACATTTTCCAGGTGGCATTGGAGGCCCCTATGTACCGCCACCGCTGACACACGTTTATGGTCAGGGCGATATCTCGCCGCCCGTGTTCGAGCAGATCTTTAAGAACGCACGCTTCGCCCAGGGCGGCAACGCTCTCTTTGAGGGCCGCCTGCGTGGCAATCCCAAGCCATTCGTGACTTGGACTCGAAAAGGCGCACCACTTCTCGAGTCGCAAAAGTTTCGCATGAGCTACAACGAGGCCACCGGCGACGTTTCGCTGCTGATCAATCAGATCGGACCCGGCGACGAGGGCGAGTACACTTGCACCGCTCGCAATCAGTACGGCGAGGCCATTTGCAGCGTCTACATTCAACCGGAGGGCGCACCAATGCCGGCGCTGCAGCCCATACAGAATCTGGAGAAGAACATCTACTCCAATGGCTATAGCTATACGTCCATTGAGGAGGAGTTCCGCGTGGACACCTTCGAGTATAGACTGCTGCGTGAGGTGTCGTTCCGTGAGGCGATCACACGTCGCTCCAACTACGAACAGGATGTGCAGCTGTCCCATGAGCTGGATCGCTCTTTGGGTCCCGCGCATGCACCGCAAATTGCGCAAAAGCCACGCAGCTCCAAGCTGATCGAGGGCGCCGATGCTGTCTTTACCGCACGCGTCGGCTCCAATCCCAAGCCGCGTCTGACCTGGTTCCACAATGGTCAGCGCCTGGTGGCGTCGCAAAAGTACGAGATCTCTTATTCGAGTGGCGTGGCCACGTTGCGCGTCAAGCAAGCCACTGCCAAGGATGGCGGCCACTATACGCTGCTGGCCGAGAATCTCCAAGGCTGCGTTGTCTCCTCCGCCGTGCTGGCTGTAGAGCCTGCGGCCGAGACTAGCTACGAACCCAAGCCTGTGGACTTCATGGCCGAGCAGCTGGAGGCGGGCAAAGCATTGCCGCCCACTTTTGTTAAGACCTACATGGATCGCGAGATCACCGAAGGCCGCATGACGCGTTTTGACTGTCGCGTAACCGGAAATCCCTATCCCGAGGTTTTCTGGTTTATCAATGGACGTCAAGTGCGCGATGATGCTTCGCACAAAGTGCTGGTCAACGAGTCTGGCAGCCATTCGCTCATGATAACCAATGTGAGCCGCATGGATGCCGGCGCTGTGCAGTGTCTGGCCCGCAACAAGGCGGGCGAGGTTGCCATCGAGGCGCAGCTTCATGTGCTGGAGAAGGAGCAAGTTGTCGCACCACAATTTGTGCAACGCTTCAGCACCATGACTGTGCGCGAGGGCGAACCCATTAGCATGAGCGCCAATGCCATTGGCACTCCTGTGCCACGCATCACCTGGCAAAAGGATGGCCAGCAAATCTCGTCAAATCCCGAACGATTTGTGGGCATTGATGGCGGCGCCACCTGCCTGGAGATACCGCAGGCCAAGGCTACCGATGCTGGCTGGTACCAGTGCACCGCACAAAATATTGCCGGTTCCACCGCGAACCGTGCCCGACTCTATGTCGAAGTTCCCAGAGATCAACCAAGTCAAGAACAAAGACGTCTCAATCTACCAAGACCAACAAAAGTTATCGAGCCTGAGTAAGTGTAAAATACACAAGCTTTCGATCTTTTCTAGGCAGGCAGCAATACGGGGAGATTTATCAAATTTTCACACAAATTAAATTAAAATTCACTTTAACTTTATATAAATATAAACTGAATATTAATTAGGGATTGGTTTCATCAGAACAGAAATGTTCAGGGACCCATGAATAACAGCCTATAAAAATTCTAAAATGTCCATTAAATAGGAAGATTGTATCAAATTTGTTTATCAAACGTATTATTCAATTACTATCAGAAATTGTTCCCATTATAAGAACTTAAATTATCAAATATTCTTTAAAGAACGTTGTGAAAAATGTATATAGAGCTTAGAGACAATATAGATAAATATATAGTATTCAAATGAATTAGTTAAACTCATTAATATCTTTTTACAATGTATTTGATAACTTAATTTTATTTAGCAACGAAAAAAATATTCAAAAAATAAAAACTTAGGTATTTAGAAATTTAAATAGATTTGGCTCAATTATTTAGCTTTTACTTTTGTTGCGAGTATTAAAGAAAGCCCAGTCAGGTCTATTATTAAATTATGTAGCATTTGTTGAAAAGGATTTTAATAATGTTGGCCCAGTCAGGCCTATTATTAAATTATGTGGCATATGTTGAAAAGGATTTTAATAATGTTGGCAATTTATTTAACAATTTTCCCCTTTATTTTTGCAGACCAATTCCTGGTCCAGAAATTATTTATTTACGTCATGTGGAGCGCGCTAAGCCACATTTGCGACCTGGCGAGGAGGATCGTGTGTATCCGCCGCCGCAGTTCATCATACCGCTGCAGAATGTGCAGCAGACCGAGGGTGCTCGCGTGCATATGGAGGCACGCATCGATCCTGTTGGTGATCCCAGCATGGTCGTTGAATGGTTCCTCAATGGACGTCCGCTGGCAGCCAGTAAGTCAACTAACCCACCCTCAACAACAGCTGAGTCACTCAACTAATCTTGCATTTACTTTCTTTAGGTGCACGCGCCACATCCGTGTTCAAGTTTGGCTACATTGCGCTGGATCTGCTGAGCATTATGTCCCACGATGCCGGCGAGTACATGTGCCGTGTGAGCAATGCCAGCGGTGTGGCCGAATCGCGCGCCATTTTGTCGGTGGTGCAGCGTCCTGGCATCGAGCAGACGTCGCAGAATCCCAACAGCTTGCAGCAGATCAGTCAGCTGGAGGATTACTCACGCTATTCGCGCCAGGAGAGCACCGACGAGCAGCTGAATCAGGCGCCACAGTTTATACGTCCGCTGCGTGACTTGGGCGAGTTCGAGGAGGGCAAGAACGTGCACTTTGAGGCGCAGGTTACGCCCGTCAACGATCCCAGCATGCGCGTGGAGTGGTACAAGGATGGCCTGGCCATTACCGCCAGCTCGCGCATCACTGCCATCTTCAACTTTGGCTATGTCTCCCTTAACATCTTGCACCTGAGAGCCGAAGATGCGGGCACCTACACGGTGCGTGCAGTGAATCGCATGGGCGAAGCTGTCAGCCAGTCCAACATACGTGTGCACTCGCGCTCCCAAGTCACCGCCGATCTGGGCATACCGGAGCAGCAGCGCTACATCCAGGGCATTGAGCAGCTGGAGGACTATCGCATGTCGCAGCAGCGTCGCCACGTCCAGGAGGCGCCCGAGGCCATTGCGCCACCACAATTCAAGACACCCATACAAAACCAATTGGATCTGCGTGAGCATGCGCATGCGCATTTCGAGGCGCGCCTCGAACCCATTGGTGACTCCACCATGCGCGTGGAGTGGCTCAAGGATGGGCAACCATTGGAGGCCAGCTCACGCATCACCACCTATCATAACTTTGGCTACGTGGCGCTCACCATTAAGCAGCTGACAGTCTATGATGCCGGCACTTATACCTGCCGTGCCTACAATGCCATGGGCCAGGACACCACTGTGGCCCAACTGACTGTTGTCTCCAAGAAGGATGAGATTGTCTCCGAGAGCCAGCATCCAGGTGGCTTGCAAAAGATTCAGCATCTGGAGGACTCTTCGCGCTATGGACGTCGCGAGGAGGAGGAAACGTCTATTACACAGGCGCCGCGTTTCTTGGGTCCCATGAAGGGCACCACCAAAATTCTGGAGGGTCAACGCGCTCACTTCGAGGCTCGCGTCGAGCCCCAAAGCGATTTGGGCATGGTGATTGAATGGTATCACAATGGACGCTCCATTACTGCCGCCAATCGCATACAGACCTACTACGACTTTGGCTACGTCGCCCTGGATATATCGCAGGTGCGCGCCGAAGACGCTGGTCTTTACCAGGTGGTGGCTAGAAACAAGCTAGGTGAAGCTCAGTTGCAAGCAACGATGGTAGTCGAAAGTAAGTACAAACAATTTATATTTCACGATCAGGGATAGCAAATTCGAGTTAAGAGTTTAAGAAAATTAAACCCGTTAGTTTCTTTAATGATCGAAAATCTCTTTAACATGATATTTAATTGAAATAGTTGATTTAGTTATATTCAATGCTCAGAACTAATTTGAATTCGCTCTTTACAGCTCGTTCCAGCATCGACACATCTAGCATGCATCGCGGTCTCTACGAGAAGACACAGAACCTAGAGAACAAGCCCTTCGTGGAGCCCCAGTACGACATTGAGGAGATTTCCAAGTCGAAGCCAGTGTTTGTGCAGCCCTTGACCGATCCCAAGCCCATACACGATGGCAAGAATATTCATTTGGAGTGCCGTCTCGAGCCCATGGGCGATCCCACCATGCGCGTGGAATGGTTCCACAATGGACGTCCCGTCACTGTGGGCTCGCGTTTCCGCACCTACTACGACTTTGGTTTCGTAGCCCTGGACATAATTCAAGCTTCCGCAGCCGATTCCGGCGAATACACTTGTCGTGCCACCAATCACTTGGGCACTGCCCATACCTCCGCCTGCGTGCGTGTAATTGATCGCACGGATGTGGTGACCGAGACGCAGAACGAGCAGTCGCTGGAGCAGATTCAGCTGCTCGAGGATTCGCGTCGTCGCCAGCATCGCGAGGAGGACATTACTGTAATGCAGGCACCGCAATTCACTCGTGCCCTGCACAACATCGAGACAATGGAGGGCACCAATGTTCATCTGGAGTGCCGCCTGCAGCCCGTGGGCGATCCCAGCATGCGCATTGAATGGTTTGTCAATGGCAAACCTGTGAAGACGGGTCATCGCTTCCGTCCCGCATATGAATTCGATTACGTGGCCTTGGATCTGTTGGGTTGTTATGCCATCGATTCGGGTGTCTACACCTGCCAGGCACGTAATCAACTGGGCGAGGCCGTCACCTCTTGCTCGGTGCGCATCATTGGCAAAAACGATTTCATCGATTCGCAAACCCAAAACGAGTCGGGCCTGCAGAAGATTCAATATCTGGAGGATACATCGCGCTATCGTCGCAATGAGTTTGTCGACGAGGTTGTCAACATTCGTCCACGCTTCCTCACCCAGCCCAAGAGCTTGACCAACACTCGCGAGGGTGCTCACGCTCACTTTGAGTGCAAGATTGAACCCGTTACCGATCCGAATCTGAAGGTGGAGTGGTTCAAGAACGGTCGCCCTATTACTGTGGGTCATCGTTTCCGTCCCATTCATGACTTTGGCTATGTGGCCTTGGACATTGTGGGTCTGATTGCCGAGGACTCTGGTGTCTACACCTGCCGTGCTGTCAATCTCATTGGCTCCGATGAAACCCAAGTGGAGCTGCAATGCCGCAGCGGCGAGCAAATTGTCACTGTTACCCAAAACGAAGCGGGTCTGGAGCAGATTCACTATCTGGAGGATCGCTCACGCTACAGCCGCCGCGAGGAAGTCGATGAGAGCACCAAGCAGGCGCCTGTGTTCACCACCTCGCTGAAGAACGTGGAGATCAAGGAGAATCAACGCGCTCACTTTGAGTGCCGCTTGATTCCCGTTTCTGATCCCTCCATGCGTGTGGAATGGTATCACAATAACTTGCCCTTGAAGTCCGGCTCACGCTTTACTGAAACCAGCAACTTTGGTTTTGTAGCCCTGGACATTATGTCCACTTTGCCGGAGGATGCAGGCACCTACACTTGCCGTGCCTACAATGCCGTGGGTGAGGCCATTACCTCAGCCGTCGCAGTGGTGCATACCAAGAAGTCGATCTACCTGGAGTCCCAGCACGAGACTGCCCTGCCGCGTCTGCAGCATCTGGAGGATGGCTCCAAGCGTCAGCGCATTAGCGTGCAGGATGAGTTTGTCTCACAGGCTCCGGTGTTCACCATGCCCGTGCGGGATGTGCGCGTGGCCGAGAACCAGGCCGTGCACTTTGAGGCGCGCCTCATTCCCGTGGGTGATCCCAAGCTCACGGTGGAGTGGCTGCGCAATGGCCAGCCCATTGAGGCCTCCAATCGCACCACCACCATGCACGACTTTGGCTATGTGGCTCTCAACATGAAGTATGTGAATCCCGAGGATTCTGGCACCTACACTTGCCGCGCTGTCAACGATCTGGGTCAGGCAGTTACCTCCGCTTCACTCATTGTGCAATCCAAGACAGCCATCCAAATGGAAACGCAGCACGAAGCTGCCATGCATAAGATTCATCAGCTGGAGGATCATACCAAGTATCAGCGTCGCGAGGAGGAGGAGTACACTGTCACCACTGCGCCCATGTTTGTCACCAAGCTCATTGGTCCCAGCAATCTGGTTGAGGGCCAAAGCGCCCACTACGAGTGCCGCATTGAGCCCTATCCCGATCCGAATCTGAAGGTTGAGTGGCTGCACAATGGCAAACCACTGAGCACTGGCCATCGCTTCCGCACCACCTATGACTTCGGCTTTGCCGCTTTGGATATCCTTACTGTCTATGCTGAGGATAGCGGTGAATACACTTGCCGTGTCACCAACAATTTGGGACAAGCGATCAACTCGATTGTCTTGAGCGTCACCTCACGTTCCTCGATCATACACGAGACGCAGCATGAGGAGGCGTTGACCAAGATCCAGCATCTGGAGGATGCTTCACGCTTCCAACGCAAGACCGACGAGGAGCAATTCCATGCCGAGCGTCCACAGTTCGGACGCCCACTGCGCAATGCCAAGGTCAATGAGGGCAAGCCCGTGCATCTGGAGGCCACTCTCATACCTGTCAATGATCCCACCATGAAGGTGGAATGGTATTGCAATGGCACTCCCATTCAAACTGGTCATCGCTTCAAGACCACTTACGATTTCGGTTTCGTTGCCTTGGATATTCTGTATGCCCATGCCGAAGATACCGGCACCTACATGTGCAAGGCCAAGAATGCCGTTGGAGAAGCTGTCACGACTTGTGCTGTAAACGTAACAGGTAAGTCTATTCTATAGCTTAAGTGGATTCAAAACAGATACTACAAACTAAAAATTATGAAATTCTCTCAAACCCTTCTCGAGTTATATGCGTTCATACTAAGAGCATTTTTTTTCTCATGCTGCAGCAAACAAGACACTGGATCTGGACACACTCGATATTCAGCGCTTGGAGAAGATTCGTCAGCTGGAGAACTATGCGCCGCCTGTTAAGGCCGAAGTGGAGGAGAAGGGCTCGAAGCCTATTTTCCTCACACCGCTGAGCAATCTGGAGCATCTGAAGGAGGGCGAACACGCTCATCTCGAGTGCCGTGTGGAGCCCATTAACGATGCCAATCTGAAGATCGAATGGTTCTGCAATGGCAAACAATTGCCCACGGGTCATCGTTATCGCACCACGCACGACTTTGGCTACGTTGCCCTGGATATCCTCTATGTTTATGGCGAGGATACGGGCACCTACATGTGCAAGGCCACCAATCTGCTGGGCGAGGCTGTAAATACATGCAATGTGCGTGTGTTGAATCGCCGCAGCATGATCTTGGACACTCAACATCCCGATGCGCTTGAGAAGATTCAGAAGTTGGAGTCCAAGGTGGTCACCACCCGCACTGAAGTGGGCGATCATCCTATTGGACCGCCTCACTTCACCGCCGAGCTGCGTGGCTCCACGGAGATTTACGAGGGACAGACGGCGCACTTTGAGGCGCAGGTCGCTCCCGTGCATGATCCCAATCTGCGCATTGAGTTCTATCACAATGGCAAGCCTTTGCCTTCGGCCGCTCGCTTCCATATCACCTTTGATTTTGGTTATGTGAGCTTGGACATTACTCACGCCGTAGCCGAGGATGCGGGTGAGTATTCAGTGCGTGCCGTTAATGCATTGGGACAAGCTGTGTCCGCCACCCAGTTGCGTGTGATTCCTCGTGGCAGCATCATTTCGGACACGCAGCATCCCGAGGGATTAGAGAAAATCCGCAAGCTGGAGTCGACGGCGCCACATCAGCGCCAGGAACCAGAAACTCCTGGCACACGCCAACGTCCCGTGTTCACGCAGCCACTGCAGAACATTGACCGCATCAATGAGCACCAGACGGCGCACTTTGAGGCACGTCTCATTCCCGTGGGTGATCCCAACCTGAAGGTGGAATGGTATCGCAACGAGAAACTGATTGAGGACAGCTCACGCATCACCAAGCAGCATGACTTTGGCTTTGTCTCCTTGGACATTGCGCATATACGCAAGGAGGATGAGGGCGTCTACATGTGTCGTGCCGTCAATCCTCTGGGTGAGGCTGTTACCACCGCCTCCATGCGTGTGGTCACCGAGGCGAGCATCCAAATGGACACTCAGCATCCGGACAGCATACCGCGCATCCATCAGCTAGAGAAGCCACTGGCACCGCTGCCCAGCGAGCCGGAGCGTCACTTCGAGAAGCCAATCTTCACGCAGCTTCTGACGGGTCCGTCCGAGTTGTGGGAGGGCGCGCATGCGCACTTTGAAGCGCGTGTGGTGCCTGTGGGCGATCCATCACTCAAGTTCGAGTGGTTCATCAATGGCGTGGAGCTGCAAATGGGCTCCAGACTGCGCACCACCCACGACTTTGGCTTTGTTACTCTGGACATTGCTGCAGTGGTGCCTGAGGATGCGGGTGTTTACATGTGCCGCGCCTACAATGCCGCTGGCGAGGCGGTGTCCTCCACTGCCATGAAGGTCAAGACCCGCTCGAACATTGATGGTCAGCCTTTGATACCAGAGAGCTGGGAGGCAATTCGTCTGAAGGAGGCGGCCATGAACCGCGTACCCGAAATGTTTGTGGACTCGACGCCTCAACAGGCGCCCGTGTTCACTACGCATCTGCAGAGCTACGACAAGTTGCACGAGGGTCAGCATGTACATCTGGAGGCGCAAGTGGAGCCACGCGCGGATCCCAATCTGCGCATTGAGTGGTTCAAGAACGGCATCTCTCTGACCACCGGTTCACGCATCCGCAGCACCTTCGACTTTGGTCTGGTTACTCTCTCCATCAATGGACTGCGCGAGGATGACTCTGCCATCTACACTTGCAAGGCTAGCAACCAGGTGGGCGAGGCTGTTTCCACCTCCTCGCTGAAGATTGAAGATCGCCATTGGCTGCATGCCGAGTCACTGCATCCAGACTCTTTGCCACGCATTGGACAACTGGAAGCACCCAAGGCGCAACGTCCCGAGGCACCCGAGCCTACCTATGAGACGCCTGTGTTCATTACCCATCTGAACAATCTAGAGTGCAAGGAGAACGACAATGTGCGCTTCGAGTGCAATGTGGAGCCAGCGCGTGATCCCACCATGAAGATCGAATGGTATTACAATGGCAAGCCACTGCAGGCTGCCGCCAAGTGCAAGTCCATCTATGACTTTGGCTACTGTGCTCTGGACATGAGCAACACCTACGCGGAGCAGAGCGGCGTCTACACCTGCAAGGCCATTAATAGCAAGGGATCCGCTACCACCTCAGGCACGCTCAAGTGCACTGGTGGTCAGACCATGTTCCTGGATACGCAACATCCACAGGGCGTCAGCGGTTTGGAGGCTGTGCAGGAGACTGAGGAGGCCATGGCCAATCGTCAAGCGAGCAAGCCCAGCAAGCCAGAGACGCAGTATCCACCACCAGTATGGACACGCCCACTCCAACAGGAGTTCCATTTGGCTGAGGCACAACCCATACACTTGGAAGCGAATGTGGAGCCCAAGGAGGATCCTAATCTATTCATTGAATGGTACTTCAACGGCAAACTGCTGCAGCATGGCTCACGCTTCAAGATGACCAGCGAATTTGGCTTCGTTACCATGGACATGACCGAGGTCTATGACAGAGATCAGGGCATGTACACCTGCAAGGCCTACAACAAGGCTGGCGAAGCCTTCACCTCCACCACCATCTTCTGTGGCAGCAAGCAGAACATTATTGAGTCCACACAGCATCCCAAGGGCGCTGAGGGCCTGGAGCAGATACAGGATCTGGAGGATTCACTGCGTCGCGATGGCCGCAAGCCAGAGGCGCCCGAGTTGGGCGGCCCACCACGCTTCACCAGCGAATTTGTCAACATTGCCGATGTCGGCGAAGGCGAATTGGCCCATTATGAAGCAAACTTGGTGCCGCTGGGTGATCAGAGCATGGTCATCGAGTGGTACTTCAATGGCAAAGTGCTGGAGGCAAGCCATCGCGTGCGCACCATCTATGCGTTCGGCACAGTGGCACTGGAGGTGCTGGGCACCAAGATTGAGGACACTGGCACCTACACCTGCCGTGCTACCAACAAATATGGATCAGTGGAGCAAAGCTGCACGCTGGAGTGTGTGGAGAAGCCACGTGGACAGAAGCCACACTTCACCTCGCATATTCAACCGCTGCAGGGCCTAAAGGACGGACAGGCCGCTCACTTTGAGTGCACGCTCATCCCGGTGAATGATCCGGAATTGAAGGTGGAATGGTACCACAATGGTCAACTGATGCGTCACTCAAATCGCATCAAGACTGTCTCCGACTTTGGTTATGTCGTGTTGGACATTGCCTATCTGCAGGATCATGATAGCGGCGAGTACGTCTGCCGCGCCTGGAACAAGTACGGCGAGGACTTTACACGCACCACCCTGAATTGCGGTGGACGTGGCGGTGTCTTCTATGACAGCTTGCAGCCTGACTCGCTCCAGCGCATACGTGAGCTGGAGTGCCCGCAAGGACAGCAGGTAGACTCTGGCGCTGCGCCAGTGGCCGAACCACCCAAGTTTATTACCCAGATCAGCGACGTGACCAAACTGCTCGAGGGACAGAGCGTGCACTTTGAGGCGCGTTTGACGCCCATCACCGATCCTGACTTGGTGGTGGAATGGTACTTCAATGGCAAGAAGCTGCCACATGGACATCGCTTCCGCACGTTCCATGACTTTGGCATTGTCATTCTGGATATTCTTTATTGCTACGAAGAGAACTCTGGTGTTTATGAATGTCGCGCCCACAACAAATACGGCGAGGATGTTACCCGTGCCACGCTCAAGTGCGCCTCAAAGGCTAGCTTGATCCTGGACTCCCAACTGCCACGCGGTATGGAGGGTGGTCTGGAGAAGATTGCCAATCTGGAGTACAGCATGGTTCGCACACGTGATGAAACCACCGAGGAAACCAAGGGCAAGGCACCAGTGTTCACTGTCCCGCTTGAGAACATTGAGAATCTGCGCGAGGGTGAGAATGCTCACTTTGAGGCACGCATTACGCCCGCTGATGATCCTAAGCTCAAGGTAGAGTGGTACTGGAATGGACGTCCATTGAAGGCGGGCTCACGCTTCCGCACGTTCTGCGACTTTGGCTTTGTTATCTTGGAGATTTCGCCTGTTTATCCAGAGGATTCGGGTGAATACTCGTGCCGCGCTATTAACGAATATGGCGAGGCGGTGACCACCGCTACCATGAAGATTACTGGCAAGCGCAGCATTATCATGGAGTCGCAGCTACCCAAGGGCATGGAGGGCACCATCGATCGCATTGCCGAGCTGGAAGGTTTGGGCTCACGCAGCACTGAGTTTGCTCCAGAGGATGATACAGGCAAGCCACCCGAGTTTATTACCACACCGTTCGATATGGTCATATCGGAGAATTCGTTGGCGCACTTTGAGTGTAGACTGCAGCCCATCAATGATCCTTCGATGCGCGTGGATTGGTTCCACAATGGCAAGGCCTTGTGGGCAGGTTCCCGCATCAAGACTATCAATGACTTTGGCTTTGTTATTCTGGAGATTGCGGGTTGCTATCAGCGCGATACGGGTCTGTATACTTGCAAGGCCACCAACAAGCACGGCGAGGCCACAGTGTCCTGCAAGCTGCAGGTCAAAGGTCGCCAGGGCATTGTTATGGAGCCACAGCTGCCCTCGAACTTCCGCACTGGCACTGAGAGCTTGCAGAAGCTGGAGGAGAGCATGTACAAGCGTGAGGAGCTGGTTATCGACGAGGAGCAGCCCAACCCACCCAAGTTTACTGAGGACATTAAGGATAATCTGGATGTGCCTGAGGGCGGTCCAATACACTTTGACTGCCGCGTTGAGCCTGTGGGTGATCCCAGCATGCGCATTGAGTGGTTCTACAATGGACGCGTCATGGCCACCGGCTCGCGTGTGCATCAGCTCAATGACTTTGGCTTCATTGCTTTGGACATTGACTACATTTATGCCCGCGATTCGGGTGAATATACCTGCCGTGCCACCAACAAGTGGGGAACTGCTACGACTACTGCCAAGGTGACCTGCAAGGGCAAGCACAACATTGTCTACGACTCGCAGCTGCCCGAGGGCATGACTGCCGAGAAGCTCAAGGAGCTGGAGCGTGGTCGCATTCCCGAGGCGCCCAAAGTGGTCGACGAAGTCTTTGGTCCACCGAAGTTTGTCACACAGATCGCATCGGCGACTCCCGAAGAAGCCGAAGCTGTGCGCTTTGAGTGCCAGGTGGAGCCCAAGACAGATCCCAATCTGCGTGTTGAATGGTACCGCAATGGCAAACCCTTGCCCTTGGGTCATCGCTATAGAAACGTCTTCGACATGGGCTTTGTCTCGCTGGATATTCTCTATGTCTACAGCGAGGACTCTGGCGAGTATGTCTGCCGCGCCTACAACAAATATGGCGAGGACAGAACCAAGGCTACAGTCTCCTGCAAAAGTAAGCTGCCCATTTAGATTATAATCCAAGCAAAACTAATTTTTATTTGTTTTTTAGAACTGCCTACAATCTTGTTGCAAAATCAAGTGCCTAGAGGCATGAAGCGTTCGGAAACGCTCACCCAAATGGAAGCCACCATTAAGAAGTACACCTCGGAGGTTCATCTGACTGAGGACGATCTATTCGATCCAGATCGCAAGCAGCCACCTCGTTTTGTCACACAAATCAAGGAGCAATTGAATCTTACCGAAATGGCTGTTACCAAATTTGAATGCCAGCTGGCGCCTGTGGGTGATCCCAGCATGAAGGTTGAATGGTTCTTCAATGGCAAACCTTTGCTCTACAGTAAGTAGCAAAAGTATACTGCTCGCCAACACATTCTATAAATATTATTTTTTGTTTACTACAGAGAATCGTTTCCAACCCATTTATGACTTTGGCTATGTGGCCATGAACTTTGGCTGGGTCTATCCTGAGGACAGTGGCGAGTATGTCTGCCGTGCTACCAATTTGTACGGCATGGATGAAACGCGTGCCATTATCAAGGTATCTGGCAAGCCTGGCATTGTCTATGATTCGCAGCTGCCTGCGCATATGCAGAGCATTGATCGCATTCGCGAAATGGAAGCGTCCTGGCAGGTGTAAGTATTAGACAATTTTAAAATCCTATTGGAAACTCATAAACTGCCTTTTGCAGTGTGCCCGATGAGGTTGATCCGGATGCTAAGCCTAGAACCAAGCCTACGTTTGTCAGCAAACTGGAGCCACAGACTGTGGAGGAAGGCGAACCCGCCAGATTCTGCGTTCGTGTCACTGGACATCCACGTCCACGTGTCATGTGGCTAATCAATGGACACACTGTTGTGCATGTAAGTCTGCGCTTACTCTAAATTTATAGAAACCGTACTTGAACACTTCGATCGCTTGCAGGGCTCGCGCTATAAGCTAACCAACGATGGCATGTTCCATCTTGATGTACCCAAGACGCGTCAATATGATACCGGCAAGGTGGAGGTTATCGCACGTAACTCTGTGGGCGAAGCTATTGCTTCGACCGAACTGAATGTTGTTGCACGTTCGGATGATTATCGCAATGTTCTTAAGAACTCACCACGCCGTAAGTTTTACATAACGCACACTTCAAACATATACAACAATTTATTAAGTAGTTGCAAAGCAAACGAGAAAAAAATTAACACAATTTTAAAATGCAGTAGTGTTTAGCTAGTAAACAAATTACATAATTACACCACTCACACCAAATACGCATTGTAAATATAAAACATATCAAAGTACCTGGGTTTGCAAAGCGAACTAAATATATCGATAGTATCGGTATTCTATGATCTATTGATAAATTGTATCAATGTCACCTGAAAAATCTTAAAACAGATATTTTCAACATAAGTAAATATATCGATACTATTGATATTTTAAATTATTTAGCTTAGCAACTTAGTTAAGTAGCGCTAGCATATCAGTTTATTGCTTAACAAATCACAACAGACCACAGCCACAATATCCCAAAGAAAAAAACAAATACCTTCCTGTCCCAAAATATTTCCAAAATATCCGCAAAAGTTTTCAACGAGCCTTCACAAGCAGCGCTAACTATGAGATGGCCGTGCAATGGAACGCATTTTATGATAAAGAAGGACACGCTCCACACAGCATATAAGTAACTCTGGACTTCTTTGGGTAGTATGGTTGTGCAAGTTTCTTGTTTCCTTTGAGTGTGCCACTTTTGTTTCAAAATGACTGTCAATTCTAAATAAAAAAAAAATACAAAACTGCGGCTGCTCATGCAACTTTTCTGTCTGTATTCATTGAATATACATACATAATGTATGAAATAACTTAAAGGAGTTAGTAAAACCTCTGTCAACCAAAAAAAGAAAAATCATTTATTTTCTTATCATATCATGTACTAATACCAAAGCTTCAGGCATGCACTACTTTTTTTTAAATGGCTAATATCAATTGCATGCGCCTAGACTAACTAAAGCCCACAGTTGTTAACCCAAATCCAAAATGTTTCTACATATAGCCTGGTATGATCACGAGCTAACGGTCTATCAGAAGGAGCGTCAGGAGAACGAATTGGAAACTGCATTCGATGAGCGTAAGCAATATTTATCCAAGCAGAGCGCACACACGCTGAAGGGTGTGGAGCATTTGAAGCCGAAGCAATACAAGCCCGAAACTCCCGATTGGCAAACGAACGTCAAGGCCAAGAAGAGCGAGGAGTACTACAACAAGCTGCAGGTTCTGGCAACAGAGCAACTATTGAAGGAAACTAATTTGCGCAAGGATACGCATCAATATGCCATACCCGGCGATAAGGTGGTCAATAGCTCAGCTGCCAAGGGCATGGCACAGTCTTATGAAGAAAATCTGTAAGTTCAATCAAGCAGCTAACCAAAATTACAATAATTAAATACAATTTATTTAACAGTCAAGAGACAACCAGCACTACTCAGGTTAAGGCAGCACCACCCAAGGGCGTTGCGCAGCCTTCCGAGTCCTCTGTGCACGGTCGTGAAGTGCATATGAACAAGCAGCAGCAAGTGCAGAAGGAAATCCAAGGCGATCTGGAGATTACACGCAAGATTACAGCCACCGAAACCACTGAAGTGGAACACAAGGGCACCATTCAAGAGCGTGTGGTCAAGGGACCCGTTAAGCCCGCCAAGGCGCCTGTGTTTAGCAAGAAGATTCAACCCTGCCGTGTGTTCGAGAACGAGCAAGCCAAGTTCGAGGTGGAGTTTGAGGGCGAGCCCATGCCTCAAGTGAAATGGTATCGCGAAAGCTTCCCCATTACAAACTCGCCGGATTTGCAGATCCACACGTTTAGCGGCAAGTCCATATTGATTATACGCCAGGTGTTCATCGAGGATTCGGCTGTGTTCTCCTGCGTGGCCGAGAATCGCGGAGGCACTGCCAAGTGCAGCGCCAATTTGGTGGTGGAGGAACGCAGACGCGCTGGCAAGGGCGGCATTCAGCCACCCAGCTTCGTCAGCACCATTCAGAGCACCACTGTGGCCACCGGACAATTGGCACGCTTTGATGCCAAGGTCACGGGCACACGCCCCTTCGATGTCTACTGGCTGAAGAATGGCATGAAGATTCAGCCCAGCATTAAGTTTAAGATGCTGGAGGAGGACAGTGTGCATACACTGCTGATCATTGAACCTTTCGCCGAGGACTCAGGTCGCTATGAGTGCGTGGCTGTCAACGCTGCTGGTGAGGCGCGTTGCGATGGCGACTGCATTGTACAGTCACCCACCAAGCCGGAGAAGCCCAGCACACCGGGCAGCGAGAAGGCGCCACATATTGTGGAGCAGCTAAAGAGCGTGTCGGTGGAGGAGGGCAACAAGGTTATCTTCCGCTGCCGCGTGGATGGCAAGCCAACGCCCACCGCACGCTGGATGCGTGGCGAGAACTTTGTGAAGCCATCACGCTACTTCCAAATGACGCGTCAAGGTGAATACTACCAGCTGGTCATATCAGAGGCTTTCCCAGAAGACGAGGGTACCTACAAGTGCGTGGCTGAGAACAAGCTGGGCAGCATTCAGACCAGTGCTCAGCTGAAGGTGCGTCCCATTGAGAATTTGGATGCACCCCCGACTATCACAGCGCTCAAGGATGTGTCTGTAAGCGAAGGCATGCCGGCGCAGTTCAAGACCACTGTGACGGGCAAGGTGAAGGCCACCAGTGTGCAATGGTTTCGCGAGGGTCAACTCATACCGGAGACACCAGATTTTCAGGTAGCGTACAAGACCAAGTCGAACCCATTAAAGATATTCGCAGCTATTTATATTAATGCATTCTTTATATTAATGCATTTATCTATGTTATTGCAGATGATCTTTGATGGCAATAGCGCAGTGCTATTGATTGGCACCACCTATGAGGAAGATTCGGGCGTTTTTACAGTAAAAGTGACTTCGTCAACTGGACAAGTCGAGTCATCAGCCAAACTGACTGTTAAAAGTAAGGATTAAACTAAAAACTAAGCACAAATGCAAAGCCAGTGTTCGATAATGTATGCAACAAAACAAAAAAAGAAAACAACAAAAAAAAGTAAGCGACCAAAACTCCAAAGAATGCTCAAAAATGAAAAATCAACAACCAAAACAAAGCAAAAAGAAATGTATGGAAAGCTAAATAATCAACAAAACTGACTAAAACTTTAAACGACTTAACAGCTCCTTAACTTACTGACGAACTATGTGAAAGTTTGAGTGAAGAATATTTTAAAGTAACAACGCAAAACGAACGATTTTTTTTTAGTACTAACCCAAGTAAACTCAATTTATTTAAACACGTTTAACACACTAAAGTAAACGAAAATCCCAAAAAAATACTTATATATAAAGCAAATTTAATTTATAAAAAAGTAATAAAAAAAATTTAATTACAAATATTTTGCAAATGATAGAAAACATTTCTTGCACAGTGGCGCAAAAAACATTAGCGCGTGTTGAAAATTCTAGAAAAATTTAGAAAATTGAGTAAAGCACTCAAAAAATACGCCAGCCCCTTGAGTGAAAGTTTAAAAATAAGGCAGCTTATGTATTAAATAATTATTGGGTACATAACTTAGCTAAATTTTTTTTTTATTTATATAGCAATATGTAGATACAGATGTAGAAACATGTGTTCACTAATTTTGGGGCCGTGCGCAAAACGCACATTTAGAACGCCTCCGCTCGAGCATGAAACTTTTATAATTTTTCTCATGAGGTTTTTTTTTTGAAAATTCTGAATATTAGCATAAAATATTGTGGATGACACATCTAGCGCAAACAGCAGCAGAAACAGTGGCGGCAACTGCTCCGGCTGTTGTATCTTTAGAAACCAAATGAGCACAAAACTAGCGCAACCAAAAATAGGTGGGGGGTAAAAAGAGGTCTAACAAAGTAAAAGCAGACATTGAATTTCACAGCTGCCAACAGTAGAGAATTTTCTATATACATACTTAGCCAGCTTCTTTCTATGTTCTATTTTCAATTTATTGTATA
This sequence comes from Drosophila busckii, assembly GCF_011750605.1. NCBI lineage: Eukaryota > Metazoa > Arthropoda > Insecta > Diptera > Drosophilidae > Drosophila > Drosophila busckii. The sequence continues at coordinate 14,088,767 of NC_046606.1, forward strand.
TTGTTGCTTTTTTGTTTGGTTTTTTTCTGCTTTTTGGAAAATTGTTTGCTTTGAAAACTAATTTTCTGTAGATTAGCTGGTTTAGATTATTTTTAGCTGGCCACCGTTGTCTGGATTTGTGTGGCTATAATGAAAAACAATTTATATGTATTTGCTGCAAGTAAATTGAATTTTTATTTCGACAAAAATAAAAAAGAAAACAGTTTAAAATTCAAAAGAAAAATAAATTGGCTTTAAAATGTACGAGCGCTTCTGCTGCTGACATTTAGTTCATGCAAAAATAAAATAATAAATTACCCACAAGTTGTTTGTTTTCGTATAGATCGAGATCGAGCCAGATCTTTGATATGTACAGATTTAAGACATTAGCCAATATAGAGATGATGATAATGAAGATGAAGGATAAGAAGAAGAATAAGTACATGGCTAAATGCTGCTGTTTATGGTGCAACAAGAATTTTTAATTAATTTAATCAGTTACGGCCGCTCAGTCATCAAGAACCAAATAAACAAAATATATGTCGCCCCTGCCACTGACTCATTTAGTTTTTGCTATTTTTAGTTGACAGCCCATTTGTAATTGGTATCCAAGCGTTTATTTAGTTGCTGTACCTTTGAAAGAAAAGTGTCTTTATTAATATAAAAATCGTTTAAACGTTGAGCGATACTTCAATCAAACTTTTACCCAGACTCGAACCGACTCCAATGCATATAAATGTTACAACTATGACCTTTGATGATTAATTAATTTCTTTTGTATTGTTTATTTAATTTAATTTATATATTATATTATGTATTATTTAATTTATTTTGTAGTGATGTTGCATGAGATTTTATTATTCATTTTTTACTATTGCTGCTTTTTACTACTAATTGTTGTTTCGTTTTCATTTTAATGTTATACTCCAAAGCACACAAACAAAACGAACTCAAAAAAGAAAACTCTTTTTCAAATCAAAGTATTTGTCGCTTATGCTGCCAAGTCTTTTTGTATTCAAACTTGCTTTACTAAAAAATTAATCATAAAAACTCATGCGACTATTGTTTTAAGTTTTATCTACAAATACATAAGAGATATACTTTCTGCCAGTCCTTTAATAATTTATGTTTATGTTTACATTTTTTTTACGATTTGCGTGTTTTAAGTGTGCAAACTGTTTCGATACATAAATTGATTAGTTTATTGTTTGATTGATATGTACACAAACACTGAAACCGAAACAGACACTAGACACTTGACACTCTTGTTGTTTAATTTGTATTTCTCATGTGTATTTAATACTTAAAACCAATATCGCCGTCTACAAATAAATCACAGCAAATGCATTATAATTGATACCATGTTTGTTTTCATTATTTTCCATTTTATTTAATATATCGTTAACTTCCAAATGTTTCTCTCTCATCTGCTTTTGAACCACCTTTATATTTATTTTTTGTGCTATTGCCGCTGCAACTGCTGCTGCTGCTTTTGCTGCTTGTCACGCATCAATTACAGGTAAACTGAAGTATTGCACTTTGCGAAAGTTGCGAAACTTTTTATCACACATACGCCCAGTGGAACGTGAACTGTAGCTACCTTCTGTGCGCGATTGTTGTCTACATGAGAATAAAATCGACGAGATGCGCCGCATTGCGCTTAACCAAAAATATACACCGACGTATATACACACATACATTGACGGACACACCCCGCCCAAGAGCGCACCTGGTGACGTAGCGACCACCAATCATAAATCTATTTCTGGCTGTATTGTAAACGGGCATTTGAATTGTTTGCTCTCAATTGTTGTATATAGTACGCTCTAAGTACCAATGACTGATGTCTTATACGTCTTACGTTGATGAACAATGATGATGCAGACCCTAATTCATACGTATGACTGTCGCATTGATAATGTGCCAAAAGCAAGAGAGAACATAAATGCATCGTCGATTCGTCACGCATACTAAATGAATCATGAAGCAACAACAAATTAGACTTATATTTATATTCTTTTATCAATGTCACAACTACATATATGTGCGGCTGCCCAATAATTCACGGTCAATAGAAATTGCGACATATATGATTTGTGGCAGCCTTGCCAGGCATGCGTTTCAAATTTCATAATTTCTAAGCCAAACACACACATTTGCGTTGAATTCTTTCTGCTTATGATATTTGCTGCACTAAATTTGAAATCCTCCCCAAGTTCACTGTTTGTATATGTCAAGCTATTTATTATTTATTTTTATAACACATCAAAGTTTATAACACATCAAAGTAAGTATTTAATAGTCAAGGCAAGGACTGCAGTTATGCTAAAGGTGAGTCAGCATGAAGTAAGTATGAATGTTAAAGCTTCCACTGGCTGTTTTAAAACTATTTTGACAACAAAATTTTTTTTTAAAAAATATATTTTTTTTATTGCTTAGACAAATTCCTGTGACTTTAATTTAAACAAGCATTTTGAGGCCGAATAGATCAAAATAATAGATAGGCATCAAAATATTGACTAATTATTGAATTTTTAAATATTTTTGCAAGGCAAAGACAGAATTAAATTCAAAATTTTAAAATCTTTCAATGAAAGAGCATTTTATGAAATTTTATGCTTTCTAAATGTGTTGTCGCCTGAGTGGAGTTTTGGGCACCTATTTTGACTTGGCATACAATCGAGCATAGCTTTAAACACTGAGTCCATTTATGTTACTAACTTGAGCGAATTTAAATTGCAATTTTAGAGCGACGTATCTCGGCTTTTCAATTGCGCACAATTGATTCCGCCGAAGATGATTCTTCTTCCTCGGGCAGGGAAGATAGTGCACCAGATTCGCCTGGTCCACAGCAGCCACAACTGCCTGGCAGTGTCCATGGCCAATACTTGACCGTTAATGGCATGGTGCAGCATCAGGGACGTTCACGCACTAAGAAGCCCAAGGTGCGCAGCAAGTCCTTGCAGCCACCAACAAATGTTGTGCCCTGGCGCAAATCAACGCGTCCACATCGAGGACGTTCGTTGGACAAGGCATTGTTCTTGCCTGGATTTAAGCCAGAGCCAGTCAAAACATGGACGGAGGAGCCTATTAACTTAAAGGTCACGCCCATTGAGAAAAAGAAGCCCACGCCTAAGCTGGAAGCAGCCAAGGTGGTGCTCAAGTCCATAAAGACAGAGCGTGACCAAGGCATATCGAGCCTGGGCGCTACGCTAGAACAGATTATAGCTGGTAAGACTGAAAAAGAGGCTGTGCCATGGATAACCATGCGCGACAAGCTTAAACAGGTGGAGAGTGTGCAGCAGCAATTGAGCAAGTTTGATCTGGATGAGGTTTACCTGCGTCCAATTGAGGGACAAATTGAAACCGATGAGCAGCTGCCACAGCAGGCGCAGGTGGAGCAAGTGCAGCGCAACAAGGAAATCCAAAGACTGAAGAGCATGGAGAGCGTAGAGATAATGGAAATGACTACGCAAATCGATAAGCTCATAACACAGCAACAGAATAACAAAGATCTTATACCTTGGAAAGAAATGCGACAGCAATTAAAGAGCGTACAGCGTGTTACCAAACAAATCGATAAGTTTAAGATTGAAGAGGTAGAGCTGCGTCATATGCAGTCTCAGCAGGCCATACAAGAAGAATTCCAGACTACTGAGGATAATGCAGTGCTTATGACCATAGATGATAGCTCTAAGAGCTCCATATCAAAGGTTTTGCGCCGCGAAGACCTGCAGCACTATGAGGATCAATCAGATCTTTTCAAGCAACAGTTCATTATCACCGAAGAGTCAAATATTATGCATGTCTCCGAGCGCGAACGCCTGGAGCAGCAGCGATTAATCAGAGAGCAACAGGCTGTGAACTGGCGTCAGCAACAGCAGCGTCCACAGCTGCAGCCGCTTACTTCTGTGGAGGATACGATATCACAGACTAGCGAACGTCATAAGATTGTACAACAGCAGAGTCTAATTGAAGAGGCCCAGCGTCAACAGTATGTGCAAGTGGAAGACTCGCAGATGATGAGTCTGGAGCAATATGAGCATCTTAAGATGATCAATCAGCGCACACAAGAAGAGGCTTACAATTGGCGTCAGCCACGCGAGCCTCAGCAGTTTATTCAGGTGGAAGATTCTACTTTGCTACATCTGCAGGAGCGCCAGGATACACAGGAACAGGAAATGTTGCAACCGCAGCCAGTTATGTGGGATCGTGGCAAGCGCCAGCCAATGCAGCCACAGTCGGAGCAGCCACAACAGCCACAGTCACAGCAAGTTGTGGATAAGCCCAAAACATATGAGGAAATGCATGATGAGCTAGTCGAACCCAAGCCAGCACAGCAACCAGAGATGGTGCCTGTCATGTGGGAACGCGGCAAGAAGAAGCCTCAGCCCAAGACCTTTGAAGAGCTGCATGATGTGCTGCCAGAGGACAAAACTCAAGAGCAGCCAACTCCAGAGCCTGTCATGTGGGAGCGTGGCAAGAAGAATCAGCTTACACAGCAGGTCACAAGCACCCAAGAGTTGACGCAAACGTCTCAGATAATTGAACAGTCTCAGATCGTAGAACAGCAAGTTGTAGAAGAAACCAAGAAGACTGCAGTTCGTCGTGTTATTCCACCACGTCCAGTAGAAGAGAAAGTAGAGCAGGTTACACTTAAGCCCACACCTAGACCAACTCCCAAGCAGGCGCCAAAGACTGAAGAATTCCAATTGACGTCTCTTAAGAGCACCAGATCTGTGCAGCAGACTGTTGAGCAGTCTACAGTACAGCAGGGCTATGAAGAGGCTACTGATGCTCTCACTGAAGACGTAACTCAGGTAACCGAAGTGAAAGAACCACAGCCTGTTATGTGGGAGCGTGGTAAGAAGAAGCCACAGCAGCCAACAGAGCAGCAGCCAGATGCAGCCAAAACACTGGAAATTGCTGATGACACATTAGAGGAAGAGACTGTTAAGCCAGTTGAGCCTCAGCCAGAGCCTGTCATGTGGCAACGCGGTAAGAAAAAGCCCCAACAATCGACCACTCAAGAAGCACCTAAGACCGTTGAAATTGCCGTTGATACTATGGAAGAAGAAAAGCCAGCAACAATTGAACCAGCTCCACAACCAGTTATGTGGGAGCGTGGAAAGAAGAAGCCGCAACAGTTAAAGACTGAAGATAAACCCAAAACTCTTGAAATCGCTGAAGACACAATAGATGTAGTTACTCAACCCACTCAAGAGCCGGCACCACAGCCAGTTATGTGGGAACGTGGCAAGAAAGAAGCCTCAACATTTGAAGACTGAAGATAAGCCTAAAACTCTTGAAGTTGCTGATGACACAATAGATGTAGTTACTCAACCAACTGAAGAGCCGACACCACAGCCTGTTATGTGGGAGCGTGGCAAGAAAAAGAAGCCAGCTCAGCAACCAGTAGAAGAACAAGTTGCGCCCACAAAAAAAAATGAGGAAGCGTCTGACGAGCTTCCTGAAGAGGCTAAGGTTACAGACAAGCCGGAGCTCGTCATGTGGCAACGTGGTAAGAAGAAGACACCACAACCTAAGCCAACTGAAGAAGTGCATCCTGATGAAGTTGATGCACAAATCGAGCGAGTTGCTCAAATTGAAGAACAGGAAGACATTGTTGAAGAGCGCCGCAGCGTAAAGAAGGTTAAGAAACCAAAGAAGACTGTTGAATCAACAGAAGAAACTCCACAAGAAGAGGTATCTGAAGAAATTGAAGAGCAAGTCTCAGAAGTTATCGAAGAACAAGAAGATATTATTGAAGAAACAAAGAAAACGAAGAAGGTCAAGAAGCCAAAGAAAACTGCTGAAGTAACTGAGGAAACTGAGAAGCAGGAGCCAGAAGAGGAAGTTGTCGAAGAAGAAGAAGAGCTCGTTGAAGAAAAGAAGAAAACAAAGAAGATCAAGAAGCCAAAGAAGACTGCTGAAGTAACTGATGAAACTCTTCAAGAAGATATTTTGGAGGACATTGAAGAAGAAGATCAGACTCTACAGGAAGAAGTTATTAAAGATGAGGAAGAAGTCATGGAAGAAAAGAAGAAAACAAAGAAGGTCAAAAAACCAAAGAAGACTGTTGAATTCAGTGAAGAAGCCCCACAGGAACTTACCGTGGAAGAGCTTGAAGAGCAGGAAGAAGTCACTGAGGAACAAGAGGAAGTTGTTGAGGAAAAGCGTAAGGTTAAGAAGAAGAAGCCCAAGAAGCCTGTGGAAACTGAAGATGAAACTGAAGAGGCTTTAGAAGAAGAAACAGTTGAAGATGAAGAGATTGTTGAGGAAAAACGTAAGATTAAAAAGTCAAAGAAACCAAAATCAAAGGAATCTAAGCAAGTTGAAGATGAAGCTGATGAAATTGAGCCTGAAGAAGTCGATGAAATTGAAGAGACTTCAGTTGAGAAGCCTAAGAAGAAGCCAACTGAAAAGCCAACAGTTGAAGAGGTAGAAAAGGTAAATCTGAAGCCAGTTTCAAGAAAACAACATTTACTTCCTGAGAAGGAGCAGCTTGAGGAAGTCAACTTAAAACCAGTCAAGAAAACGTCTTCTACTGTGGAGCCACAACAACCAGAGACTACAGAAATAGATATTGTAGAAAAGGTAACTGAGATCACCACTGAAGACCAAATTGTAGATGTTACCAAGAAACGCGTAAAGAAGAAGAAGCCAAAAACTAAGTCCACATCTGATGATACTACTGAAGAGCCAACGGAGGAAGTTGAAGAAGAAGAGGAAGAGACAGTACCAGAAGACATTGAGACTGTTGTGGAGTCTATTGCCGAAGAACAACCTGACGAGGAAGAAAAGCCAAAAGAGAAATCTAAACCAAAGCCCAAAAAGGAAGTTATCGAAATCGTTGAAGACATAGCTTTGAAACCAGTTAAACGGGGAACAAAACAATTACCTCAAGAAGCTGCAATTGAAGAAGTACAGCTCAAGCCAACCAAGCGTAACATTGTCAAGCCAGAGGAGGTCAAACTGGAAGAAGTTGATCTACAGCATGTTGAAAAGGTTGAGGAAGAAATTGTACAAGAGGAGAAGCGCAAAGTTAAAAAGACTAAGAAACCCAAGCACGAAGACATGCCTGAAATTGAAGATGCGGAACCAACGGTCTTGGAAGAAGCAGAGCATATGGATATTGAAAAAGAGCCTAAGCCAATAGAGGAGCAACTTCAACTGCCATACAAGCGTGGAGAGAAAAAGAAGCCGGTCGAGCAGCCCATAGAGGAAAAACAATGGCCAACTGGCAAACGCAGACCATTGCCTGAAGAGCAGCCTGAAGAAGTGCACCTGAAACCGATTCCAGGAAAGCCTGTAGAAGTTCCAGTTAAACCAGAAAAGGCAATACCTGGACCACAATTGGTGCCTGAAGAAAAGGTAGAAAGTGAAGACGAAATATCAGATTTGGAGCCATTAAAAATGGCAGATGATAAACAGCCGAAAGAAAAGGTCAAAAAGGACAAGAAAAAGAAGCCCAAGCTAAAGAAGGCTACCCCATCGGTTGATGAAGTATCAGAAGAAGTAGCAGAACCATTTGCAGAGCCAATTGCTGAGGAGGATCAAGTCGAAGGCCTGCCTGTGGATGATGTAAAAGTGGTTGCAGTATCTGAAGATGTGCAGCCCGAAGAGGAAGTTGTGGTAACCGATAAGACACCCGAAGCTAAACAAAAAGCGCACAAAAAACGCACGAAGCCTTTGAAACAAGCTTCGGTGGAAGGACAGCCACAACTGTTGGAGGCTGCCATTGCTGAAATCGAAAAGGCAGATGAAATTTCACAAGAGATCTCACAAAAGACAATTACATTATTAAAGAAGACTGAAGACACAAGACCACAATTCATTACCACAGAACAGCTCATCGAACTTGATGTAGAGGACGTAAGACGAGATCTCGAAATGAAGCTCACTTCAAATATTATTAAAAAGGAAAAGCGCCGTGTGGTGCTGGATGACAGTCAGCCACTGCCTGAATTGGAGCTTATTACACAAAAGCGCATACAAGAGGGTATCGATAAGGTGGCTGATGAAGAGCTTATTGAAGATCAACAGCTGATGCAAAATCTACAGGAGACCACAACCTCTGAGGTGATTGGCCAAGAGCGCAAGCTGGTCAAGAAAAAGAAGAAGGAAATCAAGCCACCACGTATTACCGAGAAGCTACGCCCACGCCAATGTGTGCCCGAGGAGCCAACTGTACTTGAGTGCAAGGTCGAAGGTATACCATTCCCAGAGATTAATTGGTACTTTAACGATATGCTGCTCTTTGCCTCGGAGAAGTATGAGATCACAGTCGTCGAGCAGGTGGCACAACTGAAGATTGCTAAAGTCACGCCAAGCGATGTGGGAGTTTACACATGTGAAGCTAAGAACGAAGCTGGTGTAGCCACAAGCCGTACCAACATTATTCTTGGTAAGTTTTATATTAGTATTATTGTGATATTAACTGAACGTTTTAAGAGTTGCCTACCAGCAGCCAAGGACGTTATTCTGTGTAATAATATTTAAAGCATTTCTTATGAAACCAGTTAACGCATAACTCCCCTGATATATTAACTCTTTAATGTCCCACAACAAAAACAAACACTTTAAACAATTTTTTACTCACACCGCGTACAGAAAAAGAACAAGGAGTTGCGCCGCAGTTTACGAAACCGCTACAGATTGTGTTTACTGAAGAAAAAGAGCCTGAAAGACTCAAGGTAACAGTTACATGCCAAGTCACAGGCCAGCCAAAGCCACAGGTTAAGTGGTATCGCGGCATTGAGGAAGTTATACCAAACGAGGCTCTGCAAATGTTCTACGATCAGCAGACAGGCGATGTAGTCTTGGAGGTTATGAATCCTACGCCCAATGAGGCCATCACTTATTCAATACAGGCACAAAACCAATTTGGTCGCGCTATTGGCAATGCCAATATTATGAGTCGATTAGATGAGGTGCCCAAGGAAATTCTAAAGGCACCTACCGTAACTCCCTTGAGTGCGGTTGTTATACCCAATGGTGGCACTTTGCTCTTTGAAGCTACATACACTGGTATGCCCAAGCCAGAGATTAAATGGCTACGCAATGGTCGCGAGATAATAGAGAATGAGGAGACCATCGTTGAAACAACTGAAACTACAACCACAATTAAAGTTATTAATATGACGCGGAAGCGTACTGGCAAATATGAAGTTTGCGCCAAGAACAAGGTCGGCGAGGCGAAATCTTCAGGCTCTGTGGTTGTTTCAGACCAAAAGCCAGATAAGCAAATAAAGCCTCCTAGGTTTATACAGCCATTGGAGCCAAAGTTCTTTGGCGAACATGAAGTGGCCATACTCGAAGCAGTTGTTGATTCGGAACCGATTTCATCATTCCAATGGTTTGTGCATAATGAGCCTATAAAGAGCTCTAATGAATGCCGCATTGTCAGCCACGCCAACAAATCGACGCTATTGATTGAGGACTTTGAAAAGAAGTTTACGGGCCCATTTACTTGCCGCGCTGAGAACGTTGGCGGCTCTGTGACCTCTACTGCGACAGTTGATTTGATTGAGGCTATGCCGCAGGAGGAGGTGACTGAATTTGAATCGCCACGCTTCATTGAGGAGCTGGTCGAGCCAGTTGAAGTGATGGATGGTGAGGCGCTGCTGTTGACTTGCCAGGTGACGGGCAAGCCCACGCCAAAGGTTAAATGGTATCAAAATAATGAAAAAATTATCGAAACTAAGGAGACGACAATATCGCAAGATGCGCAAGGCATTTGCCAGCTGCAAATAACAGAAGTATTCCCTGAGAACCAGGGCGAATACAAATGTGTGGCAAGCAATAAGATTGGCAAAAGCGTCACCAAGACAACAGTTAATATTCAAGGTATCCGTCAGATAGTTGATAGCTAACCATACTCGTCTAGTTGTAGGACACTTAGCATACATAACTCTTAAAGGTTTTCCAATAACTACTACACACAAATTGTCACTCCTCTATTCTCTATTCCTATCTAATTGTTGTTCTTTGAAATCCTTTTACTAACTCACATATTGCATGTGATTTCTATCCGTCTACACGGGTTTCTAGTTTGCCCCATCCTTTTGTAAATAATCTTCCTGTTGGCATTCATTGAATTTCAATGTTTGTGCTTGCTGTTATAATTGATATATATTTCAAATATTTTTTGTAGCATTTGAATATATCCCCGATTCTGAAATCACTGGACTCACAGGCTCTGAGGAGGACCTACTTGATAGAGTAAGGACTTAGGTTTTTTAGGTTTCTTTTTACGCTAATTTTCCTAAACCATCGTGACCAATCGTTTTAGACTATCTCTATCGACGAACAAGCACCGAAAATTGTTAAAAAACTGCCTGAAAAAATCGAACCCAAAGAGGGTGAACAAGCGAAATTGGAAGTTAAGGTTATTGGCAAGCCAAAACCGAAAGTCAAATGGCTACGTGACGACGAACAGATATTCGCATCTGAAGAATATCAAATCGAAGATTTCGAAGATGGCACCTCTGTGCTGGTTATCAATCATGTGTATCCCGATGATATGGGCACAATTAGCTTTGAAGCTTACAATCCATTGGGAGTTGCAGTAACTACCGCGCTCTTTGCAGTCGAAGGTACTCTTATGGTTTATGCAAATTTAGTATACGCCAAAATCTATATAATTGTATATATTATAATTTCAAGGAATTGTCTTGGAATTTTGCTAGTAAATTTTTTTTTCAGATTTGCAGCAGCAATATCAAAATTCTTTATATCCCTACCCCAACCCCAACAAAAATTACACTTTTTACACACTTTTGAAACACGCAGGGTTATAAATTTTCTTTTAGCCTAAATGTACAGGATATCAAATTCTAGAAACTGTTTAATAATCTATTATCTCAACAATTTTCCATGCCATTTCTTAAAAATTAGGCATCGTTGGATCAAAGGATTATCGCAAACCAGAATGGGTTTCTCACATGGAAGAGATGCAGGTTGCTCTTAAAGGTATGTATTGCCAGCTGGTTATCAGTAACCCTTATTTACCACTGTTATGTGTATATGTGTTTTAATTTCGTGTTTTCCAACACACAACTGTTTTCCGTACTATTGTCTTAAATCACAAACTCAATCAATAAACATTTCACAACGTCTGTCCACTCTCTTCTGTCTGTCTCTATTGTATTTGTCCACTTATTATGTACAATTTAAAACAACATATGTGAACCTGTCGAAAAAATGTTTAAATATTATAATAAGCTTACCAATTCTGTGGCATTGTTATTGTCTCAGCTATAAAGCTTAAGCCCTCTATGCCCCACAACCCAAGAATCCTTAATATAAACCATTTTCGAAAAAGTAAACGCCTTTAGAGAATAATATTTTTTCCAAACAAATTATATATCGTATATTAAATGTATTTTCTTACAGTAACTAAGAAAACCCACGCTGCAAGTAATTGGTTGTGTTCCATTACAAATTGTTAACACTTTTTCAAAATTTTTACTAATGTTTGTATCAAGGAAATTCTATTACACTTTCCCCCAAAAAAAATGCTGCTTGTGCCCGCTCACAAAGTGCCCTCTTGCATAAAAAACTTTCTAAATATTTATGTTTTACTTAATGCTATGTGTTGCAAGCTTGTTGTTGTCTTGTTTTGTTTATCGATTATGTATTTTCTACGCGCTATAACAAGCACACTTAAAAACAGACAAACAATTTATAGAACATACGCAATATACAATACGATACACTCGATGAACAGAAGTACACTGTAAGTACATCCAGAATTTTTAAAAAACTAACCCATGCTGTCATATGAAATAGTGCATAGCTAATGTTTAGTGTATTTATGCAATTTTTATGCTTATAGCTGCTAAATGCTCACCATCGCTGCTTAATGAAATGCGTGACTGTCGTGCCGCCTTAGGTGAAACAGCCAAGTTTACAATACAATTTGCAGGCAATCCCAAGCCAGGTACTGTATACTGCATACTGTTGGTTAGTCAGCAGCAAACTTATCTAGCTAGTATCTTATAGATATACAGTGGTATTTCAACAATGTGCAACTTAGGGCATCTGAAAAGTATCGCATGATAGTGCAGGAAACTGAAGCGACCTTAGAGATAATGAAAATCACAAGTGATGATTGTGGTTACTACAATTGCAAGCTCATCAATGAGATTGGCATGACAATGACGCGTGCCAAATTTGACATTAGCTCCACAACTACAATCGAAGAGGAAAAGACCAAAAAGACGACAATTAAAAAGAAGACAGCCAAAAAGACTGTAGCCAAACGATCTGGTGCCAGTGAATCTCGTAGAACCGAAATTAAAATAGTGCCAGCTGTCAAGACAGAGACTACAATGAATGTGATTAAAGTCCGACAACCTGTACCCATACTGGTTGAACAGAGTGGTGTATCTGAAGTTATGCAGGTCAAAGATCGCAAAGTTGCCGATGCTGAGCAGCGTAGCAAAGTTATAGAAGAATACGTAACATCAGAAGAAGAAGAAGAAGAGCAGGAGGTAGAACAACATAAATCTGAAATACATATCGAGCAAAAATATACTTCAAGCAAAACTATACAGCTTACGGAAACAGTTGAGGTCATACGTAAAAAAATTACACAGAAAATTATAACAATTGAAGACATCTACGAGATAAGTCACCACGAGGAAGTGCAATGGCTACTCGAGTCAATTGAGGCCGAATCTTTTGGCACAATTGGTGAGGCTGCTCTAAGAGATTTAGCCACCATTGGTGTGCTGCTGCGCTATGGCTGCGATCATTTTGAGATTATATATATGTATGAGAAAAATATATTCATATCTCTGAAGAAGCCTGAGTCGCAATCGGCTTTGGTTCAACTAGTCGAGCGCGAGGGACACGAGGAGCTGATAACACAGATCTTAAGCGAATCTTCAAATGAGGATGAAACCATATTGGCAGCCACTGTGGGTTTTAAGGCGTTCATCTGCATGATACAGACATGCGAAATTACCATTGAGACGGTTATACGAAAGTTTCATAGAGAGGACTTTATATCGCATGATTGGAAAATCTGTGGAAAGGAGGTTTGAGATCTGTTCCATTTGTTTTAGACGGCTGAAATGCTAAGGGCTCATAGAAAATGTTGTTAACTTTTCGTTAGCTAAACAAATTCAATTCTTATAACTTAACTGTTCTTATTTGCGAACGACCACTGTACTTATTGTGAACTAGCATTTCAGCTTTTGTCTAGTTTTTGTGTTTTTCTGTTAGGTTTTGGACAATTTTAAACTATTTTATTGACGGTTTTTATTTTATGCATTTTTATCTATACGAAAACTAGAGAATAGTAGAGACATCACATATTATTGAAAGTCACGAGGCTATAACGCATATAAAAATTGGTGAGTAAGGCTGCATAAATATAATATGTATATAATGCTTAGTAGATTCTAATTATTGCTAAGCAATTTTCTGTTGCATACCTAACTTTAAATTTTTATTTCTTTTTTATTTTTCGAAAAACTGCTTTTGCCAATGAAAAACAAATTACCTACGCAAATCCCAACAATATAAAACTAAACTTAAACCCAAACGTAGAGGAAACATTTGTCGAGGAACGCACAATAGTTGTCGATGAAGGTTTGAACATAAACACTGATGAACTGTAAAAACCACAAAAAAAATGACTATATATAAATAATACCTACCAGTACTGATGTAACCCACGAACAACTACTCAACTACAGTTACATACAAATATTAATAACAAAAAAATATATATATATTAATTCTTAAAATATAACAATTAAAATGTTGTCAAACCAAAAAACAAATCATGTGTATATTCTAAAAAAGACGCCTACCGATATTTTATTATATCCCATTAACCATTATAACGACCTACTAGAACTACAAGTTTGTGCTTCTTAATAAAAAAAAAAAACATTAAAAAAGCCTGTTGCCATATAAGCTTAAATTTTTATTAAATTTTTCTTAATAAACTCCAATGCTTTTAAAACTTTCTACAAGCATAGCACAGCTTCTTCCTGCACGCAGTATAAGCAGTATAAGCAATTCTACTTACTTGAGGTAAGTGCTCACGATAGTTACATTTTGGTGACACAAGTATATATGTTAGGTTTTTGTTTGTCTGTTTTGGCTTACTGTAAATAGAGAAAAGAAAAAATATATGATTATTAGCTTAATTGACTGCTTAATCAATTGTGTGCATGGCTTATTGCAAACATTTTTTTAATGTGTATTGTCTTTAATAGCAACTGAAAGAAAAGCCGACATTGTCATTGTTTAATTGCATTACATTCGCAGAAACAACAACCACAAAAGTGGAAAAACAAATCATACAACAAGAACAAGAACAACATGTACAAGTACAAGCTGAACAAACTGTGCAAAAGAAAACCAAAACGAAGCTTAAGAAACATACAGAAACAATACAAGAACAAGAACAAGAACAAATCGTACAAACACACGAAGAGAGCAATATTATCGAAACAATTGAAACACAAGCAAGAGAATCAAACACTGAAGATCTACAGATTGAAACACTTGAGGACATTCAAGATCAATTGACTTATGAAACACTCACTACGCAAAATCTTTCTGAGAGCAGGCAGCAAACAATTGCAGTTGCTGAGACAACTGAACTCTCCACACCGAAACCTAAAGCCACAAAAATACCAAAACAGATTTTACCACACAAACAAGTTGCACTCAATGAGCAAACTGACAGTTTGGAGGAACTGGGTGAGAACGTGGAAGAGCCAAAGTTAGTGAGCAGTAAGCTTAGCGAACAAGTTGAGGTAACTGAAAGACATGCCGTATCCGTTAGCGAGACAGGCGCAAAGGAAATGCCGCAAGAATTGAAAACTTCGAAAATTCCCAAGCGTATTAAAGCCGAGCGCAAGGTAAAGGAATCTCAACCCTTGTTGGTAGAGGCCACAAGCGTTGAGGATGCAGTCGACGAAATCGAGCCACTCAAAACAGCTAAACAAAAAGCACATGCGGAGTTTATAGTTTCACATGAGCTAAGCACTGAAGAGCAGCCCGCCTTGGATAGCGTAGAGAGCCTTAAAGTCCCCTCGTCTATAGCCGAGGAAGCTAAGCCCGAGTTTGTAGAGCGTCAAAGTATTTTAGTCACTGAGTCGCTCAGTCATGAAACCACTGATAAGGAAGTAACACAAGCCAAGCCACAAAGCGAACAAATTCAAGTTAAACTTAGCTCAAATGTTAGTCTGGACATTAGCGAATGTCAGCCAGTTGACTCTATAGAGCAGCTACAGACCGCTGCTGAAGTCCGTGCTGAGCACGGCTCTACTAGTGTGGAAGAATTCAAAACTGTTAGCACTACCGAGTCAAAGACATTGGAAAGTGTCGATGTACTTGAAACAACAACACAGCCCGCTAAAATTTTAGCTGAAGTAAGCATAAAACCTGAGCAGGTGCCATTGCTGGTGGAGGAAGTTGAGCAACTGGATACATTAGGTACTGAACAGCCGGCCAGGCCACACTTGGCTGAGCTGCAGGCTACAAGAGAATTGGTTGTAACTGAAGGCTTAATACAAACCACCGCAGATGCGCAGAGTCCCTCAGAGGAAGGCCTTCCCGCTTTCCAAATTCAACCTTTTGAAGCGGACTTGCAGCTGGAAACTGAGCATCATATTATCACCGAGCAGACGCAAATCGAGGAAGCGCGTCCTGGTGACTTGGATGTGGTTGTAGGCAAAAGCACTGATGTCACCGTTGGTCAGACCACAGCACTTACAATTGGCGAAACACAAGAGACACATTTAGTGGAAAGCACAGAGCAACTTATTCCAGAAACTATGGAGACCACTAAGCCTATTAAGGAAAGCTTAAGCCAAGCTTTAGCCACTGCAGCTGGTCAAGAAGAAACTACTTATGATACAGTAGGCAAATTGGATAAACCTGTGGATGCAAAACAAGCAGGCAACTTAGCAATAACGGAAGCCGAAGTAGTTGCAGAAACTACAACGCAAACCATTAATGAATCCGAGCAACAGCTGCAGCAAACAGAGCCAGACGTAGTGCAAGCTAAGCTGGACTTTGTGCAACAAAAGGCATTGGCTGTTAAAGAAGATACAAGCATTGAAAAGGAAACTCAACTGCCCCAGGAAGAGACAAAACCAGAACAGACTGCTGTTGAAAAAATGGACCAAGCAGGCCTGAAGTTGCCCAGCATTTTGGAAATGCAGACACAACAAAACACGCTAGATATAGCCAAGGATGAACTTAAGCCAGCTACAGCGAATGAAGCATTTGAGCCGCAAGCAATTGGCGTTACCACACAGCAAAAGCCACTGGAGGGCACCACTGACTTGGAGCTACCAAAGCAAGCTGAAGAAAAAACTCTGAAGCCTATTATCGATGAAAATCAACAGCCTTTGGAAGTGACTACTGTGCAAATTAGCGAAACTAGCACAGACTTAAAGGAGGAGCTGCCAAAGCCGGTGCCAACTGTGGCGCCCAGTACAACCGAAGCTTTAACACAAGTTGAGCGCATGGAGGTCGTATTATTGGAGTCCACCAAAGATCAAGAAGCTGATGCGAAACCAACGCTGCTGCTGGCGGAAGTGACTCTGCCAGCTCAGATAGGAACTGACATAACGGAGCAGGCTTTCTTGGAGACTTTAGAGCCATATCAGCAGCCAGCACAACCGTCTGAGCAAACTACTGTCAAAGGACTTAATCTACTGCAGCCTTTGGAGACAAGCTCTTGCTTACCCTTAGAGCAAGAAACACAATTACCTGACGAAATGAAGAGCACAGAGCAAACAGCTACAATGGGCGATTTACAAGCATTACAAGTGGCCAATAAGACGAGCCCAGAACAATTGGAATCGTTGCAAGAGCTGGCAGCGCAACCAGAAACTGAACAGCAGGCCAAAATCAATATTAGCGAAATGAACTTGGCAGCTAGTGAACAACTAACCTCCTACGATGCAGTTGAGGATTATACAACAAAAACACCAACTGAGGGCCAACTAAGCGGCATAGAAATTATTCCTAACAAAAATGCTTTAAGCACAACAACAGCGATAGTATCTGAGAAGACAGAGGAATTGCCACTATCTACTCTAGATCAAGAAACAGCTATAACACCCAAATTGAGTGATTTTAGCAAAAAGTCTGCGGTATCAGCTGAGCCAACCATTATGGATCAGCTTGGTACACTTAATACCGAAACACCGAAATTGGAAACTAGCCAGTCTGGCTTGACCAGCTTCAAGGACCTTGCAGTAGAAGAAACAAAGACTTTTGATAAGGAAGAGCTGCTATCACTTGAAGCCCAACCCACTGAGCAAGTGGTTCAAATTGCTGTAGACTCGACTACCGGTGCTGTGTTACGCACGCAACAGCCCACATATGAATTGGAAAAGGATTTAGTAGTACCAGCTGTTACTATGGAGCAGGCAAAGCCCGCAAACTTGGAACTATTGAAATTACCTTTGACAGAAAGTGCGCAAGAACAACAGTCCACTGGCGATTTAGATGATTTCACAGTAAGCAATAAGTATGCCACGGCCAGCATTGATCTACAAAACGAAACTACTTCAACTGAAGCTATTGCCTACGAAACTCTACGATCCTCTGAAGATAGCAAGCAAATTGAGTGTGTAGGCACAGAATCTCTTCTACCACATGAGCATACTTTGGTTACAGAGTGCACTGCTCTGCGCAAGGCAGAGGAATTTACACAAGAACCAGAACGCCAACGAACAGCGCAAGCCACGCAGGATAGCTTAACAGCATTACCCGTAGCAGCGGATCAAAGCACATTGGAGTCGGAAATCGCTTTTGACAGTAAACCGTCAACAGAGCTCAATGCAACAATTTCACAAGCAATGCCTGCCCTATGCACACAAGAAGCTCACGTAGTCAAAGTATATGAAACAATGGGCGAGCCGCTGGATGAAGACAAGTTCAGCACACAACAAGTCGAAGTTACGCATGCAATGGCCCATGCGCAAATAACGAATTTACAGCAAACTGTCGACACTGAAGACGTTTATCAAACGCCAGCGCAAATTGTTTCAACTGCTGTTGTAAATGAAACACCTTCCACTTTGGGCTTGCCGATACAATCTGACATGCATGCCGTGGAGAATGTTGACGAATTTAGTGCTCCAAGAGCAGCTGAAAAATTGGCTCAAAGCAGTGTAGAGGGTCGAAATTATGAGGTTTCTGTTACCGATATGCATATTGTAGAAGATGCCGAGCATATTCCAAAATCTGATCAGCTTATTGCCCAGGCAACACTGTCTTTTGATACTATGTTTAAGGCCACGCCTGAATCTCAACAGCCAGAAATTTTCCATAAGGAAACAGCCATGAGAGACACCATTAATCCGTCTGGCTTGGCCAAGCCGGCATTAAGTGATATGCTCACATGTACAACAACAACAGATATGACACCTTTGGAACCATCAGAATATATGAAAGACATTCCAGCCGATATACAAAAAGCGCAAATATATCCATTTATCAAATCTGATGCCGACAAATTAAACGTACAGCAAGATGAGGTGATTCTTGATAAGGAAGAGACGTTTTCAATAACTCCTACAGTTGCTTATGGAAAACCTTTCATTGAAGGCACAAATCGCGAAACGCTTGTGTCGGAAACTATACCAATTGAAAATGTTGACAACTTTGAATTAACAAAACCTATGGAGACTACAAGTGAAATACGTACGGAATCACAAATACATAAAACAGTTATGGAAGTTAAAGCATATGAAGAAGCGGTTGACCTTAAGAATAACGTTGCTGCTCAACAGCATATCGCTAAAATTGGAACTGATACGGAAACTAACCGCGCTAAACTTACCACGGAGCTCACGCCTTTCATAAAAGAAGATAAACTGACGCCCATGTCTACAGTGAAGGATGTCGCAAATGTCTGCAGCATTGAAAAAGAGTCAATGATTACAGAGGAGGTTATGCTTGTTAGTTCTATTCAAGAGTCATACGATTTTTGCGTGCCTAAAGATATGACAGCAAGCATAACTCAACATGCCCCAAATGAAGCAACAAGAATTAGTGAAGAAATTGTATTTGAAAGTTCACCCGATTTAAATGTTGAGCCTGACATAAGCACATTGTCAAAAATAAACTTAGCTGAAGATAATTTGAAACCAGTCGAAAGCTCTATTATTAATGTTTACGAAAATGTGGAAGGACATGGTGAATTTAAGCCACTTACTGAAACAGCAGCAACGAAATCCGCTGTTAGCTCTGATTTGAAGGTTTCGGTTGTGGAAGAAATATCTTCTATGCAAAGCACCGATGTAATGCAGAATATTGTACTACAATCAGCGCAGGCAAAACCAGAAAATATTACAAATAAAAATATACTTGTTTCTAAACAAGAACCATGCGAAAATGTGCAACATTTGTTGGACGATATGTTACCTCACACAGAAAGTGCATCTCTCGCACCTATCGACAGAAAATTTGCTGCGCTGTCTAGTCAACGACATGAAAAGGGATCCACACTTGTTATCAGTAATGACAAAGTAGACTTTGCATTTGGCACTCCTAGCATTACGCCACTTACAGAGTGTATTAGTGAGCAAACAAGTACCGAAGAACATGTTGAAAAATTAGAAATAAATAAACCAACAAACCTCACAACTCCAATCGTCAGTGTATTACCTAACATTACAGCCACTACACAGCAAGACGATGAGCTCAATTTAACAGAAAGTTTTACCACAACACAAAACCTTAAACATATAAAGCCCACAAGGGAGAAAAGTGAACATATTTCTCAATCAATTATATTTGTTTCCGATAATATAAACGAATTCTTGCCACACGAAATTGAGCTATCAAAAAATGCACAATGTACGATTATACCAAAGCATGGTATGCCACAAGTAGAAATACATAATCTTAAAGATGATACAAATAGCTTGGAGTTTCAAACCGAGCTTAAATTGCAATCAACTCCAGTGTCAGAGTATGAAAGCCTTGTTACAGATTCTTTAATTGAAACGGTAAAACCAAATACGGGTAAGTATTTTTATAGATTAAGCTTAGACAGCTCAAATATTAAGGCGTATTACTTCCACTACCAAAAGACCCCAAAGACAAAGCACATATTACACAAAACAAAACTAATTACAATTTTAACAAGATAAAATACTAAAGCTAATTCTTTACACAGATACAAATAAAGCCACAGACACAACACATACACAAGAACAAACACCAACACATATAAACGATACACACGAAGCTGAAATTGAGGAAATTCCTGAAAAAATTCAAGTTGTAGAAGAGGTATTAACTGATGGAAAAACTAAAAAGAAAAAGATTCGCACACGCGTCGTCAAAAAGGTCAAAGGCGACAAGCAAGAAGTCACCACAATAGAAACTGTCGAAGAAGATGACAAACAGCCCGAAACTACTGTGACTGTTGAAGAAATTCCACTGGAAGAAGCACAAACTAATGATATCAAGGAGCTTCCAGAGGAAATTCGTGTGGTTGAAACCATTTCTGAAGACGGCAAGCCTACAAAGAAGAAGATTCGCACACGCGTCATCAAGAAGGTCAAGGCCAACAAGCAAGAAGTCACCAAGATTGAAACTGTCGAAGAAGATGACAAGCAGCCCGAAACTACTGTTACTGTTGAAGAGATTCCATTGGAAGATAAGCCCGAAAAAATTACGGAGCTTCCAGAGCAAATTCGTATGGTTGAAACCATTTCTGAAGACGGCAAGCCCACAAAGAAGAAGATTCGCACACGCGTCATCAAGAAAGTCAAGGGCAACAAGCAAGAAGTCACCAAGATTAAAACTTTTGAAGAAGATGACAAGCAGCCCGAAACTATTGTTACTGTTGAAGAGGTTCCATTGGAAGATAAGCCCGAAGAAATCACGGAGCTTCCTGAGGAAGTTCGTGTTGTTGAAACCGTTTCTAAAGACGGCAAGCCCAAGAAGAAGAAGATTAGCACACGCGTTATCAAGAAGGTTAAGGGCGACAAGCAAGAAGTCACCAAGATTGAAACTGTCGAAGAAGATGACAAGCAGCCCGAAACTACTGTTACTGTTGAAGAGGTTCCATTGGAAGATAAGCCCGAAGAAATCAAGGAGCTTCCTGAGGAAGTTCGTGTTGTGGAAACTGTTTCTGAGGACGGCAAGCCCAAGAAGAAGAAGATTAGCACACGCGTTATCAAAAAGGTTAAGGGCGACAAGCAAGAAGTCACCAAAATTGAAACTGTCGAAGAAGATGACAAGCAGCCCGAAACTACT